>NC_051308.1:245962926-246262926 GCF_015220235.1 Choloepus didactylus
AGGCCTCATTGCCCCTTTCCTGCTGCCCACCCAGGACTGGGGCCCCAATGCCAGATTCTTCCTGTCTCCCTCAGGTGGACCCCCCGAGTTCCCAGCAAGCCCGGCCCCAGCCCTGGGCCCAGGTGAGAGGTACGATGTCCCCCGTCACTGGGTGTGACGTTGTGGCGGCATCACTGGGCTGTCACTGGCAGGCTGAGGCCACAGGAGGAGTGAGCAGGGGCACGTGCTGCGGGCTGGACCCCCTGGGGCAGGGGACAAACATGCTCCCAGGGTCCTCCAGAGTAGGCGAGCAGGCTAGGGTCCGAGCTGGGGGGCAGGGGTCTGCTCATCACCCCTTTGTTGAGGGCAGGGAGGTGGGGCGAGCCCAGAGCCCTGGGTGTTCAAGAGCTTCCTCCTCAACACTGGGGCTGACACCCCTCTTTTCTCCTTGTCCTGCAGCGGCCCCCCACCCAGCCCCCCACAGACCCACATCCAGGGTCAGCAACAGGGCAGCAAAGCAGTAGCTTGGAGGCAGCGCTGGCCAAAGCCCCTGCCTGAGTTCAAGCCCGAGGGACCTGACGGCTAAGGAGGGACCCCCAGGGGCCATGACTCCAGGCCCCCGCTTGGGACCCAGCAGCCGTCTCTCAGGAGGGCCACAGATGGGCACAGCCTCGTCACCAGGAGGGGGGCCCCATCTGGCTAGCCCTGCAAGGACAAGGGCCCTGGGGCCTCGGGGCGAGCTGGCCGCAGCAACGTGCTATGCTCAGGGAGCCCTGCTCACCTGGATCAGGTGGAGGCAGGTGTGGCCCCTGTGCTCGGGGCAGGTTCGCCTGGCTGCCGCCCAGCCGTCTGTTTACCTGGCAGTAGAGCCGCCGTCGCGATGGAGGGTATTTATGGGCTGCTGCGTGTGCCCGCCTGCTGCCTGTCCCCTGCTCCATCCCAGGAAGCCCGGACTCAGGACAGCGGGGCCAGTGGGTGACCAGGCGGTGGGCACAGGTGCCATAAAACTGTTAAGTTAAAGGAGCAAGCAGCTTCCTTCTGGCCTGTGCGTCTGCTGCTTTTTGGGGTTCCACTCGCTGGGGGCGTCCTCCCGGGCAGAGCTCCTTCCTGGGGTGAGGCTCGTCCCAGTTCTGGGAGCTGGGGTGGAGAACCTGGGGGCAGTGCCAAGGGGAGGCAGGTGGGTCTGCCAGACAAACTCACAACCGACCCCAGCCCTTCCCCTGGGACACAAAACACCTGGGGCCCAGAGCCTGTGCGTGGGGTGGGGGGGGGAGGCCTGGGGGTGGGGTAGGGTGCTGGGCTCCCAGGGCTGGCAGGGCAGGTGTGGAGGGGTGGCCCAGGGTGGGGGGCTGCTTCTGGTTGAGCTCACGCAGCCACCCCTGCCCCATCGTGGCTCCTGTCCCATCCCCATCACCCTCATCAGTGGCGGGGGTGGGATGCAAAGGCCCCGGGCTAAGCAGGGCTGGGCAGTCTCATCAGGTGCAGCTGCCTGTCCTGGGAGGCACTCGGGGGCTGAGGGAGATGTCCCCTGGACAAGGGGTGCCCCCGAGGGTGGCCAGTGGCAAGGGCTGGGCCCAGCTTGTAACACTGGGGACTCCTCCCTGAGGCTCTTAGCCACCCTTCACCTGAAGAAAACTTCCTTAGGGTCTGCACTGTAGCCCCCTCTCCCCTCCCCAATGCCTGCCAAAGTGGCTGGTACCCCATCGGAAAGAAACTCAGAGAGTGAGGAGGGTTCCAAGGAGCTCAGTTGCCACCCAGAACTTGCTTTGAACAGGCTCTTGGAGGAAGTTCTTCAGCAAGGAGTGAAAGAAATCCAGGAGGCTGCCGTGAGATATTTATTGATGCACAACTGAAATGCCACATAATAATGCCAGGGCTTGAGGGCGTGCGGGAAGTCACTCGTCCCGTCTGGTCAAAGAGAAGCGACAAGGCAAATAAACAAGGTGGCCGTCATCACCTCAGGATATGGTAGGATGTGCAACTTTTAAGCCATTAGGAGGAAACCTGATCATCCAATGGAAGGCAGGAAAGGAGGAGAAACAGCACAATATAGAGAAAATAGATCAACACATCCAATATAATGGTAATTACAATAAATGTAAATGGTCGCTATTGGTGATCAAAGAACAGATCCCTGGACCACATTAAAAAACAATCCCAAAGCATCTTGACAATAAGGACATGCTCGAAAGGACAGCAATCAAAACTGGCAAAGCAAACCACAAGAAACCTGGGGTAGGAGTTTGAATATTTTGAGGTGAAAGGATGATAAGCGCCTGTATGTAAATGTATACACACACGTGCACGTAAGGTGACGACAAATAAGCAAATAAAATAAATGACTATAACTGGCAATTTTAACTTGCATCTCACAAGAAGTAACTAAAGAAAATAATAAAGTTTGACTAAGCTTGAATACACATCCCATATAAATAAACTTTATACTCAGCAAATGGAGAATATGCATTTTTTGTTTCCAGCGGAATGGAGCACTGAACAAAACCAACATTTGCTTCTTTGAAGACTAAGAAAGACAAAACTCCAGCAAGACAGATGATGAAAAAGAAACAAGGCAAGAAAACAAATACTAAAGAAGGAGGGGGAATGAACTGTGGACACAAAATGAACATTAGGAACCACTTACGTTGGTAACTGAAAATTTAGAAAAATGGATAGATTTCTGGGAAAATACAAAACGCCAAGGTTGGTGTAAGTAGAGATTTTAAAAACTTGAATAAACCAATAACTTAAATAAATGCAACTAGTAATCAAAGACACACCCTGAATAATCCCAGGGCAGGGGTTCACAGGGGTGACTGCCAGGCTTTCAAGACCCTGTGGTCCCGTCTAATACGAGTTGTTCCAGAAGCTCATTTAATATGAGGCCGGTATATACTTGGCTTTAAAACTGGGTGAGGACAGTATAAGAAGTGAAAATTACAGGCTCACTACACACGGCAAAATCCTAAATAAAATATTAGGTATATGAATAAAATCTTTTAAAAGACCGACTTGATGGAGTGGGGGTGTCGCGAATGTGAGGATAGTTTGGTATCGGAAAAGGTGCAGGTTTTGGGGGAGGAGACAGAGGGTTGTTTTGAGATGAGCTGAAAGAGACTTTGTGGATCTCAGTGCCCTTTTAGGATATAAATTTTTGGAAAAAGGGGTACAGAAAGGAACATTCTTGACAGTGATTGCACACATGTTTAATGGAAAAGCAGATGAATCCAAGGTCATTTGAAGGGCACCATCTGAGATGCTGTCCATGCCCCCTCCCATTTAAATACCGCCTGCCCTGCTTTCTCGCCTCCCCTGGGTTATTTTCCTAATAACCTAATATTATACCCTGGATCTGTGTGTCCTTCCCATTAGAATGCAAAATCTGGGAGGCAGGGGCTTTGCTGACTGTTGTCGGGCCACGAGGGGCAGGACTGAATAAAGAGTGGTCGAGTGACCGGATTCTCCCGAAGATCAGGCATTGGGAGGTGTCTGCCTCATCACCCCCCCACACACACCAGCGTTTGGGGGGCCCCTTATCCTGGTCAGGTAAGAAGAGAAACGGGGTGTGAGGACCAGAAGGGGGAGCCCCATGAGCTGGGACTGCAGGAGTTCCCAGGGGACATGTCACAGCCCACAGGAGTTCAGCAATGTTGGCAGAGACAAGAACAACCTGTAAAGACCAGGAGTTCCTTGATACCAGCGAGAACCATCCAGAAGCAAACAGGATGCCCTTCACAATGGCAGGGACCCCAGAGCACCCGGGGGGTCACCGGCCCGAGAACACCTGGGGCCTGGGACGGACTCTTAAAGGCTAAGGGGCGGCAAACGGGGCGATTTACCAGCTTCAGAAGGAGACTTTTTTTGTTGTTAAACTAAACAAAGCAAAATATTTATGAAATTCTTCACCTGCGCCCTCCGGGCTGGCGAGTGGGGACTGCAGGCTCCCCTGCCCCTCGGGGAGCTCAGTTCCTGCCTCCTCTCCGTTACCAGCCAGCGTCAGCCGGGAAAGCAGTAGCCCTTTCGGTTGTCTGACCAGGTGAGCCAGAGCCACCTCGAGCTTATTCTTCAGCTTTTGATCCGGCAGTGTTACAGGATCGGCCCTTTCTCTCCACCCACCTTGTGCAGAACTTGTGTCAGAGTGACCACGTGAAAACGTCACCTCCAGATCCACCTGTGAACCCAGCTCCAGTCTGTCCGATGAAAGAACCCCAGAAGAGTGAAGGGTGACTGGCAGGAGGGGCGGCCTGCGGGGTCTACAGCGGGTGAGGGTCTGCCATCAAGGACGAGCACAGATGGGGCCGAGCAAAGCAGAAGTCGTCCCCCCCAGGGACCCAAAAGGCAAAGCACAGCCTCGCGAGGACACAGATTTGCCCCATCCTAACACTGGGCGCAAATGGGAGGTGGAGGGTTCCGGGCAGCATGTGGGGGGACTGGAGACCCCGCGGCCCTGGGACTGCGCAGGGGCAGCTGGATGCCAGTGCCCGGGGACCCTGCAGTACCACCACCGGGCACCAGGGGGCGAGAAGGCCTGCCCTGGAGGGAGCTGGGGACCACGCAGCCCAGAGGACAAGCTGGGTGGACATACGATGTAGGATGGAATGTTCCAGAGCACCCAGAAACAACGAACCAGATGGGCAGAGAGGAGCACGGATGGATCCTAAAAACCATGCGGTCATAAGAAACAGGCATGCGATCTACAGCACACATTTATAACCCCCTCCGCCCCATACAAGGGCACTGCTTTACAAGGACACCCCCACGTTTGGGAAAAAACAACACATGAAAGGGTGGAAAGAATTGCTCGTGGGGGGCTCCCGACATCCCATCCCCCCAAAAAAGGGCCTTTGCCACCCGACCTGACCAGCGTGCCCCTCCTGCCCAGCCCCAGGCTCGTCCTTCCACAGGGAGCCCCACTTCCTGTCCAGGACTTCTGGGGTGTGGGGGCTGCCCGGTGATCCCAGCCTCCTTGTTCCCTGGGGCCCACCCTGTACCCAGGGGCTGGCTCAGACCTCGGCTGAGATGCCCAGCCTCCCTCCAGGCTTGGCTTTCCCCCAGGACAGCCCCCATTTCTGCCTGCCCTGCAGCCCCCTGTCCAGTCCACTGGGGAGCCCCAGGGCCAGAAAGGCCCCTGCAGGCTGGGGTTCCTCGGGCAGCACTGGGCCTCTCTGGTTCCACCTGGGGCCTGGCTCTTGGCACCAGTGAGCCCACTGACCCCAGAGGTGGGTGGAGGGTCTTGGACCTCAGTTTCCCTGCCTGCAATGAGGGTTTGGGCAGCCAAGCACAGCCGGCTGGGGCTGGGGCTGGTGCCGGCAGCCGGGGTGGGGGCACAGGAAGTGCCACCTGGGCAAGGGCAGCCAGGCTCCCAGCAGCGTGGCCCTGGGCTGGAGGAGGGGGCTCTGTCCTGCCAGAGGAGCTGTGACACGTGGGCCATCAGGCCAGACCCCAGGGTCAATGGGGTCCCACGGAGGTGCCTATGGCCCAAGATGTGGGCAGGTACCAGGGCTGGGGAAAAAGCCGGAAGGGCAAGCCCCTAGCCTTCTTCTCCCTGCTCCCTTCCCTCAGCCACCTCCTGTCCCCAGACTCCACCCGGCTCCCCCATGTCCCCCAGCAGCAGCCCAGGCCCTGTGGTGCCGATTCTACCATGGCTACAGGCTATGACCCCGAGTCTCCAGGGATCACCAAATCCACCTTGGCCCAAGGCCTGGAAGTGCTCTTGGCAGAGGATGGGGGGTGTGTGTGTGCCCACCCCTCAGAGCCAGGGCTCAGGCGGGTGAAGGCAGCAGACGGCTCACACCACAGCTGTGCTCACACCGAGGCTGCTACACTCCTGCCCCCCCACCTCTGCTCCACACATGCATGCATGCACACACCCATAAACATGTATACATGCATGCATGCAAACACATGCATGCACACACCCGTAAACATGTATACGCACATGCATGCACACACATGCACGCACACACCTGTAAACATGCATGCATGCACATGTACACACATGCATGCACACACCCATAAACATGTATAATGTATGCACACACACACCCGTAAACATGTATACATGCATGCACACACCCGTAAACATGTATACATGCATGCATGCACATGTACACACATGCATGCACACGTGAGCAAGCACTCCACCTGGCAGCAGCTCACCCTCACGGCAGCTCTGGGAGAAGAGCAGGCAGCTAACGCAGCCCCTGGGAAAGCCGGGGAGCTCAGGCCCGAGGTGGCCCTGTCCAGGCAACAGGAGCTAGACCCAGATGACACGTCCAGACCACGTCTCCCCAAGCCCCTGCCCAGGATGCCCCAGCTTGGCCTGAGGGCCGCCCCAGGCATGGAGGTGGTTGGGGCAGGCCAGACCCTCCACCTGGTGCAGAAAGCCCTCCTACGGCCCAGCCCCTCGCCCAGCCCACCTCACTCAGCTCAGCCGGCCACCCAGCCTTCCCCCTGGCCCCAGGCCCATCTCTTCCACTTTCCCGGGCACCCACAGGGTCCTGCAGGAGCCCCAGAGCTGGGAGGGGCAGCTTCACCCACTTCCGGCTGGCAGGTAGAGGTGACGCACTCTGGGCTTTCCCTGCAGATGCCAGGGGCACACTGGGTGTCCCCCACCCCTGCAACGGCCCCATCCAGGCCAGAAAAGGCAATGGGCCTTAGGCAGGAGCCAGAGGGGCTGGCAGTGTGCTTCCTGGCCCAGGCGACCCAGCCCTCCCCTGGCCCCCCTCCCCGGGCACAGCGTCCCCCTCGGGGGAACAGAACAGCCTCACCCAGCTCACCCACTGACCAGCCCCAGCCCTGCAGGAACCGGGAGGCCGTGGAAGGAGGAGCACTGGCAGGGGAGGGTGGGCCTGTCACCCACTCCCGGGGACACCCCAGACCCACTGGTGAGGCCAAGGCTTACAAGGCCAGTGGCCCTCGGCACACATGTAGAAGCCGGGGCCCGTGGGGACCTCTGGCGGGTGGACAGAAAGTGCGAGGGGAGCACCGGGGGGCCACACGTGGGGCCCCAGGGCCAGCCCACAGGGGCGACACACTCAGGGGCCCTGCCCGGCCCAGCACCTCAGAAACCTCACCGGGACACGTGAGGCCATGGCCTGGGCTCACATTAGCCACAGAGATCCAGGATCTAAAGAAGTGCTTTAATGCCTCTGGAAAGCTCGAAGGGGCAGTCTCCGGTCCACATGGGGTCCCCGGGCAGGGGGAGCAGGAGGGAGACAGCCCCACACTGCCCGCTGTCTGCAGCACTGTCCTCTCCCATTGCCGTCACCCATCCTGTGAGAGGTCCTGGCCAGGGCCCCCAGCTGGAACTGGCCTGGCCCGAGGCGCTCGCCCGGAGATGCTGCCCAGGAAGGCACGTGTGGTCGCTCCTCCCCGGAAGCATCTGAGCTGGGGGCCGCAGCCCCAGAGTCTTGGGAGACCCCGGGACCATCCAGGGCACTTGGGCCAAGCCGGCCACACTCCTGGACCCAAGGTTGGAGCTGCCCCCGGCCGCCCAGCCCCTCCGTGGTGCCCAGCCGAGCAGGCTACACGTCCGTCTCCACCCGCAGCCGCTCCATCCTGCGCACGTTGCCTTCCACGGCGCCGCGGCTGGTGATGGGGCGGGCAAAGTCCTCAGGGAACCAGCCCGCCTCTCCGTCCTGCAGCCTCTCGCCGTAGAGCCAGCCTGCGCCCCGAGGCAGGGGGACGGTGAGAGGGGCCTTGGGGCACCCAGGCCCACCCAGACCTGCTGAGCTTCTGCCCCAGAACCCGCCAGACCCAGACGCCTCCTGGCAACTCGCCCCCAGGGGAGAGGTAGTGCAGGGGCTGGGGGACCCTCCAAGGCCTCGCGGGCCCCAGGGCTCCTGACTGGTGCTTGGTTGCCGAGGAGGGGTCAAAGCTGGGCTTCCTCCCAACACCCTGGGGTGGGGCCGCTGCTGCATTGGGGACCCCGGCCAGGTGGGGCACCCCAGGGGGCACCAGGCTTGTCCTGCCCTCCCCGCTTAGGAAATGCGATAAACGAGAAGCGGATCACAGGCCTGGGAACCGAGAACGTGGGCGTTCTTCTCTAGGTCTCGGGGACGGGCTGTGCAAGGCTCCATCGAGCCGCGCCCCGTGAACGTGTGCCTGACCCCGGTGCCCCTCAGCCCCGTGGCCCCCTCCCTGCTCACCGTCCTCCTGCTCCAGGACCAGGACCACATCCGCCAGCTGCAGCGTGACCTCATCCTCCTGCCTGGCGAAGTAGGCCTTGGTGACCTCCACCTGGAGCAGGTCTGGGGGCGGGGGTGCGTCAGCACCTGGGCTGCCCGCGGGAAGGGGCCCAGGACACTCTCGGCAGCTCCCCTGGTGAGCGGGGCTCCAACCCCAGCACCAAGGCCGGGGAGGGGAGACGCATCAGCCAGTGGACACACCATGGCCGGCGTCTGGGGCCTGGAGGTGCCGGGCCCCCCTCCAGGGGCTGCTCCTGCTTCCAGCACCCTTGGCTGAGGGTGCTCCAGGCCCTCAGGGGTGGGGGGTCCTGGGGGTGACCTGGCCTCAGTGTCTCTCAGCCACAGCACATGGGACAGTGTTGCCTCCCTCGCACGGAGGGTGAGACCCTGAGGGTCTGTGTGTGCTCGTGGACTTGGGCTGCGCTCCAAGCACACCAGGTGCCCCTCACCTGGGCAGGTGGCCTGGGGACCCGTCCGTGCTGTGGGCAGAGGGCCGGGCAGCCCCTCTCCTCCCCGGGCCGCCCCCACACCCGCTCCCTGTGCCCGCACTCACCGCCTTTGTTGGCTGGGCCCTGCCTCTCCCTGTGTCCCAGTGCCATGATCCACCGGGCCCGGTCACTCCTGGGGCAGAAAGGGAGCGAGGGAGGCCCGAGGCCCACCCTGCCCAGGGGCTGCCACCCAGTGAGCCCAGCACAGGCCCCTGCACGGCTGGGGGGGATCAGGCAGCCTCCCTGCACCCCCATCCCCTGGAGAGCCTGGGGGTGTAAGCACCCCACCCTCAGCCCCCGGTCCAGCTGGGTGGACGTTCCTTCCGAAGCCGGGCCTCCCGCCAATGCCCTGCCGTCGGGCTCCTGTCCCCACAGTGCGGCCAAAGATGCTGGGATGTAGGAAGTGGCCGTCTGGGGTCACAAAGGCGAGCAGGAATGGGGAGACAGGCCTCGCCCGAGTCACGGTCCCAGATCCCAGACCACCCTCCCCCTGGCCAGGCCCCGGGTCCCTGCTCCTTCAGTCTGTCCTTCAGCACGCTCAGCCTCTGTTCCTTGATCCAAAAAGCGTCCCTAGGCTGGTCACTGTCCCAGGAAAGCCCGGAGGAAACCTGGGAGCTGAGCCTCCAGCTCCCCACTCCTGCAGATGCCCACTGAGCCCCTTGCTGCCTACCCCGTTGCCTGGGCTGGGCCTGCCCTGCGCCCCCCCGGCCTCTGCCCACTGCTCCCCCCGGCTCCAGCCGCCGTCCTGCCGGCTGCCCCAGGCTGTGCCCTGGCTGGGCCTCCGGGGACACACACCTGCCCTCCCTCCCTCAAGTTCTTGACTTCCTGATATGGGAGATGGCCCAGCCCCTCCCTGAGCGTAGCCCCCATGAGGACAGGCTACCTCTGGTTCTCGTCCCGGGTCTGTCCCAGGCACCTACAAGGGCGCCCGGCACACGGCAGGTGCTCGCAACGCTGTGCTAACGGGAGCTGAGCAGGTGGGCCCTGGGCTTGGGGGTGGGTGCCGGCCGCGCTGCCCCTCATGGCCCCCCGGGACTGCAGCCTGTCTTACGTGGAGTCCGAGGAGAGCAGCAGGTGCTCCTGGCGGCCCTCGCTGTTGCGCAGCATCGTCACGCGGAAGGGGTGCGGCACGCAGGAGCTGCGGTTGCTGCCGCCCGACGGGGGGAGCTCCGTGGGCTCTACCTTCTGGACCCGGATGTGCTCCGTCTGGGCGTGGTCCTGGACCACGTAGCTGTCCTCGCTGCAGGGGCGCGCGTGGGTGGGCAGGGGCTTGGGGGCACCCACCCGGCACCCTCCGCAGCCGCTGGGGTCACTTGGCCATTCCGTGGGCTTTGGTCACCCACGTGGCTGGCACAGGGGGCCATGGGTCCCGGGCAGGGGGTCACAGCTGCTGCCAGGGACAGCCAGGGGACAGGGGCTCCGCCGGGCGGCCCCCACCCAGATGTCAGAGGGGCTGGCTGCTGACTCTCCCACGCGGCCCTGAGCCCACCTGCCCCTCCCGAGGCCAGTGGCGGCTCCCCCGAGCTGAGGACTGCCCCTACCTCTTCTTCTTGGTGACGACCAGGACGTCATTGAACAGGAACAGGTAGCAGGTGGGCCGGCCGGCGATTTTCCGGAAGAGGCCCGTGTCTTCCACCAGGGCGAGCTCCCCACGCTTCAGCAGCCACCGGGAGGCAGAGATCAGGGGGAGCGACTGGGGGGAAGATGGAGAGGAGAGCAGTAACCTGGGGGTCAGGGAGGGATGGGCGGGGGGCACAGAGTTGGAGAGAAGAGCACGCCCCCGGGAGAACTGAGGGAGAGATGGGGAGACCAGAAAAGTGAGCAGGGCCCTTGGGGAGGGAATGGACAGGACCTGGGGGGACAAAGGTGGAAAGTGACCAGGTCTCTGCGGAAACCTCAAGGACGTGTGGCCCAGCAGGACGTGTCTGAGGACAACCGGGCACCTGGCCACCAGTCTGGGGCTTGGAAAGAGGCAGGAGACACAGTGGCCTCCGGCCTCCGACAAAGGGCCGCTCAGTGGTCCCCGCCACCCTGTTCCCTGCCACTCCGTCCCCCACCGGGCCCTGCCCTGCCCCAGGACTGGCCCAATCCTGCCAGCGGCATCAGACAGGTGTTGTTTCCTGAGCGCATTCCATGCAGCAAGGGGACACCGTGGCCAGGCTGGGGAAGTCCCCAGGGCCACGCCAGCCCTGCCCATCCCAGGGAGAGGGGGCGTGACTCCGTGTGAGCACGCTGACCACAGTCCCTTTGAGCTCTGACTGACCTCCAGGGCCCAGCAGCCTTTCCTGACCAGATTTGCAAAGAGTCCGCTCCTCTCAGGAGAAGGGAGAGAAGGCCGGGCAGGCGAGGGGGCACAGTGAGAAGCACCCCCCATCTGCCTGCCCGGCACCTTCCGTGGGCTCCACCCCCTGGCCCCTCCTGCCTGCAGGCCTGGGCCGCTCGCTGCCTGGTAAGCCTGCCACATCCCCAAATCCCATCTTCAAGGCAGCATGGCTGGAGCCTGCCCTGGCCGGCCGGGCCGAGCAGGGGCCCAGGTTGCTGAGCAGAAGACCGGGCACAGGCTTTGGGCTCACCCTGAAGGTAGCAGGGCCGTCACCACCCTGGCTGCCTCCTCCAGGGAGCCCACCCTGATGTACCCACAGGTGCTGCCTCCCAGTCGGCTCTCCCGAGCCCTGCTCTCCGCTGCTCCCTGGCCCTGACCCAGGGTGGCCTGTGACCTACCGCCCTGAGCCAGACCTGCCGCCCGGCCCCCACGGCTGGCCCACTCGGGCCCAGGGCCTGCCCTCTGCCCTGCAGCCGAGGGGGACAGAGACTGCCCACGGCATCCCAGGCCCGGGCAGTGGTGCCGGCAGCTGAGCTTGTGCCCCTGGGGTCCCCCAGATGGGGAGGCGAGGTCTGGAGAGGCGCAGGGGGCAGGGCTGCCTGAGGAGGCGCCCCGGACAAGGCGGGCACCCCGCAGACCTTGGGAGAGCGACCTCTGACCTCAGGTCAGGGTGCGGGCGGGCGTGGCCACCCTGGCTGCTCACCTTGACCTTTCCGAAGTCCAGCTGTGTGTGCAGCGTGTACAGCTGCTCCGTGCGCGCCATCCTGTGCGCTCCCTCGTTGCACTGCTTCACCAGCTGCGGGCACACGTGTGTGAGCGGTGCCTGCCCTGCACCTGGGCCTCGGTTTCCCCATGCATATTGTGACAAGCGTGGGTGGAGGGTCGGAGAAGCCGGCCCACCCAGCCTCGAGTCTGCACCCCAGGGTGGCGGGCTGAGGGCCAGGGCTCGGGCTGGGCGGGTGTGGCCTCCCCGCCAGCCCCTCACCTTGCTGATGGCCTTCAGGGCACGGCTGGCGGCCCTGTACCTCTCGGGGTGGCCCTGGGTCTTGAGGCACAGCGTCTGGAGAGAAGGCACCAGGACACGAGTTCCCTGCTGCCCTCGGCTCCCCCAGGCTTGGGGGGGCCCCTGATCAATGCCACAGCACTCTCAGGATGGACCCCCCACTGGAGGGGCTGCAGGGGGTCAAGGGGAGGCTCCCAGAGCTCCTGCCAGGCCCCACGGGGCTCCTGGGGCTCTGGCCGGGTCAGGAACAGGGGGTCCCCAGAGCTTGCACCCAGCGCCCTGGACACCACCCTTCCCGTCTCTGGCCGTTTCTGCCCGGCCTGGGGAGTGGCTGGGGGGCCCCAGGCAGCCCCCACCGTCACATGCTCCCTGGTCCCTAGGGCACCCTCACCCTCAGTGCCCCCACCCCACGGCACCCAACCCCCCGAGCTTCTCATCACTCGCGACCCGGGACTGTGCTGGGCGGCCTGGGGAGGACCCGGCACCGAGGGTGAGCCCCGGGATGCAGTAGTATACAGCAGACAACGCTCCGCGTGCTGGGGACAGTGACGACCACGTTAGGGTGATGCTGACACGTCTCATAACCGTCACCCTCATGGTCAGAACGACAAGGACGGGCAGGTCCTGAGAGGGCAGTGCCCGGCCCGCGGGGGGTCTGGCCAGGGGTCCCCAGCAGGCCTGGCCGTGCACTCACGTCCACCAGCAGGGGCAGCCGCGTCACCCTCTGCATGGGCAGGATCAGGAAGGACAGCAGGGGCAGGCTGCCGCATGCAGGCCGCTTCTCGATCGCCCGCAGGGCCTCGCGGAAGGCGCCGCTGCTGCTCCTGCGGGAGACGGACGGATGGACGTCAGGCGGGGCCCGCGGAAGCCAGGCTGTGGCTCACGGTGCTGACCCCCCCGCCCCCGGCGGCCCCTCACATCAGCCGCTGCAGGGTGCGCTGCTGGTACACCTCGTTGGAGCAGTACACGACGTAGGGCTGGAAGTGGCCCTCGGCGTGGGCCTCCAGGATGTCGCTGATGTCCTGCACGCACACCTGCTCCTTGGACCGCTGCTCCAGCGCCTCGAAGAACCTGTGGGAGGCGGCGGGTGAGGCCACGGCCCGTCCCCATCATGCTCACTCGCACACTTGGGGTGCCAGCAGCTGCTGGGATCAACCAGGACTTATCCCCAAAACAACAGGAATAACGGGTGCACGGCTCTTCGGAAAGAGGACCTCCGCAGCTGTGCCAAGACGAGGCCACGCTAGGCAGGAGGGCCCCACCCCCACAGGACTGGTGTCCCTGTAAGGACAGGAGAAGATGGACAGACAGACACCCAGAGGGGAGAGGCTGCGCAAGGCTGGAGCCCCTAGAAGCCGGGAGGGGCAGGAAGCCCCCCCATGGGGTTCAGAGCGAGCGGCCCCGCCCATGCTGTGACTTCGGGAGAGAACAAACATCCCTTGTTCTCAGCCACACAGCCCGGGGTGCTGGGTTACAGCCGCCCCAGGACACCGAGACAACGGGGGCCAGAAGCGAGAGCCTGTCCCACGGGAGCTGGCTTCCATCTCGGGGGGCAGATGGGGACCCTCGGATAGGGCGTCTTGACCGGAAGCTCCACCTTGGACTTGCTTTCCTGGGACGTGGGTCAGAACCGGGGGCCCCCACACATCCCTGTCCAGCCCAGGGCCCCGGAGACACGCACTGCCCAGGGTCTTGCTGAAGGGGAAACTGAGGCTCAGGGAGGGGTCATGGTGGGGACCTGGCCTGACCAGTCAGTGCCCAAGATGGACGACCTGTGGGTTCTGAGAGTCGGGAGGGCTGGTGATGAGCTGCTGGCCCAGAGCAGAGCAGACTCGTGGGGGACGAGGGCCTGGGACGGCGGGAGCCCGCGGGGGCAGCCTGGAGCTGTGGCCTGGGACAGCGGGGGCCAGCGTGAGGCCGCTGAGGTCCGAGAGGCCCGGTGGGGACATGGAGGGCACACAGCAAAGGGTCAGGGCTGGGCAGGAGGGCAGGCGTGAGCTCCCATGGCCGGCTGCGGAGTTAAAGAAAGCGCGTATCTCTAGGGACAGGAACCCCCACTGCCCATGGTCCAGAAGTTTCCACAGGGAGGGCCCCACAGGAAGCAGGTTCCTGGGTGATACCACAGCCAGCAGCCATCATGTCCTCCCCACTGCCGTGAGCCGGGCACGAGGGGTGCTGGTTCCAGCCCATCCAGTCACCCAGGAGGCCGAGGCTTGGGGTGGATGATGTCGGGGGGCTCTGGGGGGCTCTGGGTGCTGGGCCAAGTGGGGCCGAGCCCTCACACCCCTACCCCAGGGGCCCACCCCTCGCCTGCCCCTCGTCCTCCCCCTGGGCCTGCAAGCAGAACCGGCTCCTGGGGCGGACACCGGACACCAGACACCGCCCGGCAGAACACGACCCGGAGCTGCAACCGGAGGCCAAGTTCCCTGCGGCCTGCCCTGCCCTAGGCAAGGCCTCAGCACCCCAAACCCCCAGATGGCTGTGGGGGAGCACATCCCCAGGGGCAGGCTGTGCCTTTGGGGCATGTCACTGTGAAAGGCCAGGGAGGGGACCCCGGGCGAGGTGCGACCCTCAGGGCTCCCCCGGCAGCCACCCCGACCTCCCAGCCTCGGGGGGCCCGAGACGCCATCTGAGCGTGCTCAGGACGAGGCTGGAGAGGGGGGCCTGGCGGGGTGTGGGATGTGGGATGTGGGGTGCGGTCTGCGGGGCGCGGCCTCACCGCTGGCTGGCCCCCAGCACGTCCAGGATGTTGGAGAAGAGGTGGTGGTGCTCGGTCTGCGTCATGGTGGCCCGGAGCTCCTGGGACCGCAGGAACTCGGCCTCCAGGACGCTCAGGCTGTGCAGGTAGGAGAACTCCGAGGTGAGGATCTCGAAGATGGCCTGGGGGCCGAGAGGGGTGCGGGCAGCCAGGGGGCTCGCTGGGCCCGGGACCCTGGACGGGCCACCCATGCTAGCAGTGGACGTTGGGCAAGGACTCGCACCCCGTCCCAGAAGGGTAACGCGGCCCGCCCGGGGGCTGCCGGGAGGAGGCAGGCATGAGGCGAAGCCGGCACGGGGCCAACCCCACGACCGTCATCCACCATCACTGGCCTGGCCCGGGGTCAGCCAATGAGTGGTGACGTCCCATCGGCCAGCGTCTCTGCTGCCCCCCAGCTCACAGTGTGGCCCCACCGCCGCCCAAGACAGGGCCCCTCACCTCCTGCCTCTTGCGCTCCTCTGCGGGCAGCTGCTCCAGCAGGCCGGACTCCACCACCTGCGGACGGCGTGTCCTGGGGGCTGCAGCCCACCTCCGGCCCCTTCCACCCGCCCCCAGACGGGGAGGAGAGAGAGGCCGGAGCAGCCCACAGCCCAGCCGGCCCCTCCCGGCTCCCGGGAGCCAGCCCCCGCCCAGCTGCTGGCCTTGAAGGGCCTCAGGGCACCCAGAGGGAAAGGCAGGGCCCTGGGCCCACAGGTCTGCCCCGGGGGACGGAGAGATGCAGGGGCCACCAGGGAGCATGAGGGGCAGTGCGGAGAGCTGGGCTGGAGCCAGCCCCCACCCCCTAGAAGGGACGCAGCACACGGCCCCCAGCCCCGGACCCTCGGGCCCATGCGGACAGCCGCCTCTCTGGAGCGTGCTTCCTCGGGCCGAGCCCCATTGGAACAGGCTGGCTGCCCTCCTCTGGGGGGACCTTGGCCACCCCCTCACCGGCTGGGGAGCAGGGCCTGGCCGGGGACCCAGCCCCTCAGGCCTCGTCCTCTAGCTGAGGTATCCTGAGCAGGAGGCGGCGGGGGTCAGAAGCCTGTGCAGCTCTTCCAGGCTGTAGATTTGTGGAACCCCCCCAGACCTGGGGAAGAGAGCACCCCACCCACGCCTGGCTCGGAGCTGCCGTTCACGGGCAGAAACAAATGTGCTTTTCCGGCCTCTCCATCCGCTGGGCTGTCAGAGCCCCCACCCCTCCCCGGCAGATCCTGGGGCACGCAGAGCGGGGGAGACGGGCACAGAGCAGGGGCAGGTGGGCACGGCAGGGGGAGATGGGCAGAGAGCAGGGGAGGCAGGCACAGAGCGGGCCCCTCTCGCCCCCGGGCGGCCAACAAGGAGCCCCATTTATGTGACAGACCCCGTGGGCCGACCACCAGGACGCAGCCCCAGCGCTGCCCCCTGCCCTCTCCCTGGGTGACGACCCTTTCCCTCTGCCCTCGGGGGGCAGCAGGGTCACGAGTCTGGCCTGAGCCTCCTGGGGTGGAACAGCTGTCCCCCACCTGGCCTTGTGCCCCCACCCCGGCCTCCGACCGAGCCCCTCCTCCGAGGCCTGCAGGGCAGGACGGGCACCCCATTTTCAGAGGCGTGGGGTGACGGGACGTGACTCAGCTGCTCACTGCTCAGGTTGGAGCCCTAGCCCAGCCCGGCCCCTCCCTGTGCTGCCTCCTCTCCATGCGGAGCCCCCCACCCTTTCTGGGTGCAGGTGCAGGCCACACTGGCCAGGAAAGCAGAGGCTGGGGCCCACCCCTGGGCACACTGAGACCCTCACCCGCACCCCTGACTGCTCCCCACCCCGTGAACAGCCCTAAGGCAGCACCCAGGGCACGAGGGAGGGGAGGCCCCGGTGCCAGCTGGGCACGGCCGAGAGGCTCCCACCTGCACTGGGCAGACCCGGCCAGGCTGCACGGAGCTGACCGCCACCGGCTTGGGGGGTGAGGGGCAGCCACGGAGGCTGCCTTGAGGGGTGCCCCCACCCGGCCTACCTCGGGGAGCTGGCTCCAGGTGACCTGGGCGGGCCGGTAGCTCTTGACCACGATGGCGTCCGCCGGCCGGGGCCCCCGGGGGTCCTCAAGCACTTCGTCGTCAGACTCGTGGCTGGTGTTGAGGCCCCGCTCACGGATCTCCTGATACAGCTGGGGGTCTGCAGGGGGCGAGCAGCAACCTTAGGCCGGGGGGCTCAGAGCCCGAGACCCTGAGGGGCCCCCCGAGCAGGCTGCCCTTGGCTGTGGGTTCGCACAGGTGGGGGTGGCTCAGTGTGGGGAGACGGCACTTCCAGACCAGGCACAGGGCAACCGGTCACAGCCCCGAGGGGCCAGTCTGCCGGGGGGGTGGTCCCCGTGAGCCCCTCCATCCTGAAGCCGCTGTTTCCCCCCTCTGGCAGGGGTGGGCTCATGGCCGGGAGCACCTCCCAGCCCCCCGGCAGCCGCTCTGCCTCTCCCCACCACCCAGACCTCACGCAGACTCGGGCCTCTCTGCTGTTCTCCTGGGGGACACTGTTCCCCAAGACCTGCTGGGAGGAGCCCTGGGGACTGACACCTCCTCCCCTAGGTCACAACTTGCCCAGAGGATCCTGGGGCAGCCTGGCCTTTCCCGGGGAGATCTGTCCCCTCCTCGGAGCCTCGGGGCCTCTGCCCCCCTCCCGCCCCGTGGACGCCCCATCTCAACCCCCCATGGGGTCCTGCTGGCATCCCACCCTTCTGCAGGCTAAAACATGCCCAGCCCACTCCCTCCCCGTCCTGAGCCCCCAGCCCCAGCCCCCAGCCTCGAGGAGGGCAGGTGAGGCACGTGGCCTGGGAGGGGTGACTTTTCCCAGCTGGGCTCCAGGGGCACATGCTGGGGGCCAGCAGGCGTCTCCCCGAGGAGAGCGGGGGCTGGTCTGCCCCTGCCCCTGGGACCAGACAGAGGGGTCCTTCTAGGCTGGCCATGCCGTTAGAACCACCCTGTCAGGGAGACCCTGTGCCCAGGGGGCCGAGCCCGGCCGGGCCCCTCCCGCAGCCACTCACCATCCTTGAAGGAGCCCTTGTGCACACGCTTCCGCCCCAGCGTCTTCTGCACAAACGAGACACAGAAACACCCCCAGTCAGCGGGGTTTGACCTACGCTCCCCCTCTCCAGGGTCCCCCAAGGCCATGGGGCTTGGTGGAAACAGCGGGCGGCCACAAACATCAGTTCCACGAGGGGCTCAGGGCTGGGATATGGGCTCCAAGCCAGCAGGAGCAGGTGCCTGGGCAGGGGCTGGTCCAGGAGGGCTGCCTGGAGGAGGGGGCAGGTTAGCCTCGATAAGGAGGCACGCTCAGGAGAGCCGAGTGGCCTGGAGGAGAGCCCCAGGCAGGAAGGTGTGGCCAGGAGAGGGGTGGGAGCCGGGGCAGGAGGGGCCCCCATGGAGGCTGGGACCACAGGTGGAGAGCGCTGGATACTTTCCAGCCCTGGGCTCAGCTGCTGCTGGACGAAGAACAGGACGGCGGGGGCGAGCGTGGGGTGAGTGTGGGGCGTGCAGGCTCTTGGGGGGGACCCCCACCCAGCCCCTTCCCGCCAGCCCCACTGGCCGCCTGGGGGGGGGCCTGCCCTCCCAGCTGAGCCGTTTTCCCCGACCTCCCAGGTGTGCTGTTCTGAGAAAAGCCGGGGCTGGTTTGTGGGGACAAGTTGGGGCCTGAAAACTCCCCTGCTGGTCCAGGACGTGTGGCACTCCCAGCCGCACCTGGTCCCAGCCTACGGCCTGCACCCCGAGGGCCCCCCAGTGCCCCCCCACAGCTCCTGGGTGCCCCACCCCTCCCCCACTTTCTTCTCTACTGGGCCCCACCCCTCTCCTTTGAGCCCCTGCTGTCACCCCGAGGCCCCTGGGCAGCCCCTCCTCTGTGATCCCCAAGCTGCTGAGGCCCGGCCTTTGGCAGCCCCCTGGTGTCCTGCCATACCCCCCCCACACTGGCCTGTGCCGGGACCGTGCCCTCTGGGTCCATCCTGCCAGCTGGCACTTCTCAGGTGCTCAGGAAGTGTTTCTTGAGGGCTCGGCTCTGCAGTGAGAGCGTGCAGGGACCCCGCAGGCTGCCCTGGGTGGGGGGGCAGGGAGTGTGGGGCCGCCCCTCCCCTGGGGAACGGAGACCCCCGGCCGGGTTCCTAGCGCGGTATCTGGGACCTGGGCACCTCCTTAGGCATGGACCCTCCCCGCTGGGCGCCGTCCTCCTGAGGGTCTGCCTTGCAGAGACCACGGCTGCAGCCTCCAGTCAGGGCCATGCCCACGGGCAGAGGCGGCCGCGGACAGCAGTGCCAGGGCCCGAGCAGGACGCCCCGTGCACGGCCCTCACACCCACGGCCGTGTTCATTCTCTTGAAGACACTGAGTGACAGTTGCGATCGCCACACCGGGGCTTGGAAAGGCTCGGGAGCTTGCCCCAGCCGAGGGCCAGCAAAGTTGCCCGGGCCCTTTACAAGGGACAAGCCTGACCAGGAACCCAATGCGAGAAGAACCCACGGGCCAGGCGTGCTCCTGCTCCCTGAGGCTGTCGGGGACTCCCCCAGCGAGCCCCAGCTGCTGCCTCCTGCACCCCCTCCCTGCCGGCCTGAGCCCAGGCCCCCCGGGCAGAGGAGGCCTTCAGAGCACGTCCTTTTGGCTCAGTGGCTGCTGGCAAAGGCCAGGTCCCACCGCCAGGCACAGGGGTTCGGCCACTCAGAGGGCAGTGGACGTCCGTGGCCTGGGCAGCAGACGCCTCCGAGCCACCCCAGGCCAAGGGGTGCTGCCACCGAGGCCATGTGCACCCCGACCGCAGGTGGGGGGTGTGCGTGTAGCATGAGCGTGGCTGTGCCACCGCCCACTGCCTGCCTCCAATGGCCGTCTCCGGGCAACTTGAGCCTGGACCACTGCAGCCGCAAGTCCATCCATGACCTGTCAGGCCACGGGCCAGCTCCCCCACGGGGCCAGTGTCGGGGGCCCGGGGGGGTTTCCTCGACGTCTGTGAGCCTCGGCTGCCCCGTCTGAGACATGGGGACACTCGCACTCAGTGCTCGGCCTGGCCCTCGGGGGAAACTGGAACCAACCACATTAAGCATTTGTGCTGGACTAAGTCTATTATGCCCCCCAGGAAAGCCACGTTCCTTCAAGCCAGTCTTGTGGGGACAGACCTGTTGTGGGTGGGACTTTTTGATTAGGTCATTTCCCTGAAGATGTGTCCCACCTAATTGGGGTGAGAGCTTTTGATTAGATTATTTCCATGGAGGAGACCTGCCCATTCAAGGTGGATCTTGACTGTTTTACAAGAGCCCTTAAGAGAGAGCGAGCTCAGAGCCGACACAGACCCAGACACCTAGAAATGCAGACAGAAGGATGTTTGGAGATGCTGAGCTAAGAGATGAAGCCCAGAGTTTGCCCCGGAGAAGCTAAGAGCAGACCCCCAGATGCTTAGAGAGAAACGCCCGGGGAGAACAAGCAGGGATAGACAGGAGCTGGGAGAGAGAAGCTGAGAGAGACAGAAGCCCAGAGACATTTTTGGAGAAAGCCATTCTGAACCCAGATCCCAGGAGCAAAGGACCAGCAGATGCCAGCCACGCGCCTTCCCAGCAGACAGAGGTGTCCTGGACACCATCGGCCTTTCTTCAGGTATCTATCTTCAGGTAGGAAGGTATCTACCTCTTGATGCCTTAATTTGGCCTACCTCACGGCCTTAAGGCTGTTTATGAACTAATAAACCCCCATGTAAATGCCAATCCATTTCCGGCAGCTTTAGCAAACTGGAACAGCCTGCATACAGCAGGCGCTCACTAAACAGCAGCTGCTGCAATGAAGAAGACGGCAATGGCGAACAGCTGGGCCCCCTGGCTACAGGCCACCCCAGGCCCCTACCTTGGTTTTGGCCGGGCCCCGCACGGCCGGCTGCCCGGGCTCCTCAGCCAGCGCCTGCAGCTTGGGACTGAGCTGGGCCGCGCTGCCCCCGCCGCCCGCGGTGCCTGGGCCCCTCATGGCCGCCCGGTAGGACTGGTTCCGCAGGTTACGCCGCAGCAGCCCCCCGGGGCCCACGTCCACGTCCATGTCGTCCAGGGAGAAGCTGGGGGCCGGGCAGAGCTGGGGGTCCCGCCGGGCAGCCTCCTTGCTGAGCACGGCCGCCGCGAAGCTCTGGTGGCGGGCGGGCACCTTCGCCCTGCTGACCACGGCCAGGTTCCGGGGGATCAGCTGCTGCGTGCCCAGCTTGCGGGCGGCCGCGCTCTGCGTGCTCAGGACGACGGGTGGCGGCTCCTGGCCCTCCGGGGCTGGCACGGCCTCAGGTGGGGAGGCGGCATTGGCCCTGGCCCGCAGGGAGCCCCGAACCATCGGCAGCCTGGACGAGGGGTTCCCATCTGCGTCGAGCTGCAGCTCCGCGTGAAAGCGGTATTCCAGAAACTTCTCGTCCAAGGAGCTGTCTGAGTGCCGCTGGGACATCCTGGGCAGCACCAGGGCCCTGGGGGAGGGAGAGGGAGAGGTGAGGGTGGCACAGGGGACATCTCTGCCTCACCCCCATCCGACGGCCCCCGCTGCTCTCCCGCACGCCTGGCCCTGCCCGCGGCTTGTCTGTACCTTCCCTGACCACAGGCCACCATGGCGGCCTGGGAAGAGTGACCGTTGGCACGAGCCACGGTCACCAGCCGCCTACCCATGGTGGCACCAGGGAGCAGCGCAGCCGCCGAGAGGTCAGGGAGGGCTGCAGGCATCTCCCACCCACCCTGCGGAGGGCTTGTCTGAGGACGGTGCTGGGGACAGGCTGCGGTCCTCTGGGCTCCAGGCCAGGTGGGCAGGCACTGAGGACCAAGTCCTGAGCTGGGCTAGGGGTGGGATAGGGAAGGGGTGGGGGGCGGGCCTGGGGTGCAGGCACAGCCCCTCGTCAGCCCCTGGGAGGCACCCCAGGCCTGGCTCTTCTTTTGCAAATGAAGAATGGAGGCACGGGGTGGGCCCAGAACCTGCCCACCAACACGTGCGGGACGCGACCCCAGGCCTGCTTGTTCCAGCGCTTTCTCTCGTCCACCCCGGGGCCGGCCGTCTACATCTTGCTCTCGTTTCCCCACTTTTCTGGGCTCAGAATGTGCCCAATGATCCTGTCTCAAGAAACCCTCCAGACACCCATCCAAGAGTCTGCAGAGAAGCCTTGCCCTGTGCACATCTGGCTGCAGCGCAGGACAGAGGTGTCTGCAGAGCTCGGGCGCGAGCCCACGGGCCCGGCACATAGCATGGAGAGCACGTTCCCCAGCCCGTCCCTCCTGGGCTGGTGTCCCCACCCTCACCCACCCTCACCCCGGCTCCTCTCCACCCGCTCAGCCAGTCTGCCCTCTGGGGGGCTGTGAGGGGTTCTCTGCCGTAGCACTGCCGCCCAGGGGGCCCCGTCCTCTTCCAGCCCCGGAGGGCATCTCCCGACACTCTGGGCAGGGTGTGGTCTCAGGCCTGGCTCTGGCCAAGGCGGGGTGTGATGTGGTCCCCAGCTGCAGGGACCAGGGATGTGCACGTCGCCACGGAAACACGCAGAGCCCCCAACTGACATGCAAGGAAGGAGTGGGAGATATAGTCTTGTCAGCAGCACTTTACAGTGCTCTTTGCTCCCGCAGCACGCGCTGGCTCACGCTGACTGAAAGTGCGCCCTCGGGCTGCAGTGCAGCTGGGTCCACTGGGGCCACGCACGGGCCCTCACCCTCCCCAGGGCAGCTGGGGCCTGTTACCAGCCTCGCGGGCACCAGCCTCTGGCATCGAGGGCTCCCGGGAACCTGGGGTTCACCACCAGCTGTCTGGGAACCCCCCAGGCAAGCCCCGTCCTGAGGACACCTCACACACTCGCTGCCCAGCTTTGGGTCTGGGGGCTCCTGCAGGACGTCCCGAGCTCCAGCCACACGGCTAACCCAAATCACAGTTCTGACGGAGGACGGGTGGGCACTCGGGAAGCCTGGCCCTCCGTCCCCGCTCAGGACATCGTCCCCACGCAGGCACTGGGCCTCCGAGCCTCCCACGCAGGGAGGACCGCCCATGCATTCCACAGGACATTCCGAGCCCCACGGCGGAGTGACTGCACTGAGCCTCCCCCAGGAGCTGGAGGCTGCAGGGAGGGCGGGAGCCCGGCTGGCTGCACCCCGCAGGGGCCTTCACCCTGAAAAGGCATCGACGCCAACTTGTCTGCACGGTGTGCGAGTCTGGGGAGACGCAGGTTGATTTTAGACTTCGGTTTGTGCCCTCTGCAAGCCAAAGGCACCCAGGCAGGTGGCGGGAGAGGCTGCCTCTGGGCGCAGCCCCAGTCCAAACGGCCCTGCTAACCTCAGCGGCATTTTCCACTGCCATAAAGAGCAGGTGGCACCTTTCCTCCAGATGTGTGCCCAGGTCCGGGCCCCTCCCCCATGCACAGTGCCCGCCGCCCCTCCCCCCCGTCCCACTGCCGTACCCGGGCCTCCCTGCCCCTGTCCCAGCCCCAGGCAGTCCCTGCCCAGCTCCGACTCTTCCTGCCCCCTCCCCTGAGCCACTGCCCCGTCTCCAGGCTGGCAGCAGCCTCTCCCCCGGGAGGGCAAAGTCTGCTCTGGGGTCAGAAGGTGTCCAGGTGGGAACCTGTTGGACGAGCAAGTGTGGGTGTGACTTCCGTCCCCAGCCAGGTGGCCGCACCCATGGGCCTGGGAGCTGCCAACCTGAGACCCAGGACCTAAGGAAGGGCGGGCAGCTGCCCCCCGCACTGCACAACCCCAGGCCCATTCACCCTGGGCAGGGGCCAACAAGGGGTGAGGGCTCTGGGTGTGGCCACAGCTGGACCCGCTGTTTCTTCTTCGCCTCCTAATTTTTCACGTATCAGAGAACCAAGTGGACAGTTTAAGTCAAACAGTATCGCCAAGAGGCTTATGGTGACGGGCCTCCTCCATGCCACCCTGTCCCCAGAGGCCCCCACACTGGGCTCCTTAGCTTCCCCTCCCAGTTTCTAAATAATGGACGCTGCCCCAGGCACCCCCACCCCACCTGCCCGAGCCCCCAGCCTCTCCGCGCCCCCAGCGCAGTGAGATCGCAGAGTGGTGGCATCAGCACGGCCACACTAGGCCGCGCCTCCTGCTTGTTAATCATTTCCTCTCATTTCACGGCTCTGGTTTCTCCTGTTAATTTTTCCCCAAGAGTTCCAACATCCCTGCCACAGGCTTCTTGATACTATTTTCCACACATTCAATGCATCAGCTCCATGTTTTCCCAGAGACCCCCTGCCCTCCCTCCCGCCCGGGCCGGACCTGGGACTGCCCCTGTTTCCGGGCCTTTTTTCTACTGTCCCCTGACAGCATGCCCGGGTTTCGACTTCCTGTTGGAAACTGTTTTCCTTCAGGATGGTGACAGCACTGATCCCTCGTCCCCTGGCTCCCCGTGTTGCTGCTGAGAAACCGTGACGCGGTTCCAATCTCTTCCCCTTCAATAACAACCTGGGGTCCCCCCCGGGCCCCCCACCCCCAGTCAACCTGCTGGAGGTTTGGGGCTCTTCTCTCTAGCCCAGGGGCTCCGACAGCTCACGCAATGTGCTTCCGGAAGGGTCCACAGTCACTCGCTGAGCCCTCAACGGACCCTTACATCTGGCTGCAGGCATCTTCCAGGTCCGTAAGATTTTATTTGTTTTTTGAAAATTTCTTCTACTCTGTTTTCTTTGCTCTCTCTTTCTAGGCTACCCATTAATGAGTATGGAAACTTCTGGAATTATCTCCTAATTTCTTTTTTCCTCCTAGTTTTTCATCTCTTTGTCCTCCTTTGTGGGGAATTTCCTCAACTTCATCTTCTAACTTTTTCACCAGTTTAGTCATTTTCTTGATTATGCAATGAATGAACTCCCTCTTGCTTTCACATTACTCTTTATTAGTAGCATCCTGTTCTCGTTTCATGGAGGCACCATCTTCTTGAATGCAGAGGATGACGGTTGTACATGCTGCTCGCCAGCTGTCTCCGACTCCGCCACACCAGCGTCCTCTTCTGTCCCAGCCTCTGCTGACTGGTGTCTTGGGTCTGAGACGTCACACAAACAGCTGGTGGGCTGGTCGTCTGCGTCTGTTTAGGAGGGAGCGCTATGCTGCTGGGAGGCTGGTGTGCCCGGGATACAGGTGCACACGCACGAGCACACACTTCTTCCTCGGTGGGCTGTCTCTGGGACCCTCCCCACCACGTCTGCACCCGGTGGCCTGTCTTCTGGGCAGTGGGTTCTTCAGCTCAGGTCTCTCCTGGGTTCCTCCCTGCGGTGTCCACGTGTGCCTGGCGCCAAGGTCCTGGGGCCAGCATGGGAGGCACTGAAAGCACGGACGCTCCTTTCAGCTGCCCCCAGCTACTGCGGCCACCCCGTCCAGGGAACGGACACGGGCCACAGGGGAGCGTCTGCCCCCCAGTGACGGCACCCCCGACGCCCTGAGAAGTGTGGTTCCCGGGAAGGCCCTCCAAAGGCATGCACGACAGCTAGTGCTGCACGCTGTGTGTCTCGCCCACAAGTCTGGGGGTCCTTGGGGACAGGGACACTTTCCTGTTCATGCCCCACAAATGGTTGAGCTCAAATACCAAACTGCCAGGTCAGCACCTCTGATTCTGGCTCTGTGTTTCTTTGCTCCCCACACCTGACCCCGCCTTCTGAAGAGGGCCTGGTTTTCTGGGCCAGGTCCTAACCTATGCAGGTGCTTTACTTACAGCGAGCAGAAACGGGCCCAGGCAGCGGCTTCAGAGGACTTGCAGACCCTTCTCAGCCACCTTGCGAGTGACTTTTGGGTGACTTCCTGCTGCTTCTGCTCAGGGTGGGGTGGCGGGGGCCCCCCCAAGTCGTGAGCCCCTGGAACCCATAGCATTCACCTTTTTCTTTCCCGCTAGACACTGGCCCCCTGGTGTCCCCACGCACAGGTGTGTGTGGGGGGAGGGGCACACAGGACCTGGTGGCAGGAGCAGGTAGAGCCAGGTGAGGTCTGGAGACATCTCAGGGGACCTGAGCTGGGAGGCGGGGCCCTGGCTCTGTGCTCTCTGGGCCCCTCCTGCAGCTGCGTCCTCACCCCTCATCTTCCCCAACACCTCCAGTGGGACCCCTGGCACCCTCCAGACCCCGGCAGAGGCCCAGTTCTCCTGACCTGCACCTGGTCAGGTCACAACCACTCCTCACAGCCTCCAGGACCTGGATTGGCCACACCACACGCCTTGGCCACCAGCTGGAGGTGACCCCGCCCTTGAAGCACCACTACCCTTTACATCAGGGTGGGCTGCCTGGTGGGGGTCAGCTCCGTGGCTCCACCCGGACCCCCAGCTCTGCTTGGGCAAAACTCCAACCCCTACGATACCCATGAACTGAGGCAATTCTGCTCAGCAAGCTCGGGACTCAGAATCACCCCAGCGGGGACACGCGGGCAGGGGCTGGCCTGGAAACTGCACAGCACATGGAAAACGGTCCCATGGGCACGATGGCTGGGGGCTCGGCTCAGTGGTTTGTGACTGGGGGCAAAATCTGCAGGGTGGACTGCAGACGTGTCAGGTGGTCACGGGGAGCTGTGATCCTGGATGCTGGGTACAGGAGGCCCCCACAACCAAGAATTTTCCGCCCTCGGCCTTCAATCCCCGTCTGAGCGGAAGCTCCTGTACCAATGGGCAGTAGCGATCATCAGATAAGAAGCAACCCTCTGACTCGGCGGGGCAGCCAGCACCCGCCCCACGCAGCCCCCCGCCGTTCCCCGGCTCCCGCCTCTGGATCCCCACATCCCAGGAACCGGCCCCCCCACTCCTGGGCTGGACCCCAAACACCCAGGAGCCAGCAGCACACACGGTGCCTCCCCAGGAAGCACCCACGGGAGATCAGAGCCCCGACTCTCACAGGTAGCCTGGACAGGTGTGCTTCTTTCCCTGCGGCCCCTGCTCACCTGCTGTAGGTGCACAGGGGTGTTGTCCTCCAAGTGCTTCCCACCTACCACCTCGCTGGTCCCTCACAAAGCTTCCGGAAGGAGGGGGGTGTCTTCCCTCGCTGACCAGGGAGGAGACCAGGTGTGGACGGACCGTGACCAGCCTGGTGTTGGCGAGTGGTCCCTGAGGAGTGGGCGAGGGCCAGAGCTGCCTGGCCTGGATCTCTGCCCCCAAGCCAGGTACAGGGGCTCATGGAGGCTCCAGGCAGCCAACAGGGAGAAAGCCACTGTCGCAAACACACGGCCAGCCGAGCACGGGGACACAGGGGCCAAGGCCCATCCGGAAACCGAAACTAAAAATCCAGGACCCAGACTCTCGGGGGAGAGGTGTCCCCCACCCAGCCACAAACACCATCTCACGCCCTCGGGGGCAGCACACCAGGCGTGTCCTCGCGTGGGCTGCTTTTCACACCCCTTTGCCTCTCTGAGCCTCAGTTTCCGCACGGAGACCAAGAGCGGAACCAGAGTTCCTGGGGAGCCTCCCCTCTCAGGTGTCTGGGCAGGAGGACAGGAGGGAGAGCCCCTGACCGGCTCGCCCCGTCCATTCTCCAGCAAGCTGTCCGAGATGCCCAGCTCCCGCTGCTTCCTCCCGCCAGGATGCGGGGAGGCTCCTGCCCACCCACAGCTCTGTCCCGGGCAGCCCAGGGACGTGACTCTCACGGACACGGGCATCGCCAGGACAGGGACTGTGTCTGCGTGTTTGTCCCAGAAGCACGCAGCCGCTGATGTGACACCCCCAAAGGGGGGTCCCCTCCCACATCCATTTTACAGGAGGGGAGACTGAGGCACGGAGCGGTTAGGTGACTCGCCTCAGTTCCCATGGAGCCACGATGTGGAAAGCCCACACTCCCGAAGCACAGGGTGACTGTCATAGTGCACTGTGCCCGGGGTCAGGGACCCTCCTCCTGGCCTGGGGGGCCTGGTGGTGCACCCCAAGGACACAGGACAGCATCGGTCCTGCCCAGACCCCAGCCCGACGGCAGGCCAGTGCCTGCTCCTTGTCGCTGCCACTTCCCCAGCCCCTGCCTGGTGCAGGGCTGAGGGCCAGGCTCCCCCAAATCCAGGAAAGGGGTCCTTGCTGGCTCAGACACTGAGGTGGGCAGCCAAGTCGGGTCCGGGGCTCGTTCAGTGGGTGACAGGGACCCCTACCTCCCAGGGTCAACCCGGGCAGAGCCGTCCCCACCGCCCCTCCCTTCTCGGCTGCAGGCACAGGGGGTCCTCTCCTCTCCCGCCGCTGCCCCCCAGGCCTTTACAAGCGGGTTTGTTTGGGGTGTGTTGGGGCAGGTCTTCACTCCAGGAGCTCTGAGCCCTGAAGACTCACGGGGGCTCCTGGGAGGGTCCTCCCCTCGCCTCCTGACCCCCTTCCCCTCCTCTGGGACCCTCAGCCCTGACGTCCAAGCCGGGAGCCCCTGGCTGCCGAGCGCTCCCCTTCAGGGCGGGGAGGGGGCACTGCTGTCGCCCAGGCCCGCGGCCACCGCGACGCACAGTCTTCGCCCCCCACCCCCACCCCCGGGGGGTCTGCAGGAAAAGCGAAGTGAAGGAGAGGCGACCCCCGGCCCGGGTCGCCGTCCCCCCTTCCGGGACTTACCCGCCGAGGGCACGGGGCGGCGGCGGCAGCGGTCGCGGTCCCGCCTCCGGGCTCCCGCCGGGTCCCTCCCCGTCCCCGCCTCCCCGACTTCCTGCGCGCCCGGCGGGAGGGGCGGCGCGGGCGGCCGCGGCAGGTGGGGACCCCGGCAGGTGGGGGGCCCCGGCGGGCAGGGCGGGCGGCTCGGGGTCCGAGGGCCCCGACGCGGCGGCGGGGGCGCGGGCGGGGCCGGGCCGGGACACCTGTGCGGGCGCCACCGCACCTGGCCGGGCCCGCGCGCGTCACCCGGCGCACCTGGGCCGCCTCCCACGTGACGCGCCGCCCGCGGCCCCGCCCCACCCCCACCCGGACGCCGCCGCGGGCTCCCGGAGGGCGGCCCCTGCACCCCAGCCCCGCCCCCGGCCTAGCCCCGCCCCTCCCCTCCCCCCACGCCCCCCAGGCCCGCCCGCCCCTCTCCCCCAACCCACAGACCCGCTCCCCACGCCTGGGGGCCGGGGCTTCCCTCCCTGGGTCCCTGGATCAACTCCAGGCCCAGCTCCAGTGCCTCCTCCTCCAGGAAGCCTTCCCGGATGGAGGCTACCCAGGCTCAGTAGTCGTCAGCGGCCGCTCTCTCAGTGCTTGTGTCTGAGGAGCCTGAGGTTTGCCCCCTCTGCTGCGGAGCCCGTCCCACCTTCTGGACTCTTCCATCCCAGAGCCCCTGCCGCGCCCGAACCCTTTCCAGCGCCTCCTGCACCACGTGGCCGAGTTACCCTCGTCTTAAGTTATAGATGAGGACACTGAGGCCGGGGAAGGAGCGCTCATCCAGCCCCCAAGAGGCTGAGCCCGGCCTGCAAGCCTGGCCCTCCTGGATCCGGGTACACGCGTGGGGGTGCCCCCCTGATGCCGTGAGCCCCCCCAGAAGTGAGGCTTGCTTGTTACGGCAGCTCAACCTGCCCAGAGCTGACAAACGCTGCCTCTCTCCCTACTGCCTCCTGGAGCCCTCCATTGGCTCCACCAAGCCTCCCCCCGGTCCTTCCTGCCTTCCTTCCGCCTTTTGCTCACAAGTATTTATTTATTAAGTACCTACACAGAGGGGAGAGCAGTGGGGTGGGTCACAGTGTGTTTGGGGGTCTGGTCTGGGGTGTCAGCACCGGCTGCCCCGGGAAGGGCCCCTGAACCTGACAGCAGGAGGTGAGGGGAGTCAGCTCGGCTACAGGAAGAGCGTTCCAGGAGCAGCTCAGCATGTGCCAAGGAGAGGGGAACGGCTGGGATGGTGGGGCCTGTGGGCTGCAGTGAGGGGACGCTGCCCTTGATCCCGAGAGCAGCGAGGAGCCCCTTGGGGTTCAAGCAAGGGGGCAACACAGCCAGACAAGGTGAGAAGACCCCTCTGGCTGCTGGAGAGAGTGAGATGGGGGGTGAGGGGACAACAGCCACCCTGACCCCCAACACAGCAGAAGCCTAAGTGTGTTGGAGCTGATGTCATCCTGCCACTGCTTGAATACTTCCGGGATGGGGAGCTCACTATCACCTAAGACAGACTGGCCCGTTGTTACTATGGTTCTGTCATTCTCCATGTGACATAAACTCAAGCTTGTTCCACATCCCTGGAAACCCTCACCGCAGGCACTTCGATCTCCCACAAACCCCTCAAACTGTGGCCGTCGGAACAGAACCCAATGTCTACGTCAGGACAAGAGGGACAACACTCACTGCCTCGCTTCTGGGTGCTATGCCTCCGTTCATGCAGCCTCTTCCTGTGGTGACACATGCTTCCGTCCCAGATCCCCGTGGGCAGCAGGTGCTCAGTGAGGACCTGATGTCCCAGACTGCTCCCGAGAGGGGGGTGCCAGCCCCACTTCTACCCTGCCTCCTTCGCCCTTTTTCACAGAGGCCCCTTGCTGCCGGACATGATTCTGTTGGAATCAAGCATGCGCCCACCACATCCCTTCACTGACCCCGGGCCTCCGTGCCGAGCCCCGGGCCCAGGCTGAGCCCACCATGGCCCCTCCGGCCCAGGCTCGCAGACCCGCCCCGGGGTCCAGCGCCGCCTCCAGGGCGGGCGACCGTGTGAGCAGCTGCCCTCTGCTGGGCGGGGGCAACACTGCAGGCCACGGGCTCCCGCTTGTCATCCTCCAGGGTACCCGGGTGTGGGCAGCAGCTGCCCCACTGCCTGCCAGGAGCAGCCTCCTGAGGGCGGTGCCACTTGAGCAGGGGGACTGGGAGGCACAGAGACGGCCCCAATGGGTCCCCAGTGTGTGCATGAGGCAGGGGGCGTGGGGAGGTAAAGGCTGTGGGCAGCGGCCGGGACCCTGGAGGCCCCTGGGTGCTGGGACTGGCTCCTGGGAAAGGCGGGCATCTTCTGCCCCCCTGAGGCCATTGTGGGAACTGCACTCACGATCCCAGCCCATAGGAGGGAGCAGCTGGGGAGCTGGGGGCAGATGGGAGATCCTGCGTGGTGGAGAGACACAGGTGGGGTGTTGGGGGCGGGGTGGAGGAGACAGGGGGTCACTGGGTGGGGTGGCGGCTGAGCCCTCTCCTTTGCACCCAGTGGGATCCCAGCTACCCGACTCCCTCTGGGTGCTTTCCTGTAAACCTTCCGTCAGCCCCAGCCTGGTCACTGCAGGATTAATCCCCACCTCTCTGGGCTGTGGCCATCCCATGTCTGTACGGGCCCCTCTGACCACTCTGAGTCCCGGGCTGGCACAGCAGGGATGAGTCCGGCTGCTGGGACAAAGGTTCACCTGCTTTAAGTCCTGCGGGCTTGTGGGGGGGGGGTGCGGATCTGGAAGGGAGGAGGTCAGTTTCCCGGCAGGAGAGGGGCATTCAAATTCTGTAAACAGGGGAGCTCCAAAGGCCACTAGCAGGCACGAGCCCAGGACAAGACAGGCTCAGAAAAGACAGGGAGGTCCCCAGCTTTGCCTTCTCCTGGGGCTGTGTGGAAGGAGCTGAATGGTGGAGAGCACTGGCCGATGCAGAGCCAGTTTGCAAACACTGTTAACAGTGCTTTCTGCGTTGGTTGTGTGGTTTTGTTAGCTCCCGGCAATCAAGGAAACCTCTGGCTTATCACTAGCTGGATACAAGCCGGATACAGCTTAGGGAACAAACCCCAGAGTCAGTGCTTTAAAATATTAAAATCTACAGTGTGTAACAAAAGATTACAAGAAAAACAAAGGAACAGGAAATGATGGTCCATCCAAAGGAAAGGATAAGAATTCCAGAAAACAACAACAAGGGAGACCTGGTTGTGGACGTACTAGACGAAGTCTTGAAAATAATGATGTTCAATATGTTCAAGGAGAGGAAGGAAAATATATAGAAAGAACTGAAGGCTATCAGGAGATGGAGAAGCTCAATAAAGAGATAGAAATTTTCAAAAGGAACCAAACAGAATGACAGGAGTTGCAGCCCACAAAATCTGAAATGGAAACTGGACAGGAAGGTTTCAGCAGCAGACAGGAGCTGGCAGAAGAAACATCAGTGAACCTGAAGAGAAGACAACTGAAATGAGTCACGCTATGGAGCAAAAAGAAAAAAGAATTAGAAAAAGCGAAAATAGCCCAAGACATCTCTGGGACACCATCAAGGGCACCAATGTACATGTTTTGGGAGTCCCAGAAGGAGAAAAAGAGAGGAAGGGGCAGAAGGGATGGTCAAAGAAATGACAGAGTACCACAGGATAATCTCTCCACTGAGGAATCTGACAACGAGGACACTGACTCCTTCTCTCCATGCTGCTCTCATAGACCGTCGAATGTTTTCTGTTCTGATGGTGAAGAACCAGTTATTCCTTCTGATATAGAAGCATATTTAACAGCGCTTTTACCTACAAACACTCAAGTACAATTTCCAGATGGTAAAGGTGGAAAGGCCTCACTATAATAACTGGGACAGATGACTCATATCCTTCAAGTCCCATACTGGAAGATTATATTGAAGGAGAAGCTAAACAGTTAAAAAGAACTGTGAATATTTGTGAATATTTTCAAGAAAGCAGAAAGGCCCTCTCAGCCTTCTTAGATATAGACAACATGTCATCACCTGGGCCTCTGTGAAAACAGGATGGGCTGCAGCTGTTACTTTAATCATAGAGAAGTCGTAAATAATGTAGCAAGGTTGAGTACAGTCCTAATCAAATGTATGTTTATCAATATGATGTAATGGCTAAACTAATCATAGAATAAATGACAGATGACATGATCCTATATACAGAAAATCCTTTAAAAATCCACAAGAAAACTCCTAGAGCTAATAAATGATTCAGCAAATTGGTTGGGTTCAAGATCAACACTCAAAAATCATTAGTGTTTCCATAAACTAGTAATGAAAAATCTGAAGAAATCAAGAAAAAAATTCCATTTACAATAGAAGCTAAAAGAATCATATATCTAAGAATTAATCTAACCAAGGATGTAAAGGACTTATACACAGAAAAGTACAAAGTACTTCTAAAAGAAATTAAAGAAGACCTGAATAAATGGAAGGATATTCTGTGTCCATGGATTGGAAGACTACATATTGTTAAGGTTTCAATTCTACCAAAAGTGATTTATAGATTTGGCACAATCCCAATAAAAGTTCTAACAGTGTTCTTTACAGAAATGGAAAAACCCAACACCAAATTTATGTGGAAGAATAAAGGGCCCTGGATAGCCAAAGTCACCTTGAAAAGAAGAAAAAAGTTGAAGGACTCAGACTTCATGATCTTAAAACTTAGTACAAAGCTACAGTCATCAAAACAGCATGGTACTGGCACAAGGACAACATATAGACCAGTGGAATTATACTGAGAACTTAGCAATCAACCCGCACATTTATGGACAACTGATTTTTGATAAGGGGGCAAAGAATAGTTTCTTCAACAAAGGAGCTGGGAAAGCCAGATAGAAATTTGCACGAGACTGGAAGTGGATCCCTACCTCACACCATGTACAATAATCAACTCAAAATGGATCACAGACCTAAATATAAGAACCCAAACTATAAAACTCCTAGAAGAAAGCACAGGGAAGCCTTTTCAGGACTTGATGTCAGGCAATGGTTTCTTAGACTTTACACCCAAAACGCTAGCAACAAAAGAAAAGATAGATAAATGGGACCACACCAAAATTAAAAACTTTGGTGCATCAAAGGACTTTATCATGAAAGTAAAATGACAACCTATGCAATGGGAGAAAATATTTGGAAACCATGTATCTGATAAGGGTTTACTATCCAGAATATATAAAGAAATCTACAGGTCAACAACAAAAAGACAAACAACTCAATTTAAAAATGGGCAAAGGATTTGAATAGACATTTCTCCAAAGAAGGTATACAAACGGTCAAAAGGCATGTGAAAAGATGTTCAACATCACTAGCTATTAGGGAAATGCCGATCAAAACCACGATGAGATGCCATTTCACACCCACTGGAATGGCTACTGTTACCAAAATGGAAAACTACAAGTGTTGAAAAGGATGTGGGATAGGAACACTCCTTCCTTGCTGCTGGGGATGTAAAATGGTGCAGCCGCTGTGGGAGACAGTTTGGCGGTTCCTTCAAAAGTTAAGTGTAGACTTACCACATGACCTGGCAATCCCGCTAGTACGTATATACTCCGAAAGTTAAAAGCAGGGACGTGAACAGATATTTACACACTGATGTTCATAGGGGCTATATTCAAATTGCCAAAAGATGGAAAAAAGCCAAGTGTCCATCAGCAGATGAAGGGATAAACAGAATTTGGTGTATGCATATGATGAGTATTTTTCAGTTGTAAAAAAGGGTAAGTCCTGAAGCGTGGACAGCACAGTTGAACCTTGAAGACGTTGTGCTGAGTGAAATAAGCCAGACTCAAAAGAACAAATACCGAATGATCACAGTGATAAGAAATAATTATAATAAGCAAATTCTTAGAGTCAGAAACTAGAATATAAGTTACTGGAGGCTGGGGTGGGGTAGGGAATGGGGAGTCAATGCTAAAATTATGCAGAGTTTCTATTTGGGATGATGGGAAAATTTTGGTCATGGATGGTGGTGATGGTGACACGACTCGTGAATGTAATTAACAACACTGAATATATTATATATGTGAATGTGTTTAAAAGGGGGAAATTTTAAGTTGTATATATGTTACTAGGATAAAAATTAAAAAAAAAAACCATAGGACTATACAACACAAACAGTGAGCCTTAATGTAAGCCACGGGCCACAGTTAATTGTACAGTTATAAAATGTGCTTTTCGTCAATTGCAACAAATGTACCCCACTAATGCAAGTGTTAAAGATAGGGGGGTATATGGGAACTCTGTACTAACTGCATGCTTTTTCTGTAAACCTACAACTTCTCTAATTAAAAAAATGTAAAATTTATTGTTGTATATGTTTTCACAATAAAGAGAGAAAATAAAAAGAGATCGGCTATCAAACCAGGAAAAGTCATGGAGGAATGTTAAGTGCTTTTTGATAAGTGGAAGAAGCAAGCCTGGAAAGGCTTCCTGCTGTGTGATTCCAGTAGTTGCCATTCTAGAAGAGGCAAACTATAGAGACAGTCAGAGATCAGGGGTCGTGTGGGGGTGGGAGGCACGAAGAGGTGGAGCACAGCCAGTTTTAGGGTGGTGAAGAGGTTCCGTAGACACCGCAATGGTGGACAGAAGACACTACACATTTGTCAAAAACCACAGAACTGTACAGCACAAAGAGTGAGACGAAAATAAACCTCGGACCTCAGATCCTGGTGATGTGTCGATATCGGCTCATCAATTGTCACCAATGTCCTACACCAGCGAGAGCTGCAGCAACAGGGGAAGCTGTGTCTGCAGAGGAGTTCGTGGGAAATCGCCGTACTTCTGGGCAATTTTCCCAAAAACCTAAACCCACTCTAAACATAACATTTATTATTTAATATTTTATTATTTAATAAAAAGAAGAAGAAACCAACCCAGAACCCTCTCTCCTGCCACCTCCACATCATCTGTTACCCAGCCAGCCTGCCAGAGGGTCCTCCTGCCCCCCAACCGCAGACTGTTCCCAATGTGAGGGCCAGAGGGACCCTTAGAAGCCCACGTCGCCAGGTCGGTGTTTGCTGCCGCCTCCGAGGACTTCCATCCCACCCCGAGCTAGTCTTGCATCAGCCTCCGAGACCCCTCCCCGGGAGTCTCCCCGACTTTCCTGGCCCCCTCCCCCTAGCTCACCCCTCCTGCCACACTGGTCCCTCATCACCCCCCACCCCCCGCCGCAGAGCCTTTGCGAGCACAGTGTTCCTGTCTGGGGTGCCCTTCCCCCATATTTGCAAATTGCTCCCCCAGTCCTCTGGATCTTGGCCCAAGGACACCTTCTTGAGCGGCCATCCTGACCCCCCACAAAGAACAGAAAGAGCTGCTCCCCCGCGTTACTTTTCTTCGGAGCCCTTCTGGTCTCACCAGCCGTGAGCTTCACACATGCATTTTCCACGTTTGCTCCCTTCCCCACCAGACTGCACGCTCCCCAAGGGCAGGTGCTCGGTGACAGCTTGTGGATGAGTGGTCGAGGGCACTTGGTGTCCCTGGTCGTGGCAAAAGGATGGACTCACAGGTGTCCTTTCAAGGCCTCCTCACTGGCCACCAGCCTGCTGGGGAGATTCTCTGCCTCTGAGAATTGATGGGCAGGGGCTTTCCAGCGTTGGGCTCCTCTCCTCCTCCCCACGCCCCCAAGAGGCCACTGTCTGGGTACTGAGCTCTCAGGCCCAGCCGGGCAGGTGCTGGAAGGTCCTGGGTCAGAGCCTGCCTACCCCTGCCCCCTTTGGGAAGGGGGATGTGACCCCAGCACGTGCCTGCCTGCCTGCCATGGGCACTCACTAACCAGGGCTGGGGGCTTCCCCTCTGGGGTCCCAGGCAGGGGGAGGACGTGGGCTCCCCTCCACTGACAGCTATTGGGTTCTCCCTCTTAGGACATCAGGGCTTGCTCCCTGCAGGAGATGAGCCCCTTTGCTGTGATCTGGGGGCTCCTGTGTACCCCTAGATATTGTTTTAAGTCCTCCAAACTTGTGCTCAGCCGCTGGGGCCACAACCCAGAGAGGACGTGCCCGAGGCCAGCCCCCCCAGGAGGCCTTTCGGCCTGACCACCCAGGTGCCCGGGGCCGAGGGTGAGCTGAGGCCACAGGGCACCCGACCTCCCTGCCAGGGCCCAGCGGGCAGTGCCCGCCCCCTGGGGACAGTGGGAGGGGGCCGAACAACCCGTCTTTCTTCTCGGGCCCCCAGCGTGGGGCTGACCTATGGCAGGCTACAGGCTTCCACGGGGTGCCCTGCCCAGCCCGCAGGCAGTGGACAACGCATCCCGTTGACCTCGGATGATATGGTGGCTGCGAGTGGGCCTGGGACAGAGGCTCCTCTGTGTGCTGAGCAGAAGGCCGGGGGCCGGGTGGGGCAGCAGCTGGACGAGGGGGCGGCCGGGGGGCAGGGGAGGTGCCGTTCAGCCCACACATGATCGCCTCTCCTGTGCCCCAGAGCAGCAGAGGGGATGTTCAGGGCTGTCATTTTCATCTACTAGGCACCGAGTGTGTGCCAGGTCTTGGCTGGCTGCTTTACCTGCTCCATCTTACTGAATCCAAAGCACAGGCCCCCAAAATAATTATGAACTGTCTCAGGTTTACAACAAAGTATGAAGAGACATAAGGCAGATATCTCTCTCCAGCAGATAATTTCAACCATGATGAGTTAGCTGGTACCAGAGCTGCCCTCGCGCCATACACAGCTAGAAAACAGAACAAAGTATAAGGAACAGCTCTATTTAAGTATTGGACAATGGGCAGCAGAGGCCACGAGTCCTGGAAAAAGGAGCAAACGAGCGGAGCCCAGGGGCTGCCCAGTTGTCTGCCTAGAGAAACCTCAGCGGTTTCGCTGAGCCGAGGAGGCAGATCTTGGGGTTCAGGGGCTGAGGGGGCTGGAGAGGACAGAGGGGGGCCCTTGGATTCCGACCATCTCGGTGAACAGGGGTGATCAGTGGAGACCCCAGAAGGCCGCGGGGTAAGTTGGGAGCTAAACTGACAGTGGATAAAGGCTCTTCTATCCCGACCGAAGGAGCTTGGAGACAGGGAGAGCATCACGCTGATCTGCAAGTAAAGCAACTGCTCCTCGGAACAATACTCGACATTTATAAAAGGAAGATCAACAAAATCCAGAAACTCAACATTGATAACCTCCAGCACCCAACACATAAATGTCCAGACATGTAACGACACAGGAACGCATGACCTGATCACCAGAAAGAAAATCATTCACTAAAACAGACCCAGAAAAAACATAGATGATGGAATTACCTAATAAGGATTTTTAAACAGCTTTTACAAGTATGTTTAAGAATTTAGAGGAAATCATGAACACAATGAAAGAGAAATGGATATTATTAAGAGTGAATCAAATGGAAATTCTAGAGAGGAAAATGTATGATATAGGAAAAAATTTACTGAAAGAAAAGTTCAGCAAACTTGAAGACAGAACAATACAAACTTTCCTTACTGAAGCACAGAGAGAAAAATGGCTGGAAAAAACCAAACAAACAAAAAATCAGAGCCTGGATGAGCTATGAGATGAATATGAAGCCATCTTACAATATGTGCCGAAGGGGTGGGGGGAGAAGCACATTTAAAGAAATAATAGCTGAAATTGTTCTAAAGGTGACAGAATCTATAAACCTGTGGATCCCAGAATTTCAATGAACTCACAGCAGGATAAATGCAAAGAACTCCACACCAAAGCATTGCACGTGGCTAAAAACCGATGATAGACTATCTTAGGGGAAAAAAGAAAAGAATAACTGATAACTTGTCATCAGAAGCACTGCTGGGAGAACTAGAACAACATCTTCACAGCACTGAAAGAAAATAATACTGTCGACCACGGTTTCTATGTCTTGTGAAAGTGTCTTTCAAAAAGGAAGGCGAAATAAAGACCCTTAAAAACAAAAGCTGAGAGAATGTGGCACCAACAGTCCTGTGCTAGGAGGAATGTCAAATGAAGTTTTTCAGGCTGGAAGAAATGATACCAGATGTAAACTCGGGTCTTCATAAGGAATGAAGACCACCAGAAAGTGGAAGTATGTGGAGACATGTGTGAGACTTATTTTTCTGAGTTAAAAAATTCTTTTTTTTTAAATTGACTGAAGCAAAAATAATGACAGTGCATCAAGGGATTTTAGATGTAAAACATATTACAGTAAAAGCACAGAAGATAGGAGGAGAGAACAGAAATATACTATTGTAAGGTTCATATATTTTACATAAAGTGGTATAATATTACTTAAAGGAAGACACTGATAAATTAAAGGTGAATACTGAAAACCATAGAACAACCACTAAAAATCAAAACAAAGAACTATAGCTAATAAGCTGAGAGAGAATATAAAATAGAATACAAAAATAAAAAACAACCATTCAATTAATCCTAACGCAAATAGGAAAGGAGAAAAATGTACAAATAAACAGATGGGACAAATAGGAAACAATTAGCAAGATACCTAACTCCAACTCTACCAATCATTATATTGAATGTAAATCTACTAAACCCAATAAGTAAAATATAGAGATTGCCAGACTGGATTAAAAGTAAGACCCAACTATATGATGCTTATTAGGTACTTCAAATATAAAGGCACAGATAGGTTAAAAGTTAAAGGAAGGAAAAAGATTTACATGCAACACTGGTTTTAAGAAAACAGGTACGGCTGTATTTTTATCAGACAACATGCATTTCAGAACAAGAACATTAGTATGGAGAAAGAGGGACATTTTATCATGTACTAAAGGAGTCAGTTCAACACAACGACAATCCCAGGGGTGTACACACATAATTCAGGAGAATTTCAAAATACATGTGTGCTGGTTTGGATGTATTATGTTCCCCAAAACACTATGTTCTTGGATGCAATCTTGTGGGGGCAGACGTATTGGTGTTGATTGGGTTGAAACCTATTGATTGAGTGTTTCTGCGGAGATGTGACTCAACCAACTGTGGGTAAGACTTTTGATTGGGTAATATCCATGGAGGTGTTACCCTACCCATTCAGGGTGGGTCTGAATTAACTCACTGGAGCCATCTAAAAGAGCTGACAAACAGGAGGAGCTCATGGCTGCAGCTGAGACAAATATTTTGAAGACAGCCATTGAAAGCTGACATTTTGGAGAAAGCCATTTTGAAACGCAACCTGGGAGCAAGCAGACGCCAGCCACGTGCCTTCCCAGCTAACAGAGGTTTCCCAGACGCCAATGACCTTTCTCCAGTGAAGGTACCCTATTACTGATGTCTTACCTTGGACACTTAATGGCCTTAAGACTGTAACTTTGTAACCAAATAAACCCCATTTATAAAAGCCAATCTATTTCTGGTATTTTGCGTAATGGCAGCATTAGCAAACTGGAACAACATGTAAGAACATCTGATCCCTGAACAGACTGAAAGGAAAGTAGACAAATCCCCAGTTATGGCTGGAGATTTCACTCCTCCTCGGCAAACAACTGATGGAACAAGTAGGTAGAAAATCAACAAGGAGATGGAAGACTTCAACAGCACAATTGACCAACTTGGCCTAATCAACATTTGTGGAGCAATGAATGCTGAATTTACTTTCTGTTCAAGTATGTGTGGAACATTCACAGAGATGGGCCATATGTTGAGCCATAAAATGAGAGTTGATACGTTTAAAACGATTGAAACATGCATAGTCTGGTCTCTGACCACAATACAATTAAATTAGAAACCGATAACAAAATGATACCTGAAAAATCCCCAAATATTTGAAAAATTAAACAATACCCTTCTCAGTGCCCAAGGGTCAAAGAAGAAATCACTGGATAAATTAGAAAATATTTTGAACTTCATTATAATGAGAATGCAAAGTATCAAAATTGGGGGGGGAGGGGTGCAGCTAAAGCAGTGTTCAGAGGGCAATTCATGGCTTTAAATGTGGAAAAAAAAGAAATGTTGAAAGTCAGTAATCCAAGTTTCCCCCTTTAAAAGCTAGAAAAATAAGGGCAAATTGAATCCAAAGTAAATAAAGTAAACAAAATCATGAAGAGTGGAAATCAATAAAATAGGAAATGAATAGAGAATAGCAACAAAACAAAGAGTTGATTGTTTGAAATAGATCAATAAAATTGATAATCATAGATTGTTCAAGAAAAGGAGAGGTAAGACTCAAATCACCAATACAAGGAAAAAAAAAGAGGGGACGTCACCTCAGGTCATGAAAAACCTTTTGCCAGTGGATTTGACAACTTGAATGAAATGGCCAAGTTCCTTGAAAGGTGCAGGTCAGCAAAACTTACACAGAAAAGATGGAGACTCTAAATAGCACTGTGTCTATCAAAGAAATTGTCTTCATATTAATAATTTTTAAACAAAGACTTCCCATGCAGAAACCCCAGGCCTGATGACATCACTGGTGAATTCAATCAATCATTCAAGGAAGAAATAATATCAATCTTTCAGAAACTAGAGGAATAGGCAATGTTTCCTGGCTCGTTTTGTGAGGTCCTTGCTATCCTAATGCCAACACCAAAGGCATTACAAGAAAATAAAGCCGCGGAATAATATCCCACACGGATGTGGATGCAGAGATCTTTCACAAGAAGTCAGCAAATTAAATCCAGTAAACATATAGGGGATAATATATCAAGATCAAGTAGGACCTATTTTAGGAATGCAAGGATCGTTTAATATTTGAAAATCAGTGTAATTCACCACATTAACAAAATATGGGAGAAAAACTATATATTCTTTTCAAGATGTGGAGAAAAAGCATTTGACCTGATCCAAATAAATCATTCTTATAAAAATCTAAGCAACGTAGCAAAGGATGGGAACTTCCTCAAACAGACAGTGGGCATCTACATCATATTTACTGGTCATAGACCAACAACTTTCTCTTTAAGCTCTGGGTTGAGGAAAGAACAGCTGCTCTCACCACTTCTATTCAACAGTGGTCCTAGCTAGTGCAATAAGACAAGAAAAAGCAGTAACAGGCACGTAGACTGGAAGGGAAGCAGAGAAACTGTCCTTTTTTGGCAGATGGCCTAGATATATACTTAAAGCATCCTAAAACAGCCGCAAAGCATTGCAGATAAAGTTGAGGCCCCTCCCCCAGCCACTCTTACCCTCCTCTCCCCTGCCCTTTCATTCCAGAAGACACCACTGCTCCAAATTTGTCCCATACCTGCTTTGGTCCTTTTGCTACATGCTTGGGAGCCATAAATAGCACACTGGGTTACTCAGTGTATATTAAACTCTTCATGAATGATATCAAGCAGAGAGGCTAGTTTGTGGGGGGAGGGCTGGGGGAGAGGGTGTCCTTGGTCAGGGCGTGGCCCAGGGGTGGGCACGGGGTCCAGGAGTGGGCCCCTGACATTCTGGGCATGAAATGCTTGAAGGAGCTCCAGGAACATTGAGAATTTGAGCTCCGTGATGGAGCCAGCCTTCAAAGTAGGGGTGTGGGGCACCCCTTTCTAAAAACTCAGGTCAGTTGAGCTGCATTTTACATGTGATAAAACCACCCTTCTGTGGGCCTGGGCTCTGGCTTCCCTCCCTTGTCCCTTGTCTGCCCTGGAGCTCCAGAGCAAACCCTGTTCCCCCTCCTGGTTTAGGATGAAGCCGCCCCGGAGACTATGCCAGCCGGGGAGAGCACGGCTGCCCCTTGCATCAAAGGGGTTAGGACTTGCTCCCGGGTCTGGCCATTTTACCAGAAATTAGGACACATCTCAGTTTTGGGAAGACTTTCACTGCCGTGGGAAATAAGGTTAACAGTTTTCCAAAGAGCTTCTCTGCAAATAACCGGCAGCTCATTTGGCTTCAAATGAATGCGAAGGGGAATTAAAAAGCATCTCTTTACCCAGAAAACAGATTCTTCATTGACACATTTTTCTCCTGGTGACTGGTCCCCCCGTTTCCAAAACGGAGCCTTTCTCCTCCGTCTTTTATGCGAGGACCCGGGACACGGAAAGACAAAGCCCACTTGTCAGCAACATCCTTTCAAAGTCTCTGCTCCCCTTTCCTCTGGGGTCCCCCCAACAATAGTGCGATTGTCAGCTCTCTCACCCCCGAGATTTTTCCTCTCCCCTCCAGGGCTAAAGAGGGGCAGGGTGCCAGGCCGGACAAAGATGGGAAGGCTTTTTGCTTGGCTCGAGCCCGAACGCAGCGGACTCTGAAGGGCCCACTTCCTGGGTGCTGGGTGCTGACGCCCGATCGCTGAGAAACTTTCGGAAGCGCGGCCCTGCCTCGGTTTTTTAATTCACATCATTTGTCCTCGGAGAATGGAAACGCATTTTCCAGAGAGAAACCTTTCAAACCACCCCTGTGCCCTGTGCCCTGATGATCTTCAGATTTCGGGACTTCACATTTCACTGCCGCTTTGTTGATTGCATCAGGAAGAAAAGAAATCTGAACATACTTAAATGCTTTCCCCATCTCTCACCCGTGCCCTACCAATGCCTCACTGTGGAAACACGCTTTGCTTGACGGTGCCCTGGTTTTGCTTCGGGTGTCTCGTTCGAAGGTCAACTTTTCTTTCTTCCATTTTGGCAGCCCCCAGGAGCTGCTGTTTTGGGGACCCCAACTCTCACCCCCGCCCCGTTACATCCCCAGAGCCTGGGGAGGCCTCTCTGCTGGCTTTGGAAACTCTGGAGTTCCCAGAATCCAGGCCGAGTGATGGCCTCTTATAGCAAACTCTCATTTGTGTGTTCATTCATTCATTCATTCGTTTATTCACTTATGCATTTATTCATTCATTCATCCACCCATTCATTCATTCATGCATCTGACTTCCTGAGAGCTGGTTTCAAGCCAGGTTTGGGGACTGAGAGGGAAATCAGGGACATTCTATGTTCTTAAAGACCCCAAAACCAGCCCTTGTGGGATGAGGGGTCCCATGCCTTGCGGGGTCCTGCTGAAGCCCGTCTGTGGGGCAGGCTCTGGACCCCTGGGCATTTCTGAGGCCACTGGGAGCAGGTGGGTGGCCGCAGGTTTCTCTGACATCTTCTTGCTGTAAAACCAAAACAGACGGTGAAGACACCCTGGGCCTCCGTCCGGCCGTCCAGCACGTCCCTGCTCGTGGCTGCCTCTCCCTGGCCATCTGGGGAGGGACACGAGCCGGGGGTGGTGTATTTTATCAGGAAGCCTACCTTGTCGGGCCTGTTTGGGTGCAGAAGGCACGCTGCCTGCCCCACCCAGCTCCCCGTTCTGGTGGGAGAGAAGCCCAGTGAGGGTCAGCTGCCGGCAGGAGGGAGTCTGGGGGCTGCTCCCTGGGGGCCTGAGTGGCTGGAGGGTGGGCTGCGTTGGAGAGGGGAAGGCAGAGAGCTGTGGGGAGGGGCAGGATGGGGGAAGGAGCGTCACCGTGCCAGGTGGGAGTGGTCGAAAGGCCTCAGCAGCGGTGATGGCTGCTGGCAAACAGTCATCATATTGTATCATTAGTTTCATTCATTCATTCATTCATTCAACCAACCCTCTATTGAAAGCTTGCTTCAAGCCAGGCTTGGGGCTTGCGAGGAAACTCGGGGACATCTCTGTCCTCGCAGCCCCCCAATCCAGCCCATGGTGGACAAGGTGGTTCTCTGCCTGTCAGTCTGTGGGGCGAGCCCTGGGCCCCTGGGTGGGGTGGGGAACACAGTTCCCATGGGCTGGGGGCCCACCAGGAAGAGGTGGTGGGAAGGAGCAAGGAGAAAAGCAGAACCCCAGGTGGGGGCTGTTGTAGCTGGAGCTGCCTGGGGACGCCTGGGTGATGCTGTCACCCTCTGGAAAGTGATGGGGGACATGTGTGGATAAGGGGGGTTGGCTAGCCCCAGGGGCAGCGTTGGAGACCTGACCCTGGGCGGCTGGGCTTGGACGGCACATCTGATCCTCTCGGCCGGAGCAGAATTGGGGTGGGTGGGGGGCATCTGGTGCCACTGGAGGCAGGAGGCCCCAAGGATTCCTGCTCCCTCAGCCCGGGAAGTCTGCCCCCCGCCCCCCCACAGCCCTGGGGCATTTGCTGGAACCCCTGTCCACGCAGCCGTCGCTCCAGGCCTGGCTGGGAGCAGCAAGAGGAGGGGGTGTTGAGGGTGGCAGTCGGGCAGGGTCTCCTGCCTCTGTGGGGGGCTGGCAGGTGGGGAGGCCTGGCTGTGGCACTGGCCATGCAGGAAGGTTCTCCCACCAGCTCCCTGAGGCAAGGCTGTGCCCCACAGGGCGCTGGGCAGCGGTTCCTGGGGTGGGCTCCAGAGGCTGCCATCCCTGGAGAGGATGCACCTGAGGCTGACCCACCTGGAGGCTGTCACACTCACTGGGGGAGGCGCTGAGAGCTGGCACCCTTCCGAGCTTGTTCTTTCTACTGGAAAATGCAAATAGCAAGGGTACCTGCCCCGGCGGTGGTGCTGGGAGGACGGCTTCACGTGGCCCAGGGCCGGCCCTAACGCCTCCATAAAGGCAGGTGAGACTTGTGGCCAAGCCAAGCCTCTCCTGGCACCCAGGGCTCGCTTCTCCCCGTCAATGATGCGCAGTGGCACGGAGGCTTAGAAAAGCACACAGGTTTATTGCATATCAGTCTCAGGTATAAATGCATTGTAGCGTCGGGGAGATTACATTTGGTGCACAGTTCTATCCTACAGCATTCGCCTCAAGATCAGCTCCTCCTAGGCCTCATCTTAAAGAAATTTCTCTACACAAGGATGTTTGTCTTCATCACAAACATCAAAATGAAATCTGCAGAATTGCTCTTTTAATTGTCTCCTACACGTCACGACTTTTTATTTCATTATTCTCCCACGGCGACTTCCGTATTATTTAAGAACCGCATCTCATCTGCTCGGCAGTTCGGGACTTCTAGTCTTGGGGCATAGACCTAACCCCATGTTCAATAAGTGCATCTACAGAGTTTTCCTTTTAATAAAAATTTCACAAACAGACACGATAATGACCGGTAAACATAAGTCATGCACGGTTCACTTATAAACATAACAGAAGCAATTTACAATCAAGAGGGACGGGGACAAGCTCCAGCCTCCTTCTCAATGTTTTTTTCCTTTAAACATTCTATGAAAACCAGACGTTTACATTTGATTTCTTTTTCAACACTATACAGTTCCCAAAGAAACAAACATATGAACAAAAACTCAACCAAATCTGTGCTGTAACAACGGCAAGTGGGGGAGAGGTGGCACACAAGGCCCGAGGTTCCGGCACGTTCTCTCTAAGTGTGTCTGTGTCGTGCTTTTCAACGACATGCTCGGACGCCGGGGCTGGAACATCCTCGTGACAGCACACTCGGCTGACGGAAATCTTTCGAGTGAGTTTGTTCACGAGTGAATTGCACGTTTGGAAACTCAAGCTGCCTTTTGCATTTGCTTTTCACAAGTGGTGCTACAAGTCTGTGCCGGGAAAGCAGAGAACAAACATGGAGTGGAAGGAAGAAAGGAAATCTTGGAGTAACGTAAAAAACGTCTCAGTCACAGTATCGCTCGTTGCTACAGAGACAGTTTCATGGCTTTTGATACCCGGCTGACTCTCAGGGACAGCTGCGGCCCCGCGCCCCCGGCCGGGAGGGGACGCCCCTGCCCCCTGGTGCCAGCCCCCCGCCCCTCCCCAGGACGGCACAGGGAAATCAGCTCAGGAGGCTCAGTCCCTTGGACAGGGGCCGGGCTCAGAGGTCACGATCCAGTGCTTCGAGTCTACAACACGTGGGACGGATTTAGGCAAGTGCTTCGCGGAGGATCGCTGGGGAGGCAGCTAAGGCCGAGGGCTCACGGAGTTCCGGGGCGACGCTGGGGTCTGGACGGTAAAGAGGGGATGGAGAGCTGGGCCGTCTCTCGGGCCACCTCCATGCCCACCCCGTCCACGGCCCCACACTCCGGGGTCCCGGCAGGCCGCGGGCCGCTCGCCCCCAGGTTCCGACGGGTCTCCCTGGCCAACAGGGTGGGCAGCCCCGCACGGCCCCTCCCTGTCGCCCTGGGAAGGAAAGCAGCCGTGGGGGGGGCGGGAGTGGGCTCATGGGGGGCCGGGCAGCAGAGGGAAGGGGCTGGGGGCCACTGTTTTTGTTTCCATTTGGGGGCTGAGTGTGAACAACACAAAGGAGTTGGCCTCAGGGCAGCAGTGGAGTCCGGTCCCACGGGCAGCCCCTGACCCTGGCCACCCGCCCACCCACCCCCTGGGCAGCACGGCCTCGTCTGGGGATTCCCATGCCCGCCGGGGCTCGCCGGCGCCGAGCGTGTCCCACTGGGTCAGGACAGAACCCGGAGGGGCTGGGGCTGGTGTTTGACCCCCAGGCAGAGGGGGGCAAGCGGGGCAGATCTCGCTGTGGTCTGGGGGTGCTAAGATTTCAAGGCAATGCTTCAAGGATGCACCAGGCACCAAAAATAAGTGCTTTCTTTGTGGGGTGGGGACAGATCCCCCCCAAATCTGCCAAGGGCTCGGGAGAAGCTGGGTTTGCTATAATCACTTTCAGGGGGACACAAATAAAAGATTTAAAATGTGCAACTGGGACTGTCAGGTAGGGGGGTGGGGTGGGAAGGACGCTGACGTCGGGGACTGCGCGGCGGAGGTCTGCGCTCACTGGCAGCCGGGCTCCTGCTCCGCTCCGCTACCCCGTATGGCAGCGTGTCTGCACCCTTCCGGTTTCTGGTGGTGGAAAGTCACGTTGCAAAGAAAAGCACACACATTCTTGAGCAGAAGAGACCGTATAATTTGGGTTTACAGAAATGGGGTGTTTCTATGGTAGGTTGAATTTCTTAAGGGGACATTGGAAATTCCTGTGCGATCTCTGACGCCGGCGGAGGGGAAGTGGCATGCGCGGCTGTGTCTGCGGGGCCCTGTGGACGCGGCCTCCCCGCGGCCTCCTGCCTGCACAGATGCGCTGGGCACACATGGGGTGTGTCTGTCTCGCCACCTGGTGTGCTTTTAACAAAGGGGGACCCACTTCTGTCGTGACCCCAGGACGGCCGTGTCCTGCAGGGGCCTCCCCAGTGCGAGTCTCTGGTGTGGACTCACGATGTCCAGCACTGTCCGGGGACACTGTCCGGGAAACATGCCTGCGGGGACACTTCCGCCGCTCCTGGGGACACGCAGAGGACGGGGCCGCCGGGCGCTGACCCCCACGTGGCTCGCAGCAGCCGAGCTTCCACGTGCACTCGTTTTAATTTAAGGGCAACTTGGGCGATTTGTTTCTCTTCTGGTGGGATTAGTATTTTTTTTTTCTTCCAAACAATAAAAGAAATAAATAGAACACTTGACTTCAATGCAAATGCAACTGAAACGCAAAATCTAACAAAAACACATGATTGTCTGGAGAGTTGGCAGCAGGGGCAGCAGGATTCGCTGGGGGGGACTCGGGGGTATTTGGCACGTTAAAAATCGCCCCATCCCTGGTTATCGATCACACAACACACAACCTTATTACACAGTTTTGGTCCTTCACTAGGTACTTATATTAACATTATTTCTTCACAATAAGGATGTCTAACGCCAAAAATACTGTTAAGGAAGAAATAAAATAAGAAAAGAAATGAATTAGAAAAATTACAAGATATATACAGATTAAGGTCAATTCCATCAGGGAAAAATTATTATTTTCAGTTGGCCCCTATGGGAATAATTTAAAGCCCATCCAAACAGAGAAGTTCTGTGTGTCCCGGCCTCCGGGCAAGGCCGGGCTGTCCCCCCTCCCGGCAGTGGTCCGGCCTGGGTGTCCTCGCTTCATGCCACGCGCCTGCGCCGAGAGCAGAACCCGCAGCTGCGAGCGCTGCGTCGTCCGTCGGAGCTGGGCACGGGGAGACCTGGGGTTCCGGAGTGTTCCCCCGGGGTGGCCGCGGAGAGGACGGCTGGACGCTGCTGGCTTCCTCCCCATTGTCCGTCCGACGGGGCCGGGGGAAGGCGGAGGCTGGAGACCCGGAATGTGGCCGAGCGGCTGCGCCTTGCGAAGAGTGGCTGGGGGTAGGGGGCGAGCCGGGGTGGCCGAAAGAAAGGCAGGCCCCCGGCCGCGTTCCCGCATTGGCACCGCGGCCATCAGCCCCCGACCTGCCCCATACAATTGGGGGGTCTTGTGTGGAGGCCCGTGGACCCCTCTGGGGGCCACGAGGAGGGATGCCAGGCATGAATGACAGGCCACAGAGCAGGCATGCCCAGCCCAGGGCGCCAGGTCTAGGAACCCCACAGTGCTGTCTGCCCGCTGCCCACGGGGGCGGACCACTGGGTTCTGGGGCACCCAGAACCACCTCAGCTTGTACAAATAGGGTCGGGGATAAAAAATTTCTCTATTATCTACAGTATAAAGAACACACCGAAACACGGTGCTGATTCCGAGGCAGGCTTGGGTTTGCAAATAAGCTGAGATTTCAAAGCAATGCAAAATTACATTTAAAAAACAATTTGCAAGTCATTTTCGATTTTTAAAAAATACCGTCTTTTTTAAAACCACATGCTTAAAGGGACTCTGTAGTTGGGGTTACCAAAAGGGCTACTTTCGTGGTTTTCATTATAAAAATGGCCGGGGCCATGTGCCCCGGGAGAACCAGCTGTGTCAGCCCGTCCCCTCCGTGATCCCTCGCGGCGCCCTGGAGTGGCCCACCAGCTCCAGCTTTGGATTAAAATTCCACCCTTGCCCACACGGGGGATTGTGCGTGGCAGCTCCCACGGCCGAACTCGGATGTGCGTGTGCTGTGCCGTGAGCGGAATGGATTTTCTAGAACAATTCTCAGAGATGGCGAAACTCCACGACTGCTTCGGGGACCTTCGGGTTCTGAGTTTTCATCTAGAAAGTTGGCGTTGAAGCGCGGAGGGCGGGGGGCAGGGGCCGAGGATGCAGGTGATGAGGTTGGGGGTCTCCCGGGCCCTGGGGCAAGCCGGCTCCCTGAGGCCCTCGGCTCCGTCCTCCGCGGGGGGATTTCCTTGGGCCTCACGTCGGGCTTGGCCCCTGTTGCCTCTGGGCCCCTCAGAGGTGGTTGACCGGGTTAAAGGCTCCGGACTCCGACGCGGCCCCCGTCATGTCCAGCCACGCATTCAGAGAGCCCCGGGAGGGGGCGTGGAGGGGAGGGTCCTCGGAAAGGGACAGCATCATTGCGTACGCCTGGGGTGGGGATAGACGACACACAGGACAAGCAGTGAGCAGGTGCGCTGGGGCTGGGCCTTGCCAGGCTCAGACTCACCGGGACCCAGACGGGGAAGGGAGAGCAAAGGCTCAGGGGCCCCAGCCAGACAGGCCCCCATGCTGCCTGCCGGCCTGGGAGAGGGAGCTGGGGGTGAGGGCAGGGCGCAGGGGGCACCTAACCCCAAGGGATCTCAGACCCCACCCCGGCCAGGGCCTCCTGGGCACCGGGTGCTCCCTCTGCCTCTTGGGAGCACGTCCACACCCACAGTCACCTCCTCCAGTCCCCCACTTTCCTCAAAGCTCTAGGGCAAGCTTCTGGCTGAGACATCACTGAGGATCAGTCCCTGCCTGGCAGGGTGGGGTGATGGGGCGCTTTTGCAAGGATGTGGGGGTGGTGGTGGTGGTGGGGTGCCTGCCACGAAGCTACTTTTGGGGACCTCCTGCAACAAGCTGCTTGGGCTCCCTGTGGGCTTAGGGGTGTCGCGGGCAGCGAACAGTCTGACGGGTTAGTAAAGACGGAGACAGACACACAGACGGCTTTTGCTGAGACAGAAACAGGAAGCAGGGTCCGGCTGGCCACCTAGGGGAAGGGGTGAGGGACCCAGCTCGGGTTCGGCCACCGTGGCCACCTGATGGGCAGCTTCCCGAGGAAAAGCCTGGGTGTCAAGTCACTCGGCCTCGGGCCGGCTGGAGACCCCTCCCGCTTCTGGACTTTTCCGTGAGCCAGGGCCTCGCAGATGCCCGCCTGCCCTGGGCCTCTCCCTGCTCCGTCCCTGGCTGTGGGGGATCGGCGGGAAGCAGTGGTCACCAGGCTTGTCTCAGCCGCGTCCTGGGAGCGTGAGGGGGCCTGGGCTCCTCAGGGGCAGGGTGGGGGATGCGTCCTGGGCTGCCCCCCGACGGCCGAGTTGGGGCGTGGGGCTTGGGGACACCTACCTGGCTCTGAGCCTGCCTGAACAGGGTCTGCTTTAAAGTCTCAGGGTCTAAGGTGGCGTTAAACACATCTTTAACTTCAAACGCTTCCTCAGCTGCTTTGTGGAGGTCCAGCCCCTTCCCAAAAGTTGACATCGGCTCCAAAGCCCCCAGGCCGCCTTCTTCCTCCTCAAAACACCTGCACCAAGGACCGGGGGACCCACGGTCAGCCGGCCTGGCCGCCCACACCCCTCTGCCGCGTCCCCCAGCCCACAGGCACGGCCACCGTGCCGCCACGAGCCACACGCACAAGGAGACGGACACATGGACACATGGACACACGGACACCTGGACAGGAAGCCCCTCAGGGTGCCCCTGAGAGCCGGTGGGTGGAGGCCCAGGCCCCGGCAGGGGTGAGGACGTGCAGATGCGGAGCAGGCAGCAGATGGGCCCGGGGCTTATCCGGGGACTTAGGGGGGTCTCTGCCCTCCGCGGCCCGGGCAGCTCTCGGGGGCCTGGGGAGGCGGCCTCTCCAAAGGGGCTCCTGGGGTCACTCACGCCTCCCCCAGGGGCCCCTGGCGCACTGGGAGGCAGCACGACCTCTGACCTTGGGGTGCTCAACCCCTTCGTCACCCAGCCCTGGGTGGGCCTGTGTGGTCAGAGGCCCCCGTGTGTGTCCAGAACCTGCCCCCTCACAGCACAGGGTAATTCTCCTCCCACGCTCAGTCCCCTGGTCTTTGAAAGCCCCGAGTGTGTGAGGGTGGGAACCCCTGAGTGTGTGAGTCGGGTTAGAAGCCCCCCAGGAATGGGGGCGCTGGGGGACCCCTGCCCCTGCCCCACCTCCAGCTGGCCCATGTGTGGACCCCAGGGTGCAGCCCCCTGCCAGTTAGGGTACCAGCTGGGGGGCGGCTGCCCCTGGTGTGCCCGCGCCCCTGCGCCCACCGCCCCTCCACCCGGGTCATGCCCACCTGCGGGTGTGGTCGAAGCCCACGGCCAGGGCGGCGGGCGGCTCCTCATCCTCCTCATCCTCGAAGGCGCCCCGGGGCTCGGGCGTGGGGGACGCGGGGTCGCCCTGGGACTTGCCGGCCAGGCTGTCCTCATCCTCCTCCAGCTCCTCCTCGTCCTCGTCGGCGTCGCCCGGCTTCTGGCCGCCCAGGCCCGGGCCCTGCGCCCCGCCGTCCAGCTCCGGCGCCTCCGGCCTGAAACGAGCAAGGGCAGTCGCCCGCGTGGGCCCGGAGCCGGCCCCGGCCCACAGACCCCCAGGGCCCCCGTTCCCCCGGGCTGGGCCCCCCCTTCCTGCCGCCCCCACTGTGGCCCCGAGAGCGGGCAGGCGGGTGACACGTGTGTGTCCTGGGGCCGGCTCGGGCCCTCCCTCGAGCTCGGTTCCTGTGCTGGTTTGAATCCATTATGTCCCCCACAAAAGTCATGTTTTTAATGCAATCTTGTAGGGGCAGACGTATTAGTCTTTTGGTTAGGGTGGGACGTTTCACTGGGTGGTTTCCATAGAGATGTGACCCACCCAACTGTGGGGGAGACCTCTGATTAGACCATTTCCATGGAGGTGTTACCCCCCTTTCTGGGTGGGTCTTAATTAGATCACTGGGGTCCCTTAGGAGAGCTCAAGGACAGAAGGAGCTCAGAGAAGCTGAGAGAGACATTTTGGAGTGAAGCTAAGAAAATGTAATCCAGAGTTTTCCCCTGAGAAGCTGAGAGAATCCCCAGATGCAAGGACACAGAGGAGGTGAGAGAGAGAAACTAAGAGAGACAGAAGCCCAGAGACATTTTGGAGAAAGCCCCTTTGAAACCAGAACCCGGGAGCCAAGGACCAGCAGACGCCAGCCACGCGCCTTCCCAGCTGACGGGTGCTCCGGATGCCATCGGCCTTCCTTCAGTGGAGGTACCACTGTCAGTGCGTTACCTTGGACACTTTAATGGCCTTAGAACTGCAACTTTGTAACTTAATAACCCCCTTTATAAAAGCCAGTCTATTTCTGGTGTTTTGCAGAATGGCAGCTTCAGCAAACCGGAACAGTTCCCTTCTCTGTGGAACGAGAATGACAGCGGCTGCTGTGTCCAAGGTCACCGGGGGATTGAAGAGGGGACGCTGCCAGTGCGCCTCGTGCCTGAGCAGACCCCAGGGTGCGTGGAGGCTCCTGGCAACAACGGTCGAATCACGCCCCCCATAAAGATGGGCTCACGTCCTAGCCCCACCCCCTGGGAGCGGCCCCATCTGTAAACAGGACGTTTGAGGGTGTCGTCTGTCCAGGTGAGCTGCACGGAATGAGGGTGACCCTTAAAAATGCAATGTGACCCGAGCGAGCAGAGGGTGAAACATGGCCAGACGCTGATGCCTCAGGAGGGAGCGCGGCTGCCCGCACCCAGAGGTGGACTTTGGCCCCAAACTCCCTGCTTGTTAAGCCACCCAGCCCTGGTGGACGAGATGGGTGGCAAGGGGGTGCTGGGGGCTGGCGCCGGGCTCTGGCACCCAGGGAAGAGATCCCCAGGGGCAGCCTGGGGCCAGGGGCGTTGCTGTCTGAGCCACCGTCCTGGGCCCTGGGCACACCTGCTGCTGGCCCCTGCCGGGGGCAAGGACCCCCCAACGCCCCGCCCAGCCCAGCGCAGCGCGAGGCAGCGGCTCAGAGTCCAGGAGGGATTCTCTCCTGTAACCCAGACCCCCTCACGACCCCCAGTTGCTAGGGGAAGAACTGGCCACTCTGGTTCCAAAGGAGAAGAAGGAGACGACATGCTGGGCAACAGCGAAGATTTTGTGCTCCCTTCAGGAAATGCCACCAGAGAGTGTGTGGTTTGTCTTCAAGTCCAAACCGAGAGTCAGCTGCGGGCCCTGGGGAAGGCATGTCACAGAGCAGGGGAGCAGGGGGAGCGGGGGGGACAGAGGTGACCCAAGCACTAGGCCAGAGCAGCCAAGACTTCAACCGGTTCAGAGCCCCCAGGCCCTGCTCCTCCTTCTTCTCACACGTGTTGCAGGAGAGGGTCCCCTGCTTGGACCGCAGGGAGAGCTGTCCCCCGCTTGGCCTCGGGAGAGCTGTCCACTGCCCTGTCCTGTGGTGCCCAGAGGCCGATGGTCAGTCCCAGGGCGACAGGGAGGTCCTGTTCCGATGACACGGCTTCATCAGGTCATCAGGATGCAGCCAGGACACGGTGGGGACGTCCCTCTGTGGTATCTCTGACCTCCTAGCGTGGGGCTGTGTCCAGGATGTGGGCGTGTGGCCCGGGGCTGGGGGCACCTCCTTCTGATTACTGGGGTCCCGGCAGACTCCATCTCTCAGTGGCATCTTTTGATGCTGATTACGATATGGGCAGAATCCTAAACTTGTCATGGGACTCAGGGTCCATGTCCTTTGTCACTCGTCTTCTGCGATGAGGAGGGCCAGGAGCAAAGCCAGCAGGAGGCTCCAGGGAGCCACGAGGCCCCTGCAGGGCTCTGGAGCGGGTGAGCCGGGTTGGCTCCCCTACGCTGCCGTCTCGCCGTCTCAGCGGGGACCTCGGGGGCGGCTGACCCCTCGGAGCCTGGGTCTTCGCGGCGATGTGAGGACAGCACTGTGCCGTGCTGCCCGCCAGCCAAAGGCAGGGGCGGTCCACCCCGCACGCAGATGGTGCACACGAATGTGCCATCGGGCCTTATGATTCACCGATGCGGTATTTGTGAATTCGCCAACTTGCCCACATTCACCTGCAGCCCCCAAGCCAATATTGGCAACACTTTTGCCGTCCTTCATGGACGTGAGCAGAGCGGTAAAAAACGGGTCACCGACACGCGCGTTCCTTCTTGTCCCAGCTCTCACGCCGTGAGCAGCCTCCTCTTGTGCTTTTCACAGGTGATTTTGTGGCTTAACACGGCGCCGAGCGTGGCACTGAGGTGCTGCCCAGTCCCTAAGCACGGAATCTGTGCGCGCTACGTCAGCTTCGAGCAGGCACGACTTGCAGTGCTTCTGGCAGGAGCTCAGCGTCAGCGAATCGACAGCGTGTGTGACACGAGGCGTCTTTAGACAAGAAACGCCTGAAACAGGGTTCTGTGGATCGGTCGATGAAAATGCTGGGCCAGAGGCTCACGCTTTCCCCCGGGCAGAGTTTCTGGGTTTGCTCCTTCGTGGATCCAAGGCTCGTGTTAGCTTTGTGGAGCGTAACCATGGCACGTGACGAGAATCAACTGAATAATTTTCAAAATCCCCTCATCCGAGAGCAGGGACATTTTCTTTATCCTTTTCGTTGCTCCTCGCCGGTCCCTGCCCCTGCGGAGGACGTTTGTGCACAGCCAGGGAGCTGCTTGGAGAATGAATCCTTCGAGCCGGGGACAGTGTGGGGTCCGGCCTGGGGAGTGTCCGGTGGCACCCAGGGGCCCCGCAGGCTGGGGCGGGGGAGCAGTAACTAGGGCCAAGCCCACATGTCCCAGTTCTTAATAAAAGTCAAGAGAAGGAAACGGTTCTGAAAATGAACCAGTGTTACTGTCGGCCAAAAACCAGTGGCCGATGTCCCCCCACGTGACGCAGTGACGTGGCTGAGCTCCGTCCAGCTTGACGTTGATACCCGGGGCTGCCTGTGGGCCTCGGGTCCCCGGACAAGGCCGGCTGGGCCCTGGGGACCTCAGCCTTCGCTGGACAGAACGGAAGGGGTAAGTCCACTCACCTCCCAAAGGCTCTGCGGCCAGTCCCCTCCTCGCCCTGCGCCCACTCTCCCACCCTGTCATGTGGAAAGGAGGATTTCCAGCCCTGGGACTGGGAGGGGCAGGGGCCTGTGGGGGCCTGGGTGTGGGATCACGACCCACATGCCCTGTCCTCCTCCTTCCCATGGGGAGGCCCAGGCTGCCCCCCGCCCTCTGGACACTGTCCCCGCAGGAGTGGCTTGGCAGCGGCCTCCCTCTGTCCCCGTGGCTCTCCCCTGCCGTCATCTTCCATGGATCACGCGTGCTGACGAGCCAGGGGTCCCTCGCTTCTCCAAGGCTCGGGCCCGGTGGCCACGGCTGACCTCTCAGGTGCACTGGACACGCGGCTCCTGGGCCCAGCAGAACACCCCGATGCCCGACACCCCCACTCAGTGGTGGAGTGTGACAAAGCCTCGTCCTTCTTCATCCGGTGTCAGCCCTCAGCGCGGGGGGCCATGGTGGGGGCTGTGGCTTGATGGAGCGGACCTGCCTCATGGGCCTGTGGGGACCTGAGAGGAGCTGGGTGCCCCTGGCATGCAGATGCCCATGTCCACGGGACTCAGTTTCCCCAGAGGCAGAGGAAACACCGCTTGTGCAGCACAGACGGGCACGCTGGTGTGGTGAGGTGCGGGAGCCGGGTCCTGGGTCCCCCGGAAGGCGGTGATCGGCTTCCATCCGCCCATCCGTGGGCACGTGCCTGGAGCCGGCCCGTGACGTGCACCCTTGGTCTGGGGGTACAGAGTGGGGTGGCTGCATCTGAGGTCGGGGATCCACTGGAAAGGGGTGAGGCTCTGGGAGCCGGGCCCACAGCTTCCCTGTGCTCGCCGACCCCGAGGCCTGTCCCGTCCATCCCAGCACTGACCCTCCCCGGGCTCAGGGGGCGTCTGAGAGACGAAGGGCAGAGGGTCCCAGAAACGGAGTCCACGCCCCTCATCTGTCCACTCGCCTGACAGGCCTTGCCGGGGCCGCCCCTGCCGGGAGACCCCCATCCTGCCCTCTTGGAGTACAAATGATGAGGAAGACACACTCCTGCCCTGGAGTAGACCACAGCCTCGGGGAGACCCACCCTTATGCCCAGACCCGGCGGCCACACAGCTGCAGCCCCCTGCCCCCCTGGCCAGCATGGGGGAGCTGGGCCTTGACCCCAGGTCTGGGCCTGGCTGTGTAAAACCCACCACTTGTCTGTGTCCCCCTGCAGAACGAGGGGCTCGCATCCCCGAGAGCTCCCGGAGTGTGGAGCCTCTCTGGTTCTGTGTCCGGCAGCAGCTGTCACCCAAGAGGAAAGGACACCCGGCCAGCCCCCACTCGGGCTGCACGGGGCCCTCGGCATCCTGGGACCCGAGCGTACTGCTTTCCTGCCACGCATGTGTGCATGTGTGTGTGTGTGCATGTTGTGCACATGTGCAGACGTGTACATGCACACGTGTGTGTGCATGGGTATGCACTTCAAGTGGTAGCTGTCTTGCTTAGAAACCATCGGTGCCATGGGTTCAACGAAAATGGTCTTGACTTTCGGAAGCAGGTCATGCTGGCATCAGGGCCTCCCTGGGTACATTTCAGCTGCGGTGAGGTCCACGTGCCTGGCGCTGGCTGAGGTGTGGGTGCGCATTGTCTCCTCAGCTCTCGGGGTGACTGATTTCACCTTCTCCAGGTGGAGAAGCAGAGGCCTTGGGGGTGGCTCTCGGGGAGCCCCCAGCCTCCTGGCGCTGGCCCTGGGGCCACAGGTTTGCCCTTGGTTGCACCTCTGACACCTGCTTCCAAGTGTGCGCAAGGGGATGGCTCACGCTCGGGGTGGGGTGAGCGTGGCTCCAAGCACGGCCGCCCGGGGCCTGTGGGGGCTGCTCTTCCCCTGCGGCCTGGGTCCCTTACCTCTTTTCTGCTCGAGCCGCTGCCTGGTTCATCTCGCTGTTTGCAATAAAGTTCCGGATTTCTGAGAAATAGGAGTCCTCTTTCTCATCCAAAAGTGCGTGGTTGTCGGACTCGGAGGTGGGGGAGGAGGCACTGGTCCCAAGGTGGTTCGTGAGGACCCCAGAGTGCTGGCTCACTGCGGGGATGGGGGTGGGTGGGGAGGCATCAGAAGGGGGGCCGGCCGTAGCAGAACCCCTCCCCCCACGGGTGAGCCAGGGGTGGGGGCCGCCAGCCAAGAACACCCGCATGGGAGGTGTGTTTCCTAGAACACCCAAGTCCGAGAATCTCTTTAATGAGAAGGCCTTTCGGGGTGCCCCAGGTTTTCCTGTGGAACCAGATCCCCTTTCTCTGCCACCCCCTTTCCTCTCCCATCCGCTCCCTTCCCCTCGCCCCCCGCCTTCCGTTTCCTATCCTCCCTTCTCCCAGCCCACCCACAGCCCCTCTGTGGCACCTGCCGTGTGCCCAGCCGCCCCAGAGCTCGGACGACGAGGACACTGCGTCACGTGTGCGGGACACTGATTACGTGCTTCAACTTGGCGGGCCTGGGCCAGGGGACCGGATCCGCCCCTGGGAAGGGTGGTGGGCACGGGCGACAGCGCCCTCCACAGCCCCCCAGGCCTGGGATAGTGAGGCCGGAGGCAGGCCCCATTTCCTCACCCAAAATACCACCGTTAGGGGAGGCTTGCCGGAAGGAACCGCCTTTTCCCCACCCCCTTATCTTGCCCGGACACTCCCCGTTGCCAGTGCAACTCCCATCACCACCAGTGCGCATACATTGTTGCCAGACACCGTTACCGGAGCAACTCCTGCCCCTTTTCAATCAACCTCCGTGCTCTCTTAGAACCAATCCTAACCTCCGCACCCTCTCAGAACCAATCCTAGCCTTTATCCCCTCAGCATTGACTTGTAACAACCCCTGCCCTCTATGCCAGCCTATATAACCTGTGCTCACCCCTAATAAACTCTCTTGGCTTCTTCACCCTCAAAGAACCGTGTCCTGCCTGTTCCTTCTCGCCACCCTCCACACCTTGCACGCCTCCGCCGGGGACCGGGCCCAGTCCCCCGCCTCGCCCTCGCCTCCGGGAAAGAGCCCCCGCCGCCGGTACCCTCCGAGCAACGCCGAGAGCCGAGGGTTCAGCAACTGGCCGCCCCCCCCCCGAAGCAATAGACGCGACTGCAACGTGCGCCCACCTGGGACGTTTTCATGCTCGTGCTTCTTGAGGTGCCTGTCCAGGTTGGTCTGCTGGCCGAAGCAGCGGCTGCACAGGTGGCACTTGAACGGCTTCTCCTTGTTGTGGATGTTCCGGACGTGCCGCTGCAGGTTGGAGGAGATGCTGAAGGACCGGTCGCAGTACTTACACCTGGAAAACACACGGCCGGCCTGAGGCGGGGCCCAGGGGGCGGGGACGGCTAAACCGGGCAGCAGAGGGGCCTGGGCCGGGAGCCGGGGCCTCCCCCCCACCAGGCCACGGGACCCCCGAACTCCCGAGGGGAGAGCGTGTGTGGGGACGTGCACCCTAAAAGCAGCCACTGCTCGATGAGGAGGCGTTTCCTCCTCCTATCGTCCTACGAATGGGCTGGTGCAGGGGGACCCCGGGGGTGCTGGTCTGCACGGCCCGGGCCCCTGCAGGCCCTCACCCTCCTCCCTGCATCACCTGGGTGCTCCCAGCCTTCACAGCCCCGCGCTGGAAGGGAACATGCCGCCATCGGCCTCAAGAGGGCAGCCTCGCTCCATGGGAAGATGCTCCAGGCAGTTTCCCACGGTGGGTGGGGCCGAGGCCGGGGCTCCCTGCAGCCCGCCCCCCCCCCCCGGCAGGGGGAGGCCCCGCCCACGCCGGCACAGGAGGGCCGCGTCCCAGCCCCCTGCTAAATGGCTGGGTGTCCTGCGGCACGGCTTGCCAATCTGTTAATTCGGGCTTGGCGGTGGATCTGGAGCCTCCTTGCCTGTCCTTCAGGTGAGGCGGGGGTGCCTCGGCCTTGCCACCTGCTGGGCCATCTCTCCTGTATGGTGCTGAGGGCACCACAGCGCCAGCGGCCTCCTCGGCAGTCGGCAGACCCATGCCAGCCCATGCCATGCGTTCAAGAAAATTAGGAAAAGAGGCCCCTCCTGCCAGATGCCTCGTGCGGACCTGTCAGGGTGTTATCACAGCACCCTGGTTTTATGGGCCAAGACACTTCACTGCCAGAGCGTTAGCACGATGTCCCATCCTCCAACCACACCTGGTGCCCCAAAGTCTGGGAAGAGGTTATTCCCCCCGTTTCCAGGGGGGTGGGGGTTGGTCGAGAGCTGGGACCCAAGCAATACACACATCGAAAAGCAAGAAAATCCAAGCGGAGAACAGGCAGAGAGCAGAGGCTGGGGGCGGGGATTCCAGAAGGAACTTTCTGCCCCCAGCTCTGTGGATGCAGATGCACTGCCTCGTGAGGGCGTGGGTGGGGCGGGGGCTCCTTAGGAAAGTCCCAGCAGGAGCCCAAGGCTACTCAGTGGAAGGAGCCCCGAGGCCGTGTGCCAGGTCCACGATCTTCACTGCACATGTGTATGATGTGTGTGCTCAGGTGTGTGCGTACGTGTGTGTGTATATGTGTGCATATGCAGGTGCACATACACAATGCTGGCGTGTGTGTACACATGCATGTGGGGTTGTGCATGTTTGTGCATGCACATGTGAAAGCTTGCACATGCAGACATGTGTGGGTGTGCGTGTGCGCAGAGGTGTGTGGGTATGTGCATGCAGAGGTGTGGGGGGTGCATGCAGATGTGTGTGGGTGTGTATAATGCAGATGTGTGTGCACGTACAGATGTGTATGTGTGCACATGCAGATGTGTGTGGGTGTGTGCATGTGCAGACATGTGTGGGTATGTGCACATGCAGGTGTGTGTGATGCGCATGTGTTCAGATGTCTGTGGGTGTGTGCATGTGTGTAGATGTGTGTGTGCAGGTGTGTGGGTGTGTGCATGCAGACGTGTGTGGGTGTGTGCACGTGTGTAGACGTGTGGGTGTGTGAATGCGTGCAGATGTGTGTGTGTGTGCAAGTACAGACATGTGGGTGTGTGCCTGCAGACGTGTGTGGGTGTGTACGTGACGTGTGTGTGTGCGGATGCGTGTGGGTGTGTGCACATGTGTAGACGTGTGTGTGCGTGCAGACGTGTGTGGGTGTGTATATGTGTGCCTCAGGACTCCTCCAGGAAGGCTCCTGTGAATATAGGGCTTTCACAAGCCCCTGGAAAGGAGAGTCACCTGGTCAGGTCTTTTCGTGTTTAGAAAACAGCAGAAGCTTCTGCTATTTCTACGGAACATCAAGTCAGGTGCTGGGGTGTCCTGGCCCGTGGGGTCTTCCAGAAGCAGCGTCTCTGCAGAGAGGCTTGGGGGGCACCAAGGGTCTGCTCTAGTGGGGCATCCTGCATCCTGGCTGGGATCGGGGCTGGGAACCCCCCACCCACCCAATTAGTGCTGGAGGCTCCACTTCTGGCCACGTGTGCTGCTCATGTCCGAGGAAGGGCTTGCAGGAGAGGCTCTTAGCACCACCCTGCCCAGCATGTGGAGGCCCTGGACACAGGGGGGCTTGGGTTTGCTTCTCAGCAGCCCGGCTGGGGCACCCTTCCCTGAGTCTGAGCAGCCCTGGGAGCAGCCTCAGGGGTCTTCCCAAGGCCCCCAGCGGGCACCTGGCCTCGTGTGCTTGAGCCTGGCAGAGGGGCCACTGCTGGGCCTGGGGCCGAGCTCCCCTGCTCCTGGGAGGCAGCTTTATGAGGCCTCCCTTGGAAGCCCCCAACCCCCTAACACACTCAGAGGACTGAGGAAGGGGCTACCAGGGGGCCGGGAAGGGCCCTGTTGGATGGGCTTCTCTCACTTGGCTCTTTACTCCAGGCTGGCCCCAAGCTGGGCCACCCCTGGCTTCCATGCTGTCCTCTCTAGACCTTCTTGGGCCTCATCCCTGGCAGATTCCAAGTGATCCTGGGCCTCCTCTGCCACTTAGCCCGAGGGGCCTGGCCTGTGGGGCCTCTGGTGGGCACCCGGGTGTCCCCGGTGGCTTGGGTCCTTTGTCAGGGCCTCGCCGGCTGCAGCACCCCCATGTTCAAAAACCCGGCTGCACCATCGTCTGCAAAGCCTGCTCCTGCCTGGGTGCCACCGCTCTCGTGTCTTTCTTGGTCAGGGCAACAAAAGAAGAATTTTGGCCGGGGTTTGTCTCAGCTGCTGCACCCAAACCCAGCACTCCCCACGGCGAGGTCCTGAGGGAGGGTGTTCATATCCCACGGGGCAGCCCTCCACCCCCCACCCCCAGGTATGTTCTAAACTTGCAGATGCCCCACAGCCCCAACTGCCCAGCACGCTCCAGGCCCTCAGGGAATGCAGACGTGGCCCCGGGCGGGCAGCACAAATGAGCACAGAGCAAGTGCATGGCCCAGGCCACCCCTGCCCCAAATAGTGGGCTTCTCACTGGATCAGGCACCCTCAGTGCCCACCAGTTGGTCGGTCTGTTTGTCCATGTGTGCACCCACACACGTGTGCATGCATGGTGTCAGGTCTGTTGTCTGTCCTTCTGTGTGTGCACCCATAGACATGTGCATGCATGGTATCCAGGTCTGTCTGTCTGTCCACCTGTCTGTGTGCACCCAGACATGCATGCATGCATGGCATCCAGGTGTGCCTGTCTGTCTGTCCATCTATGTGTGCACCCACACACATCTGCATGCATGGTGTCCATCTGTCTATGTTTGCACCCCCCCCACACACACATGTACACAGCGTCCAGGTCTGTCTATCTGTCCATCTATGGGTGCACCCACACACGTGTGCATGGTATCCAGATCTGTCTGTCCGTCTGTCTATGTGTGCACCCACATACACGTGTGTACACGGCATCCTAGGTCTGTCTGTCTATGTGTGCACCCACATACACTGTGTACACGGCATCCTAGGTCTGTCTGTCTGTCCATCTATGTGTGCACCCACACACATGCATGTGCACAGCTTCCAGGCCAAGTCTCTTTGGAAATTCAGGGCTTTGACCAGCTCCCCTTGTCGGCTGCCGCAGAGGTTGGGAGCGTGGGATCCGCACTTAGCCTTGGGGCCGGCACAGAGCGGGTTACTACACATGGAGCCGGGGCCGGGCGGCGGAGAGCGGAGCACATGCATCGAATTTGGTCTTAGAGGGTCCTGCATGTGGCACTCTCCTGGTTTTAATCTAAATAAATGACCCAGACAGAGGAGTCAATTTGAAATTTAGGGGAGCAGCGAGCCCAGGGCTGTGAGGGAGCCGAGCTCCCCGAGCAGCTGGGATTTGCTTTGTAAATAAGCTGACAAGAGACGAGTGAAATTTATGGCTGAGCTGCATAAAATAACGCGCCACTGAGCTCAAAGAGCAGCGAGGGGGTGCGGGCTGGGCCTGGCCGCACGGCCTGCGAGTCCTTGCTGTGACCGCCCGGGCCAGGGTGGGCGAAATGGCCGGCTGCCAGCCTCGGGGAGCCCAGGCCCTGCCCCGGCCAGCTCCAGGGCTGGCGGCCGAGTCCACTCTGGTGTTGAATGGGGGTCCCGGGTGCCACAGAGAGAGCTCTTCTGGGCTGCCGTTAAAGCGGGCAAGAAAGACAAAGAAGGACTCACGAATCCCGACCCTAAAGTCAACACTTAAAAATAAAGAGGACACTTGGGGGCCACAGGACAGCCCTATGGAGCTGGCAACTGTGCCCCGCTCAGACGTTCTGGCTTAACGCAGCTGAGGACGGGGAGCCTGGAGAAAAGAAGAAGCAACTGCTAGCAGAAAAGGGGGGCCTGCCCTGAAAGCCGGTCGCAGGCCCTGCCGGACCCCACAGGCCAGGCCGCCCGGGCTTGGACCCTGGCCGCGACTCGGGGCTCCATGGGGCAGCATCCTGGAGAGACCCGCTGAGCGCGGCCGTGAGGGTGGACGTCAGGGGTCAGTCCCCCTGGCCTTCCCCAGCCCCCAACCCCAAAGCCTGCGCGCTGGAGTTTCAAGAAATCAGAGTGTCGTTAAGCACACCTCGTCTTCCCGCCTCGGCCGGAACTCCCAGCCCGGGAGGAGCCGAGGGCCAGGGACAGCTGCTGGCCGCCGCGCCGAGGTTTGACCTTCTCTCCGGGAAACGCATTTGTCACATGAAGGGGTCTTTCTTTTCCCCACTTGAGGGCTTTGAAACACTTTCTGAATAATTTTAGATAATCTGAGGCAAGGACTTAAAAGGAAGGGGGTTCAAATTGTCGTCTGGTTGATTTCCCGAGCGCTCGGGCAGCCCATGGAGAGGCCGCCCCTCCCGCCCCGGCCCCCCGTCTCGGGGACACCCCGCCGGGAGGTTGCAGTCAGCCGCTCTCGGGGGGCCCGTCTCACACGGGGGGCTTCTGGGGGCGGCCCTGGGTGTTCTCTTCCAGCTCGAAATCCTTTCAATCATCAAAGGAAGCCCCGAACCACCGGCCATACCAGAAGGGAAGTCCCGTCCCCCAGAACGCCTCACAGCCGTCCTTGAGCCGGCTGGAGAGTCGGGATTTGCAACGCGAACTTTCAGAAACAATTAGTGTTACTCAAGACCCCAATCACAGTTTGGAGAGAGCAAAAGAAATCGATGATAATTAAATTCTTCTATAAACACGGCCCCGGCCCTCTGGGTCCCTGTGCAGAAGTTGGCTCTCGGGTACACAGAAAACACGGCTCGCTTCGGGGAGGGACCACACCAAATGAATCCCCCCGTTGCTGGCCTTTGTTAAGCTGTAAGTCACTGTTTCTTAGAAGGGGGTTCTGAACAGACAATGGCTAAGCCATGGGTGGGGGGGGTGTCTCTCCTCCTGGCTGGTCTGGGGATCCCAAAAGCAGAGGGGGCCCCGGGGGGGCTGCCCTCTCCTGGGATGGGCGCCCCGAGTGCATCTGCAGGGCCTATGTGGTTGTGTGGTCACTGCCCGGAGCCCGAGCCAGCCCTCGTGTGGCCAGCATTGGTGTGTGGCCGTAAACCCACGTCCCTGTCCTGCCAGCATCTGGGAAGCAGCCAAGCCGGAGTGTGGGACTCCCCCGGACTGGCCCAGAAACCAGCATCTCCCAATTTGTCTCCCCGGGGGCTTGAGTGCAAAATGCCGACACCTGGGCTGTTCCTGGGAGCTGCCGAGTGGGACAGCAGGGAGGAGGGGAAGCTGGGGTGGAGGGGTCACACGGCTCCCCCAGGCCACGGGTGCTCATCTCTGGAATGAGGAGGGTAGGACCCCAGTTCCCAGAGGTGCCCCGTGGCCACAGCTCTGCAGGTGGGGCCGGCGGGTCAAGCGGAGGGAGCAGAAGTGCCCCTTCCCTCAAGGGGTCCCGGAAGCCGGGCCTCAGCTGCCCCAAGCCCGGGAGGTCCTTTTCTGGGGCACATGTGCTCGGCCGGCCTGGCCACGGCCCTGTCCACCTCCCAGGGTCCACTGTGGCCATCGTGATGGGCGGCCTAGGGGCTGGGAGGTGAAGCTGAGGTTTTCTCCGACACAGACTACAAGGGGTCCTGGTTTCCAGTTGCCCCACTCTGACTTGGAGCCCCTGCTCCAAGAATTACAAAAGGGTACCCCAACATGGGAGCCTTCCAGAAGCTTCCCTGTCTCCTGCCTGGCCCCTGCATCCCAGGGACAAGATGGCCAGGGTGCGAGGAGGGCAAAGTCAGGCCAGCTCTGCCCACAGTTTCCAGTCAAGCCCCCTGACCCCCATGGCGGCACCTCTGCCCTCCACCTGGGCTCGGGCAGGGGCCTCTGGGGGCAGCGTCTGCAGCCGGGGGCTGAGTGAGGCCATCAGCTGCAGTTACCCCCTCCCCCGACGGGGCGCCCCGTACCTGTAGGGCTGCTCCCCGGTGTGCGTCCGCAGATGCCTGGTGAGGTTCGCCGATCTGGGGAAGACCTTGCCGCAGTACCTGGGGGTGGAGTGAGGCGGGGTAGGGGTAAGGGAGCACGTCCATCAGGGTCCTGCAGGCACAGGACTCTGGGACCCCTGCCCAGCTGCTCAGAGCTCACTCGGGGCTGCCGGCCCCCCATGCCACGGCATCAGCCCAGCCTCGGTTTACAGAGCAGCCTGATACGTGCCCGGGAGCCGACTGGGGCACCCCGCCCTGGCCCACCTCCCAAGCTCCCGGCCCAGGGGTCCTGCCTGGTGGTGGTGGCTCCAGCCAGCCGGGACTGGTTTGCACTGGCCCACACCAGCCTGGGAGAGCAACGGGGTGTGTTCCCCCTTCAACAGGCGGGAATGGGCAAAGGCTGCAAGGCTGGGTGCCCGTCCACTCGAGAGCCCACCTCGGCCTCTGTCATCCTAACTGGGACAGGTCCGGCTGCAGTGAATGTGGCCTGAGGGACGATGGGGGAGGCCCACCCCACATGGCATGTTGCCGAGGACGACCTTGCGGGACACTGTTATCGAGTTCCGACTTGGCGGGCCTGGGCCAGGGGAACTGATCAGCCCCTAGGAAAGGTAGTGGGGCACGGGTGGTAGCGCCTTCCACGGCCCCCCGGGCCTGAGAAAGTGGAGCCGAATGCAGGCCCCATTTCCTCACCCCAAAGTACAACCGTTGGGGAGGGCTTGCCGGAGAAAACCCCGCCCCGTGCCTTACCCGCACCCTCCACCCTCTTCGTTACCGGAGCAACTCCTGCCCCTTTTCAAACAACCTCCGCGCCCTCTCAGAACCAATCCAAGCCTTTAACCCCTACAGCTACCCCGCCCTCTAAACCGCCCGATATAAGCTTGTACTCTCCCCTAATAAACTCTCTTGGCTTCCTCACCCTCAAAGAAACGTGTCCCGCCTGTTCCTTCTCGCTGCCCTCCACACCTTGCACGCCACCGCCGGGGACCTGGCCAAGTCCCCCGCCTCACCCTCGCCTCCGGGAAAGAGCCCCCGCCGCCGGTACCCTCTGAGCAACGCCGAGAGCCGAGGGTTCAGCAACCGGCCGCCCCCCCCCCCCAGACGATTTAACTGCGACCGCAGACCTCAAGCAGGTGAGGGGCCAGGCCTCAGAACTTGGTTTTGCTTTGGCCCTAAGGGTGGGTGTTTCTTGGAGACATAAGGTCTCGGGCAGCTGCAGCTGTGGCACCGAGGACCCCTGGCCGCACCTCCCACCAGCCCCAGGGCACGTCTCACCTGCACGTGTATCGCTCCTTGCCCTTGCGGAGGATGGGGTCCGAGAGCGTTGGGGGTGGGGTCCGGAAGTTGAAGGGGTGGTGGGGGAGGGGCTGCAGGGAGCTGCCCGAGGTGGCCTTTAAGGCCGCAAAGCTCTCCAGCTTCTCTGTCATGGTCTCGATGGCGGACATCTGTCGGCACGAGAGAGAGGAGCGGTTATGGGGCCTGCGGAGATGTCACCCCTCTCCGAGGGCCCTTTCCTGCTGGGCTTGTCGGTGGGGCCAGGCTGGACGAGAAGGCCACGTGGGTGTTCCGTGGCCACTGGGACTGGGGTCTCCTGCAGCCTCTCTGGGCTGTTTCAGGTTCTTTGAGATTCTGTGGCCCCCCCCGCTCTTGTCCCTCCCTAAACTGCTCGGGTTCGGTCTGGGACCCAGCCTGTGGGAGTGGAAACCGGCCTTCACCAACCAGCCTCACCACCTGGTTTTGGGGACACATGAGTGATGCCCTTTATTTTTATTCAGGCCTGAAATGTCCAGCTTGGCCCTGGTCGATCTCCTGGTTGGCTAGTTTAGGTTGAACACAAAATTATATTAAGGTTTTATTTAATTTTTTTAAGTTTTGGACAATTACATCTACCCTGAAATTGTTTAAGACATGAACCACGGGCCTGAGAAACCACTGCCACCTGGTGGCCTCCCGTGTAATTGCAGGCAAAGTCCTTGAGGCTTTCAAGGGACTTCTTAGGGCTAATCCCACCAAGTATTCAAAATAATAATGGTAAGTGTCCCACGACCTGTGACAAGGTGGCATGGGCCAAAGGAGCTGTCCCAGGTGGCTTCCTCCACCTGGGGAGGGAAATTAACCATCCAGGGACTGGAAGCCAGACTAGCCATGGGCATCCTGGACGCGGCTAAATTAAACCCGGGGGCTCAGTCGTGGCAACATGTTCATGAGTGCTACTCAAGAAGCACGCAGGCTGCAAACGGTTTGGGCCAGTCCTAGCAGCGAAATTCGGGAAGAGCAGGAGGTGGGGTGTGTGGAAGGCGAGGACAGCCTTGGCTGGCAGGGCCCAACTAGGGGAGCGCTCAGGCCCCTTGAAACAGAATGCACCCCCAAACCCTCCCAGGAGAAGGGATGGAGAGCACTGAGCCCCAGGGCCTTCCGTGAGCCGCTGTCTGGGCAAAAGCTCCGCCCTGTGACGAAAGGACCCTTCGTGCCCCCAGGACCACTTCCAACATGACCCCCAACTGCCTGGGGTGCCAGGAGCCACTGGCCGGCCCTTTCCAGGCTGCCTGGGAGGTGGGCATGGCCCCTGCCTCCTGGACCCTTGGGCCCCCTCTGCTCCCGGGAGATGCCGACTGCTTGCTTGGGGAGGAGGCGGAAAGCACGGAACCGGCTCTGCCCGGAAGTCCAGACAGCTGCCCTTCAAACCCGCAGCTGGAGCTGGCCCTGGGTGGCAGGGCTGGCCATGGAGTGGGTGGCGGAGGGCAGATGCCGCAGGAGGGGACGGACCCCGGGGCCCTGCGCCTCCGAGGCTCTCCTGCCCCCGATGGAGGGGGCTGTCCCGGGGGTGCCAGCTGCAGGCAGGGCCCGGAGAACCAGGCAGAGCCCAGAAAGGAGAGCTTCTGTTATGCCCGGAGCCCCTCTGGGTTTAACAAGACAATTCAGGAGCAAACAGTGGGGCCTCAGCATTCGTCTCCAGGTGCCTTGAAAGTGGCACCAGGGTCCCCAGGGCCCGGCTGGGCTGGCTCCCAGCAGGCACTCGGTGCCTAAATAAACTCCTGGGGGACCAGGGAGAGGGGGTCGGGGGTGGGTGAGGGAGGGGAGCGAGAGGGTGGTGGGCAGGGCCGGTGGGAATGAAGATGGAGCAGGAAAGAGTCTGCGTCTCCTGAAAATGCCTTGGTCACTGGGAGAGGCTGGAGGGTGGGGGGCCTCGCAGCCGGGACTTGAGGGGTGGGCGAGGGGAGCGGGAGCCCGTCTAGGCCCCGCAGAGCCCTGGGCCCCGTGTCCAGCACTGGCTGCCTCTGCCCGAGGCCGGCGGCGAGCTGGTTTACAGCGAGGCCCCGGCCCCAGCTACCTGCCAGGGAGCAAAACCGCTCAGCCAGCCTTGGCCACTTAGCCCGTGGCGGACGGCCTGGCGCTAGCTGTTGTCCTGCTGTCCCCAGGCTCTCGGGCCGAGGCTGCCGGCAGGGCGTAGGGCTTTTGATGAGCTCCAAGGAGAGGCCATGGCCGCTGCAGCAGTGGAGACATTTTGCTATTTAGGGAACAACCGACTGGTTACAATGAAAATGCAACCAGAAAGGAGTTAATGAGTGGGAAACGCCGTCCGTCCGTCTGTCTGTAAGCGCGGAGGAGAAGGGGAAGGAGACCCCTTCGGACCCCTGGCCGCTGCCTTGGCCCCTCGCCAGCTTTGCCCAGTGCTTTGCGTTACGTGGGGGAGGGACGCACCCCCTTTCCTGGGAATGCTCCATGCCACCAGCCCCCACTCCCCACCAGCAGATGGACAGAAACTGCCTTGGTCCATGGCCGTCCCCCCGTGGCCTGGCAGACAGGTTCCAGGGGGCACCGAGGCCCGGAGTGCAGGACCCACGGGCCCCTGCCTTGGAGCATCTCAGAACTGTCCATGCCACGCCCTGACTCCCCAGAGCCTCTGGGCTGGCAGGAGGGCCCCGCCTTGTACCCCGCGGTTTGCACCCCTAAGTGTCGGACTTTGGAAGAGGAAGGAACTGGAAACTGCCCACTGGGCCAGGGCGGTTGGCCGGCCGACATCCCAGACAGCAGTACCCTCTTCTCCACAAGCTGCCATCGGTTTTCCAAAGCCCGAAGTCCACATGGCCCTCCTGGCGCCCCCCTCCTGGCTCTGGGCCCTTGGGGGTGCGGCAGGGGGCCTGCAAGGGGGCTGCAGCAACAATGGGCAGGGGTCCCCAGGGGCCTCCTCTGCCTGGGCCTGGGTGGGTCGCCCTCCGCCCCCACCAATGTTAGGACAAATGCAGGATGTGCCTGGAGGGCTGGCGGCTTTTCCCAGCCGCTGGGAAAATGGGGGGAAGCTATTAACCCAACTCAGGGCCCCCGGCTAACAATGGGGCACTAAGTTTGGCTGTGTGGACAGGCAGGGGTAGGTTCACAGGCCATCCTGTTTGTCCAAGGCGGTGGCAGCCCCTGGGTGAGCCCCCTGCCACAGCCAGCACCCCAAGCCCCCCACAGTCAGCCTCCACCCCTCCCCCCACAGCCAGCACCCCTCCCCTCCCCCCACAGTCAGCCCCCTTGAGACCCCCAGTCGGCATCTTGAGTCCCCCTACAGTCAGCACTGTGAGGCCCCCAACCACTCAGTACCCCAAGTCTCCCTCCCCACAGCACAGCACCCCAAGCCCCACACGATCAGCACCTCGAGTCCCCACTCCCCCAGTGAGCACCCCAAAGCCCTCATCCACAGTCAGCACCCCAAAACCCCAGCTGCGGGTACAGATGGGGTGTGGGGGGAGGGGAGACTCTGCTCCCGACCCCCCAGACCCCCTCTCTGCACCTCCGCTTTGGGAGCCCCCCGTGGCTCATCAGGACAGAACCCACCCACAGCCCGAGCAGGCTCTTGGGGTCACCACCACATTTGGGGGCTCTCTGGGCCGTTGTCCACCCCAGGCCCGCTCTCAGGCTGCGGGGACATCCTGGCTGAGCTGACAGCCTGCCGGGGCCCTCTGTCCATGGTGGCTGGACCCCCGGCCTTCCTGTCCGCTCCGCAGCCTGCCCGGGACGCTGCACCCTCCTCTCTGCGCCTTCTCGTCCAGCGCCCTCGGGGCTCGCTTGGCCAGCAAAGGCTATTGGCTCTGGGTCCTCTCGGCTCTGCCTCAGGCCCCTCACCCTCAAAATGGTCCCGTCAGGACACCCATCCTCCGCCCAGTGAACATCCCCTACCTCTTCCTCCCGTTTGCCTCTGTGTGTGCACACCTCCCCCCTGCCCTGGGGGAGCCCCCATCCTTCTCCCCGGCTGCCTGGTGCTCAGGGGTCCCCAGGGCCTGTCCCGCCCCCTCGTCCGGCATCACACCAGCCCTTGGGTGGGACCCAGAGGGTGACCCCACATGGACACTGAGGACCCGGCCCGTTTCTCTTGGTCACCGGCCCCACGAGCCCACCCACCCCGCCTCTGTCCTGCTGTAGCCCCCCTGCGGCCTAGAACCAACCCCCTTCACCTAGTTGTGGCCCCTGGAATGCACGGAGGGCGGCAGGCTGGCTCGCCGGGGGCTCAGGGCCGAGAGCGCGGCTGGATGGCTGCCTCAGGGGCTTTCAGAAGGCCGCCCCTGGCCACCCGCCGTGTTCACGTTTAAAAAAAAGACAATCAACGAAATAGGAAAACGCGGCTCCTCAGTTGCCCGGTTGCGTTTTGGGGCCCAAGAGGCCCCACGTGGCCGCCTGCTGAGCAACGCAGACCAAGGCCAGCCCCGGACAGCGGGCCCCAGCGTGGGGGTCCTTGCGGCCTCCCGAGGCTGTCCCCAGGCCGCTCCAGCCACGGTGGCCCCCGGTGTCAGGGGAACACCCCCCTTCCCACGCAGCGATGGCTGCAGGCCGAGGCTGTGCCGCCCGGGGCCCCTGGGCAAGGCCCTCCTCCCTGGCCCGGCGGCTCGGCCCCCACCCACCCGGGACGCCCCGGGGCCTACCTGCGGGTGGAAGAGCAGCGGGGACGGCCGCAGGTACTTCTCCTTGAGGACTCCCACGGGGTCCGTCACCTTCCGCTTCTCTACCCTGCTGGACGGCAACACAGGGGTTACGTACCCCCCCGGCTGCCTGGGCCCTGCCCCTCCACCCTGCACCCCGCATCCTCCACGGACCAGCGAGGGGCTCCTGCGGCCCCCTGTCCCCCGTGCCCTCCACAGGATGACGTGAGTGGCTCCTGCAGCCCCCACCCTCTGGGGCTTGGCGTTTCGCTGACTCTCCCCGACCTCCATGGCTTGGCCCGTGACCTGGCCCCACCTGCTCACCTACGGTGCCCCCCTGGCTGCCCTGACACCCCACCTTGGTGTTTTCAGTCACCACCTGCCACGTCCCCCTAAACCTCCAGGGTTTGGTGCCGGGGCCATGTTATAACACCTAATGTAAGCAGGCCCAGAACCTTCTTTGAAGGCCCCTACGGGTCAGCCTAGACCAATGAGCTGGTCAGCCCCATGGAGGTGGGGATCCGTGGGGGTCCATGGGGGTGGGGCTGCGGCAGCGGCGGCTGTGGGGCTGGCCTCATCTCTGCCCTTCGGGGTCCCCTGGGATCAACTGGCAGCAGGATGGAGTCAGGGGGCTCCCATCAACCCCCGCCCAGGCCCCCTCCGGGTCCTTGGCCTGGACACGTGTCCTGCCCACTCGTGCCACGGTGTGGGAGGCACCCACGGGCTCCTGGCCTGGGGGGGCCACTCAGTTCTCCCCACGGCTGGCTGCAGGGCCCTACCTAAAACTTCGCGACAGTGCCTGCAGATTGCCTTCTAGAATCTTCCCCAATGCACGATGTGTCTGTTAATCGCAAGTAGAACTCTGGTGGCAGGTGGAGCCGGGTGGGAGTGTCTGTGTCCTGCACTAACCTGACAACTGCCAACGGTGGCCACTTATCCTGGCCACCCAGCCCCGTGCCGACTCTCCCCCGGCCCCTGCCCGGGGCACGTGCATCAGGCACAGCGTGTCAGCCTCTTCCCGGCCCCCTCAGACTCTGGCCGGGACCGGCCATTCCTGCTGGGTTTGCTTGAGGTCCTCGCCCCGTGCCGTCCTCCCCGGGCCCTGTGGCCCCTCCAGGCTCTGTTCCGGCATCTCTGGCCTCCAGCAGAGCAGGACGTCAGCTGGCAGGTGGCAGGGGGAGGTGGGGGGCCCTCGGAGAGCACCTGGTGCACATGGGGGACCACCTTGAGGGAGGCCCAGGAGGCGGAGGACGCGGGGAGAAGGCCAGGTGTGTGGCTTCTGGAGGTTTCCTCTCCACAGGAGCACACTGAACTGCCCACACTCAGCTTTTGGACAGTGGGGAACAGTTGGTGGGAAATCCACTGGCGGGGGCACCCTGCTTTGCAGCGCTTAAGTGGGGCCGGGTAGAAGTTGGGCTGCATCAAGTCCAGGCCTCAAAAGCAGTGCTTGGGGCTGGTGGCAGCTGAACGTGACGCTGGTCTGAGAGCCGTGGGCGGCGTGGAAGGAGGGGGCTGGGGGCTACATGGTCCCGTCCCCAGGAGCCTTGAGGGCATCAAGGAGGCATGAGGGGGACATGGTGTCTCTCAGCAGGTGGTGAAGGCCGCTGTGGGCCTCCCTCCCTCACCTTCCTGCTTGTCCCTGACTTTGGCGTCCGCATGGCGTCCCCCTGGCCTGGCTCCCTGGCCCCACTAACCGCTGGGATGCTGGGTTTTGTCACTGCAGTGTAACCTGGCCATCCCGGTGGACGTGGCAGCCCGCATGGTAGGGGATGGCCCCAGGTGGCCTTTAGTCTGGGGGATGGACGGTCATTTCACCTGCCTGGGCTCACCTGGGGATGGGGGGCCGAGAGGCTGAGGGGACCCTGTCCCACCCGGGCATCTCTCCTGCTTGCTGTCACCCAGAGAGCCACAGGCTCACTGGTCTTGGCTGGTGTGCTGGTTTGAATGTATTATGTCCTCCAGAAAAAGCCATATTCTTTGATGCAATCTTTTGTGGGGCAGACATATTAGTGGGGATTAAGTTGGAACATTTGGATTAGGTTGTTTCCATGGAGATGCGCCCCACCCAGCTGTAGGTGATGACTCTAATTAGATTATTTCCATGGAGGTGTTGCCCCACCCATTCAGTGTGGGCCTTGATTAGTTTACTGGAGCACTATATAAGCTCAGACAGAAGGAGCAAGCTTGCTGCAGCCAAGAGGGACACTTTGAAGAATGCTCAGGAGCTGAGAGAGGAGCTGCAGATGAGAGACAGTTTGAAGACGGCCATTGAAAGCAGACTCTTGCTCCGGAGAAGCTGAGAGGACAAACACCCCAAGAGCAACTGAGAGTGACATTTTTGAGGAGCTGCAGCCTAGAGAGGAACGTCCTGGGAGAAAGCCATTTTGAAACCAGAACTTTGGAGCAGACACCAGCCACGTGCCTTCCCAGCTAACAGAGGTTTTCCGGACACCATTGGCCATCCTCCAGTGAAGGTACCCGATTGCTGATGTGTTACCTTGGACACTTTATGGCCTTAAGACTGTAACTGTGTAACCAAATAACCCTCCTTTTATAAAAGGCAGTCCATCGCCGGTGTTTTGCATCCTGGCAGCATTAGCAAACCAGAACAGCTGGTAATGACCCATGCTCGGGCGTTTTGCTGCTGCTCCCGAGGAGGGTGGGCTTCCTTCGAGCCAGCCTGCGGGTGAGGGCAGAGCCGGAGAGCCCCTCTGGTAGCTGCTGGGCCCTAACTGCCAATAAGAACCAGGGAAACGGCCCCCATCTCAGCTAGGGCAGGCCCAGGCCAATTCCCACCTCCCAGCCTGACTCTGCAGCTTTCAGGAGTCGGCCCAGGGCTCCAAACCAAGCCAGGAGGCCAGGGGAGGGATGGCTCGAGGGACGAGGCAGAGAAGGAGGGGCCGGGGCTGGAGGCAGCAGTGGCAGCGCTGGGAGAAGGTCAACGGAAGATCCTGCCCACTTGCTGGCTCCCACGTTGGGACTTGACTGGAAGATTCCGTCCTTTTGGCCTCTGATGGACCCTCGGGGCCTCCATCCTTGGGCTGCACACGGGGGTGTGGCTGGGTGCCTCGTCCCTCAGGTCACAGGTGGCCCTGGCTCTGCCGGGTCTCACAGGCTCCTGCCCAGTTGGGGGGTCGTCCTCGGCCTTTAGCCGGCCATTGTGCCCGAGAACACCGGTGAGCCCCAGGCCTCCTCGCCTTTTGCGTGCTCAAACACTAGGCAGATGGCGTGTTTGTAAAGAAACACCCAAAGGGGGCCTTTTTCGAGTTTCCCTGGATGACGATGCCAGGACATGAGCTGAAGGCTGGAGGGTGAGGGGTCAGTGAGGTGGGAGCCGGGGGGCCGAGCGGGGCATCTTTGCGGCAGAGAACCGGAGGCCTCTCCTCTTGGCCTCGGCCGAGGGCGCTCCGGCATGCTCAGCTCTGCCCACAGCAGGCGGGACCTTCCTGGCCCCTTTCGGGCTGACCCCTCCTGGGCAGCCACTTGCTCACATGCCCCCCGCACCCCAGTGGGAGCAAGCACACCTGTCCACGCTCACCGGCCTCCTGCGCACCGTGTGCACACCCTCTCCCCAGGGCTCCCTGACATGGAGGAGCAGGCATGGGGACTCGTGCCGGCCGGGGGCGGGGCCCCAGGGGTAGGGCCCTTCTGTCCCATCCCAGCCTGCTCTCCCAACCCATCTGGGTTTTAGGGAGACCCCAAGCCTACCGGAAATTGGGGAGTGGGGTTAAATTAGCCCCTCACAAGGAGGGATGGGATAGCACATTTCACCAACCCTCTATGCTCCCCCTTCCTTCCACCAGTGGCTCCTGAGCTGGCTTCCCCTGGGCTGCCAGGAAGCCCCCACTGTTGTTCCGGAAGCCGAGAAGGTCTCCACGGAAAGTGCTGGACGAGCCTGAGTTTTGCAGGAGGCAGTAGAGAGTTGGTACAGGAAAGGCTGGAGGCCGTGGAGACCTCAGGGCTGGGTCCGAGGGTGAAGTGCAGCGGGGCTCAAGGCAGAACGGCCAGGTGGCCATGTTGCCAGGGCAAAGGAACCTCAGGGATCTGCAGACAGCCCCCAGCCTCCCAAACGTGGCCTCAGGTGGCTGCCAGCCAAGCCCGGCCCGAGGAGGGGAGTCCGTGGGAGCCCCGGTGCTGCCTGAGGCTGATGGCCAAGGCAGGGCCCCGAGGGCAGGGAGAGCAACTGCACCTGCTCACGAGCGTGACCAAAGACCTTTGTGGCTGCCAAGCCCTCACCCTCGGGGTCACCAGGCCCTCGCCCTCAGGGTCACCAGGCCCTTAGGGATCCCAGGCCCATGGGTCACCAGGCCTGTCAGGGTCACCAGGCCCTCAGGATCACCAGAACCTTAGGGACACCAGGACCTCGGGGTCACCAGGCACTTAGGGACACCAGGCCCGTAGGGTCACCAGGCCTGTCAGGGTCACCAGGCCCTCGGGGTCACCAGGCCCTTAGGGACACCAGGACCTCAGGGTCACCAGGCCCTTGGGGACACCAGGACCTCGGGGTCACTAGGCCTGTCAGGGTCACCAGGCTCTCGGGGTCATCAGGCCTGTCAGGGTCACCAGGCCCTCAGGGTTACCAGGCCCTTGGGGTCACCAGGTCCTCGGGGTCACCAGGCCTGTCAGGGTCACTAGGCCCTTGGAGTCACAAGGCCCTTGGGGTCACCAGGCCCTTAGGGACACCAGGACCTCGGGGTCAGTAGGCCTGTCAGGGTCACCAGGCCCTTGGGGTCACCAGGCCCTCGGGGTCACCAGGCCTGTCAGGGTCACCAGGCCCTCGGGGTCACCAGGCCCTTAGGGACACCAGGACCTCAGGGTCACCAGGCCCTTGGGGACACCAGGCCTGTCAGGGTCACTAGGCCCTCGGGGTCACCAGGCCCTCGGGGTCACCAGGCCTGTCAGGGTCACTAGGCCCTCGGGGTCACCAGGCCCTCGGGGTCACCAGGCCTGTCAGGGTCACCAGGCCTGTCAGGGTCACTAGGCCCTCGGGGTCACCAGGCCCTCGGGGTCACCAGGCCTGTCAGGGTCACTAGGCCCTCGGGGTCACCAGGCCCTCGGGGTCACCAGGCCTGTCAGGGTCACCAGGCCTGTCAGGGTCACTAGGCCCTCGGGGTCACCAGGCCCTCAGGGTCACCAGGCCCTCGGGGTCACCAGGCCTGTCAGGGTCACTAGGCCCTCGGGGTCACCAGGCCCTCGGGGTCACCAGGCCTGTCAGGGTCACTAGGCCCTCGGGGTCACCAGGCCCTCAGGGTCACCAGGCCTGTCAGGGTCACCAGGCCCTTGGGGTCACCAGGCCCTCGGGGTCACCAGGCCTGTCAGGGTCACCAGGCCCTCGGGGTCACCAGGACTTTGGGGTCACCAGGCCTGTCAGGGTCACCAGGTCCTCGGGGTCACCAGGCCCTCGGGGTCACCAGGCCTGTCAGGGTCACCAGGCCCTCGGGGTCACCAGGACTTTGGGGTCACCAGGCCTGTCAGGGTCACCAGGTCCTTGGGGTCACCAGGCCCTCGGGGTCACCAGGCCCTCGGGGTCACCAGGCCCTCGGGGTCACCAGGACTTTGGGGTCACCAGGCCTGTCGGGGTCACCAGGCCCTCGGGGTCACCAGGCCTGTCAGGGTCACCAGGCCCTCGGGGTCACCAGGCCCTTGGGGTCACCAGGCCCTCGGGGTCACCAGGCCCGCGGGGTCACCAGGCCCTCGGGGTCACCAGGCCCTCGCCCTGGGGGCAGCAGCGAGGACAGGGTGTGTTGGTACCTGTAGATGGGATCCATGAAAAAGGGCGAGGGCTTGGCGTAGTGCAGGGGCGGCTGCTGGGGCAGGTGCGCTGGGGACATCCGGGGCAGCCCCTGGCCGGCCCCCGGCTTCCGCTCGCCGTAGACGTGGTTCTTCCGGGGCTCCCGGCCCCCGCCGTTCTGGCTGGCTCGTGCCCGGCTGCCGATGCTGAGGTCCAGGGGCTCCTCGCCGGGCGCCGGGGCCGGGGGCAGCTTGGGGCCGGGTGGGGCGGGCCCGGCCTCCTTTGGTCTGGTGGTGAGGTCGAACGGGGACTCGGCGCTGGGGCCGCCCGCCTTGAGGGCGTCCCGGGGCGACTTTGGCTCGGCTTTGACCAGCAGGCTGTGGGACAGGGTCCGGTCCGTGAAGGGGTACAGGGAGTGGGGGAAGTTGGGCAGGAACTGGAAGGGGAGCACGGAGTGGTAGGGCAGCGCCCCCAGCTTCTTCTCCTGCAGCCCCACGAAGCCAGGCCCGAAGTACTTCTCGGCGATGGAGGCGATGGCTTTGATGGAGTCGCCTGCGGCGCCCGACGCGCTCAGCAGCTGCTCCTCAGGTGGCGGGAAGAAGGCGTGCTGGGGGTAGAAGATGGGCACCTCGCCGACGCCATGGGGCGTCCCCGGCGGCCCCGAGCCCCCCGCTGCTGACGCAGGCTTGCCGTCGGCCGCCGGGCCCCGCTCCCGGGCCTTGTCACTGTCCGCGTCGCTGTCCAGGTCTGAGCCGCTGCCTGTCGTGCTGTCCAGGTCGGTGCCCGTGGTGGTGTTAATGTCCTCGAAGTCGCTGCCATCCGACAGGTCGCTGTGCCTGGCCTTGAGCTGCTCCGTGTAGACGTCCTCCAGGCCACCACCCTCCAGCTTCTCCTCGGCGCCCACGGCGGCCGCGGCGGCCTGGCCGCTGTTGCTGACCGCGGAGACCAGGGGCAGCGCGGGGTGGCCCAGGGGGCTGGGGAGCTTGGCGTCCTGGGTGTGGCCGAGCGGGCTCTTCAGCAGTGGCGTGGGGGGCAGCAGGGGCGGCCGGGGGTACAGGGACGGCGGGAAGATGCCCGGGAAGCCGGGGGTGAGGCCCGGGAAGGCGGGGGGTGCGGCGGAGAAGGGCAGGCCCCCGGGGTGCGGCCTGGAGGGGAAGTAGTCACCGAAGCCCAGGCTGGCGTGGTTGAGGCCGGCGGGGGGCTTCGCCTTGTCCGCCGCAGGGCTGGGGGCCAGGGGCAGGCCCGGGGCGAAGAGGCTGCCCGGCGAGTAATGGTTCTTGCCCTCGCAGAAGCGCCGGTGCTTGTTGAGGGAGGAGGTGGTGCTGAACATCTGCCCACAGTCCTTGCACTTGATCTGCGTGCGGCAGTCGGCGTGCATCCGCTTGTGCCGGCACAGGTTGGAGAACTGCGTGTAGGATTTGTGGCAGACCTCACCTAAAACATCCGCAGGAAGCAAAAACAAACGTGGTATGAAATTACCGGGAAATGCGGCAGGGCTGCGGGGTGCCCGGGCGCCAGGGATTTGGAGGCTGCAAGTGTGTGCCTGTGCGTGTGCACGACCCTGGGGCTGGCCACGGGGATTGGTGCGTACATGTGTGTGTGCATGGATGTGCATGGATGCATGCACCTGTGTGCATGTGTGTGCACAGGGTGTGCTCTTGCCTGTGTGTGCCCATGTGCACATGAGTGTGCATGTGTGTGTGTGTGCTTGACTCTGGAGCTGGCCTCAGGGACCAGTGTGTGCACATGTATGTGTGCTAGTGCATTGTGTCTGACCCTGGAGCTGGCCTTGGTGCCCAATGGGTGTGAGTGTGTGTGCAAATGAGTGTGCATCTACATGTGGGTGCATTTACGCATACGCCTGACCCTGGGGCTGGCTCTGGTGACCAGTGTGTGAGTGTGTACATGTGAGAGCCTGGCCCTGGGGCTGGCCTCGGGTGACTGGCATGCAGCAGCCTGGGGAGCTGACATTGTTCCCACGGGTGGGCGGGAAGACAGGGTCCCAGGGTCCCAGGGTCCCGGCACAGATTGGCCAGGCCACCTTGACTGTCCCCGAGGACACAGGGACGACAATCCTGCGTGTGCCCTGCTCCCCAGGGGCGTCTCTGGAAAGCCCTTGGGGTGGGGGGCAAGGACCCATGCCTTGAGAGCTGGGAAAAAGGGCTGCCCACCCGGTACCCCCGCCCGCCACCTCTGCAGCTTGGTCCCCCCGTCCCAACAGGGCGAGAAGAACCTCCACCCTCAGACCGGTCTGCAGCTTCCCAGAAGCGGAACGTGCTCCCCACGTCCCCACTCCTCGTTCGTCCCAGGCACTGGGACCCGTAACCCAGAAGGAGGCTGCAGGGGCGGCACGAGCCCTCCCTGGGGGTCCTCTGCAGGCCCCGGGTCGGGGGCCGAGCAGGGCTCCTGAGGGTCCTGGGGAGCCGTTGGCTGTGGCAGGAGGCGAGGGGGTGAGGTCAGCCTGGGGCCTGGGAGGGGACAGTGTCTGTGTTCGAACGACAGTCCTGCCCCAGGGAGCGGGCACGGTGGCCAGGGCCAGACCCCCACACCGGGGCTCAGGGGCCTTTCCCCCAGCCTGCAAACCGCTGGGCACCGGCGCCTTCTCCTCGCTTTCCTAACAAGAGAGGGAGGGACACACACACACACAGACCAACATGCATTCTTGCACACGTGCACACACGCACACGCACATGTCGTGTGCCTCTCTCGGCAGGACGATTTGCTTCCCAAATGCAGCCCCCGTGGAAATGATGATTTCAGTCTGTTTCTCGCTCGCCGTGAACCCTGAGCGCCTGATGCCGTGCTCAGCCGGCAGGGAGCTTTGCTCTGAGATTATCGTGTTCTTTAATCACAGTATCTATTTATACTAACCGCCCTGCTTTCCTGGCTGTCTGACATGGCAGGAAGTTTTCAAGGCTGACGGGAGAAGAACTTTGCCTCATTTAATCACGTCTGCCTTTTGGGGAGTCCGCTGATGGAGAGGCTGCGCCCGGCAGGGGCGGGCTATAAATACTCAGGCCCCGGGTTTCGGGGGCGCAGGGCAAGTGTGCGGCTCGGGCAGCGCAGGCCACGTGGCAACAGCATTGCAGCTCCGGCCTTACAGGGCTCTGTCTGCCCCCTGCCCCCCCACGGGGACCCCCACAAGGGGTCCTGAGTGGAGGGGCCTGCAGGTGCCAGGATGCAGACAGGCTGGGACCCGGGGGTGGCAGGTAGTCGGCTCAGAGCCCTGAAAGGGACGAGGCCACCCAGAGGGGCCCAGAAAGACCTGGACGGTGGTGGCAGCCATCATACCTGGGGCCCGATGGAGCACAGCCCGGCCCTGCCAGTGCCCGGGCAAACCCGTGGGCACTCATCCCCAGCAGCAGTTTCTCTTCCTTGTAGTGTGTGCTCACGGACATGCACACTCACACAAATACACACCCACTCACACACACTCTCACACACCCGCTAACTCAAATACACACCCGCTCCTAGACCCTAAATACCCACTCACAATTACGCACTCATGCAAACTCTCACACCCAGGCACGCTTACCACCAAACTCACAAATACTAAGATGCACACACACACACAAATATACATGCTCACACACTCACACATTTCCATGCTGACACACACACACTCACGTACACAGGCATTCATGCACATGTATACACGTTCACACACACACATAAACCCACACGCACAAGCAGCACTTACCCACTAACACACCCTAACACACACACTGAAATACACACCCAGGCACACTTACTCTCACACACTCACACAAACACTGCCCAGTGGGACAGACGCCACCAGAGGGAACGGTGTGTCACGTGCGGTCAGTGCGGAGACTCGGGCTTTCCGGGCGCTGCCAAGCTGGTTTGCGTGTGTGTGGGTGAGCCTGAGGGCCCCTCGAGGGTGGACACAGGAGTCTGAGCACGTGGGTGTGCCACCCCCTGCACCTGCGTCTGGCCTGCCCGCCCTCTTCCGGTGACTTCTTGGGAAGGTCCGCGTGGCATGGGTTCTCTCCATTATTTGTGTCTTTTCCTTTCGAAGCCCACTACAGCCCCTTTTGTGTGCACCCAGGGGTGCTCTACATGGTTTAGGGGCGCTCATAGACTTAATCTAGTTATTGAGCTCAGTGTTCAAACATGCATCACTTAAACCACAGGAAATGCCCCTAAACACACCTGGCCAGGTGAGGCCCCTTAGCAGAGAGCCAGGCACACAAGGGGGCTGAGTGCAGACGAGGGGCAGGGGAGTGGCCGGCAGCCAGGCCCCCGTTCTCCTCTGGCCGCTCGGTGGGAGCTGGGCTGAGACCCTCCCCTGGAGCTGCGGATCCTGGAACCTGTGTTACTAACATGCTCTGACAAGACTTGAGAAAGCTGTTTGCCTGCCCAGGAAAGCAGTAAGCTCTGAGCTTCTCACCCTTTACTGCTCCTAAGCCCCAGAGACCCTCGCTGTGGTTTACGCCGACACTCAGCCCTGCCCGCAGTGGAGGCCACCAGGCTGTCCACCATGCCAAGTTGGACACTCAGCATCAAGTGCAAATTCACGGCCCCCCCCGGCCCGACTCCCACCCACTCAGCCTCTTCCCGGCCGCCCCAGAGGACATGGATCCTGTGGAGCAGGTGAGGGGCCACCAGCAGCACGGCCCACAGCTTCTCTGTCCTGGGCCTGCGGGTGGAGGAGGCGGTGGGCGCTTAGAGATAACACGTGGGGCGGCCAGTGGGCCGAGCTCTCTCTCCGTCGGGTTCCTGAGCTGGGAGGGGAGGCAGTGGCCCAGGCGGGTGGGGTCCATGTCATCTCTAGCAAGACAGCCTAAACCTGGGGCTGGGGGACACAGGGCGGGAGGGCATCCAGCCCTGCTCGCCGCCCTGTGGCCGAGGGGCCGACCGTAGGGTGCACGCGCAGGTGGGGGGTCCAGAGTTGGATGAAGGCCCAGCCGGCAGACCAGCCTTGCCCCTTTGGACAGGCGCCCAGGGCCTGTGAGGTGCCCTGAGTCCAGGTCCCCTGGCCTCCAGGGTTGCCGCTCGCCACCAGGCTCCCCCCATCGCGTGACGGACACTGACAGCCTCGTGGTCCCCCGTGCTGGGGTCCAGGCTGTGCTGGTGGCTGAGGACCCTGCAGCCTTGGCATCCCCGTGCCTCGGTGGAGACGGAAACAGCACGTGGCCAGGACGCCGGGTGCTGGGCTGTGGGAAGTGCTGACTCAGCACCTCTCTGGGCACGGCCCTTGGGGCTGCTCGGCCTCCAGGAGCTCCTGGGACGGAGCCCCCACGTCCTTGGAATGTTATTCCTGGGGGGCCTCCGAGCACCCCGATGGCTATGCTAACCAGCTGGTTCAGGGGTCGGCCTCACCGAGGACCCAGAGGCGTGGGGAGTGGGCGGCCGCACCAGAAACACAGACCCTGGGATTGGGGGATCGGCTTTGGGCCTCTAAGGAGGGATGGAAACCCCATCAAGCTCCCTTCTGCAACGAGACCGCAACACACTCTGACTCTGCAGCTCCCCCCCTCCACCCGCTGTGTCCTACACGTGGATGTGCCGGGAGGGGGGTGCCTTCTGGATCCACGCGGAGAGGACCCTGGGCTCCCTGTTTGGAGGCCTTCCCAGCCCTGCCCTGTGCACTTCTTCCTTGTATCCTCTTTGCTACAATAAAACTCATCAGCAGTACATTTTCCTGAGTTCTGTGAGTTGTTCTAGTGAACGATCTAATCTGAGGGGATCGGGGGATCCCTGAAATCTGTAGCCAGTTGGTGACAGTGTGGGGGACCCGGGACCCCAAGCTCATGCTGGGGTCCGAGTGAGGCCTGTGGGGTCTGGCTAGCTCTGGGCACTTGGCGTCAGGACTGTGGGGTGGGATCAGGGTCCCTGCGTTGACCCACAAGCCCCACGCCCGGGCCTCCGTGACCTCTGACCCCTCCTATCAGTCCCCCCTCACTGCACAAGTGCACCTGGCCTCGGGGCGTCTGTGCTCGCACCCCGTCTTACAGCCTGACTTGCCCCCACGATTCCCTCGGATCTCGGCTGCAATGCCCCCTCACTCCACAGGCCTCCCCGGGCCTCTTGTCCCCCATCAAGGAACAGCGACCCCCACCAGCTGACCTGGCCCTGGGGAGGCCCCCCAGCCTGCACGGCCACCTCTAGTTTGGGGTGCCGGCTGCACCCTTCATGTTTGTGCTGCTCACTGCCCGCCCCTCCTCTAAAGGTGGCTCCCTGGGGTGGGGCGTGCCAATGTGCCCCGGAAGGTGCCCGGGCCGTAGTGGGGGCCCCCGTGCCCACCCATGAAGGACTGGCCAGGGTTAGGACGCGCAGGCCTGCACGGACACCCCCGGGAGGTCAGGCCGAGTGGGTGTGAGCAAGGGGAGCAGGAGGCCTGCAGGGGTGGGAGGCTGTGGCCCCCATGGGACACTGGGCCACTAAGATGCCCTCCCTGTGCCACCAACACCCTGAGGGCACTGCAAGGGCGGGCCATGGGGAGAAGGGTACGAGGGTGGGAGGGGCGAGCGAGGGGCAGGACGAGCGCAAGGGGGATCCATGAACTCAGGCCGTCGGGAGACACAGCCCTCGCGGGAGGGAAGATGCCGGGGATGTCCCGCCGGGACACGGGGACAGGGGCCAGCAGGGGACGACTCACATATGAAAGGCTTGACCGTGCTGTGGATGTGCTTGTGCTGCTTGAGGCCCGAGGACGTGGCGAAGGTCTTGCCGCAGTCGGAGCAGGCGTGGGCCCGGGCACCCACGTGCTGGGAGCGGATGTGCCGCTGCAGGTTGCTGGGGTCCGTGAACACCTGGGGAGGCAGCGCTGTCAGGCCCGCGCCTGTGAGGACCCCTCCCCACCGAGGGACTCCAGGGCCTCGAGTCCACCCACGGCCACTTCACCTGAATTCTAAAGCAGGGACGGCCGGGGGTGGAGACGAGTGTCCCCCGAGTGCAGGAATGGCCGGAGGGGGAAATGAGTGACCCCCCAAGTGCAGGGACGGCCAGGGGCAGAAACGAGTGTCCCCCGATCCCGGCGGCCCTGCGCGCATTACCTTCACGCAGTTTTCACACTCGAAGCGCTTGCCGCTGTCGTGGGACATCTGGTGGCGGATGAGGTTGGACTTCCAGTTGAAGGCCTTGGGGCACTGGTCGCACTTGTACTCCCTCTCCTCCGTGTGCACAACCATGTGCTGCTCCAGGCTGCGGCACGGGGGGCGGGGACGGTCACTGCAGGGGCACGGCCGCTGCCCGCGCCCAGGAGGGGGTTCCAGGGGGGGCTCGAGCACATCCGTCCTTGCCCCAGCTCCTCATCTCTGGACCCTCTCCTTGGCCCACACCCCAGGCAGCCAGATGCAGGGCTGGGACCCCAGCCCACACCCCCTGGCTTTTCCCTGGGTCAATTCCTAAGCTTGGGCCTAAAGGAAAAGGAGCCCAGAAGTTTCCGCCATGTCAACCCAGGAGACGCCAGGTCACCCTTGTGCAGGCTGCTGGGGTGCTTGCCGCCCTGCACGGAGGGGTTTCCAAATGAGAGGTGCAAGGGGCGAGCAGGCTGCCCCTTGGACAGACGGGGGGCTTCTGGCCCCCTCTGGGGACACCTGCCTCTCCTGCCATCCCTGGTAGGAGTGTTAATCTTCATGAGCAGAGCAGCCGTGCATCACGGCCCGTTAATTACGGGCCCAGCCATCCGTTTAGATCAGAAACGCTCGGTTCCTCGGCCTCAGGAGCTGGGCCCTTTCCCCTGCTGTTAATTGTGATTTATGTGTTTATTTAAAGCCAACACGGACCCTCTTGAGCAGTGCCTGCCGAGGAGGGTCTCCGTCAGGAGTTGCCCAAATGCTTTTTTTCTCCGTCATCTGTTCAGGGCAGAGGCCTCCAGCCCCCGGGGGCCGCGGCGGGGTCGGCGTTACACCCTTGCAGTCGCACGGCGGCTGAGGCCTGCCTGGGGCCTGGGTCTGACTCGGCGGAGCTGCCCGGGAGGAAGGAGGAGGGACCCGAGCTGCAGACGTTTCCTTCACTCCCTGGGGCGCTGGGACTGGAGGCTCCTTCTCTAGCCCACACGGAGCCCAGGAAGCCGACCTCTCCCAGGGGGCCCCTCGCACAGCCGGCCCGGCCCTCCTGGCACAGGGGGGTGCCCCCTGGGAGAGGCAGGGGCTGGGGCCTTGGGGGCGAGGGGACCATGGCAGACCTTCCCAGCTCCTGCCCACGGTGTGTGTCCAGGGGTCAGACTGGGCAGGAGGGTGTCACCGGCCCCCGTCTTGGGCCTCCTTCTGGAATAGCCCTGGGCTTCTGTCCTGGGGACCAGGTGGGGCCCTGCGTCTCTATTTCCTGCTGATCTGTGCCCACAAGGCAGACCCTGGGTGTGCAGGACAGCGGGGCCACCTGCACTCACTGGGCTCTGGATGGTGCCAGGGGACACCTGTGGCCTCAGGCACCCAGCTTGGGGCACTGGGCTCTGCCCCCCAATTCCAACTGTGCCAGGTGAGTAGGGGGAGAAAGAAGGAAGAGGAGAGAGATGAGAAGGTGGGCAAGGGGGAGGAGCATGGGGAGGAAGGGATAGGACGAGGGGGAAGAGGAAGGGAGGAGGGGGAGGAGAGGGAAGAAAGTGAGGAGGGAGAAGAGGGAAAAGGGAGGAAGGGGAGGAGGAGTGGAGAAGGGAGAGGAGGGGAGGAGGATTGAGACAATGGGGAGGAGGGAAAGGGGAGGAGGGAGAGGAGGGAAGAAGGGAGAGGAGGGGAGGAAGGAGAGAAGGGGAGGGGGAGGGGAGGAGGGAGAGGAGGGGGAGGAGGCTGAGGGAAAAGGGGAGGAGGGAGAGGAAGGAAAAGAGAAGGAGGGAGAGGAGGGGAGGAGGGAAAAGGGGAGGAGGGGGAGGAGGGAAAAGGGGAGGAGGGGGAGGAGGGAAAAGGGGAGGAGGGAGAGGAAGGAACAGGGGAGGAGGGAGAGGAGAGGAGGAGGGAAAAGGGGAGGAGGAGGGAAAAGGGGAGAAAGGGGAGGGGAAGACGGGAAGGGGAGGACGGGGAGGAGGAAGGAGAAGAGGCAGAAGAGAGAAAAGGGGAGGAGGGGGATGGGAGGACGGGAAGGGGAGGACGAGGAGGAGGAAGGAGAGGGCGGGAAGAGAGAAAAGGGGAGGAGGGGGAGGAGGGGAGGAGGGGGAGGGAGGAGGGGAGGAGGGCCGGGGGCGTGGGGCCCACCTGTACTTGCTGGGGAACATCCGCTCGCAGTCCTTGCACTCGTGGGCCTGCCCGTCGCCACCCGTGCCGCCCAGGCCCTCGGCCTTGAGCCGGTCGCCCAGGCCCTCGTAGAGTGCGGTGCCCACCGAGCCGCACGTGTACTTCTTGTGGCGCCGCAGGTCCAGCTTGGCCGGGAAGAGCTCGTCGCACTCGTCGCAGCGGAACGTGCGCTCCTCTGGAAGGGAGACGGGGCGCGGGGGTGGGCGGTGAGCAGAGACCTGCCCGGCAGCCCCTGGCCTGGGCCCCCGGCCCCCGAGGGTCCGCCTCACGGGGGCCTGCCGCTGCCCCCGGGCCAGGGATCCCAGGAGGGCGGGGGGCCGGGGCGCGTCCGCTCGGGTGGGAACCCGGAGCCTCTGCCCGCCCGTCCCAGGCGGCCGTCGGGAGAAGGCCCGCGCGGGGCAGGAAGCCGGGCCAAGGGCTTTGTTTATGAATTAGGAGAAAAGGCAGCCGGAGAGCTAATGCATATCATAAATTATTGTCGTCAAGGTCAAACAAATTAAAAGGGGGGCAGCTACTATTAAGTTTACGAGGCCCATCCTGACCACAGTGCCAAGCCAAACAATCAGTCCAGAGCTGTAAATCTCCCAGGGCTGGGGGACTTCTGAGCTCATCCCCGGCTTCTCCCACCCGGCAGTGGCTGGAGCACGAGCTTCCCACTCAGCACCCAAGAAGGACCCATGTCCACCCGGGTGTGGGAAGAGAACACGTGCACTAAGCTCCTACACCAGTGGCTTGAAAGGCCTGCATCCGTTTGCGTGTGCACACATGTGTATGTGCCAACGTGTATGTGAGAGGTTGTATGTGAGCGCCTACATCTGTGTGCATCTTCCTCTGAATGCACATGCATGTGTGTGCATCTGCACCACATCTGTGTGGGGGTTATGTGTGCATGTGTGTTCATGTATGTGCATGTGCCAATGTGTATGTGAGAGTGTGTCTGTGAGCAGCTACATCTGTGTGCATCTTCCCATGAATGCACATGCACGTGTGTGCATTTGCACCAATCTGTGTGGGGGTTATGTGTGCATGTGTGTTCATGTACGTGCATGCACATGAATGTTTTTCATGCAGGCAAATGTGTCACACAGGCAGGTGTGTGACTGTGCACGTGTCGTGTGTGCATCTGTGTACACGTGACTGAGTATGTGTTATGTATCTGGGTAAGTGTGCACTTGTGTGCCTGTGTGAATGTGTGTGCATTTGAGTGTGGGTGTGTGCGTTTGTGTGCCTGTGTGAACATGCATGTGTGTGCAAGTGTGGGTCTGTGCGTACATGTGAATTTGTGCTTTATGTGTGTGCACATTAGTTTGCCATGTAGATATGTGTGCATGCGTGTGCCTGCGTGTGTGACTGGGCTGAACTCTGATGGCAGGGCCTTGCTCTGACAGCTGCCGACACAGCTTGGTGTCCATAGGCAGATGGGGAGACGGGGGAAGTGGGGGGCTGCCTCCACACCCCCCAGGACAAACATGGGCCCTTTCAGAGCCCCAGTGAGAGGGGGACGCAGCTCTGCAGCCTGGGCAGCGTGTGGGTTCGGGGGAGGGCTGGAGAGGAGGAGGGCCACCTCCCTGCTGACCGGAAGCTTCCCTGAGCATGAGGGCAGAGGCGCTGTCAGCTGCATCTGGGGGTGCCCAGACACCCACACCCTGAGTCACAGGCACCCAAGGTGGAGACCCTGAGAAGCCGCAGCCTGGGCCCACTGGGCACGAGTGACACCCACTCATGGACACCATGTGTCCCCCACCAGATACACAAGCATCGGCTCGCCACAGGTGGCTTCCCTCACGTCTCTGGGCAGAGGTGACTACGTGGGTGCAGTGGGAGGGGCTTCCTGCTCCCGGCAAAGGTGCCCCTGACACCTCGATTTAATTCTGCCAGAATTGGGGCTCACGTTCGCCTCCTGTCCAGAACCACTTGTTTGGGGAAAGCAAGAATCCAAAGGGAAAGAGCTGCCTGGGGACTGCTGGATCAGGTCACTGCACCCAGCCCTGCTCTGGGGTCATGCGTGGGGGCTCAGCTCTGGCCCAGGGGCTGCAGGGCTGTACCCCGGCAGCATCTGGAAGGGCCGCCCCTCGGAGCTTTCCCCAGACATGTGCTGAGCTGCAAAGCACGATGACCGAGTCGGACGATGCCAAACCCCAAAACCCCAGAGGGCAGGAGGCAGGAAGGGCGGCCAGACCAGGGACCCCCAAACAACCTTCGCAGATGCCAGTGCAGGAGCCTGGCGTCCTGTCAGCGGCTCTGAGAACGAAACCTACGGAGGCTGGATTCAGTCCTGGAGGCCAAGACGGGACCCTAGGACGTGGCAAGCGGGATGGGGAGGAGGCGGGCAACGAGTCAAGTTATCTAAATAGTTGCTCTAGAACTCCACAAAAGCCGCCTTCAAAACATAATTCAAAAAGGTAAACTCCTCTCAGGAAACATGTCTATTGTACAAATAATATGAATAATAATGAGTCTAGTGGGATCCTCAGGGCGTGTGCTGGTTTGGATATATTACATCCCTCAGAAAAAGCCATGTTCTTCAATGCAATCTTGTGGGGGCAGACGTATTACTGTGGATTAGGTTGGAACCTACTGGTTCAGTGTCCATGGAGATGTGCCCCACCCAACTGTGGGTGATGACTCTGGATAATTTCCATGGAGGTGTGGCCCCACCCATTCAGCATGGGCCTTGATTAGTTCACTAGAGCACTACATAAGAGCTCAGACAGAAGGAGCTCACTGTGTAGCTAAGACAAACATTTGGAAGACGGCCATTGGAAGCTCATGCAGACACTTTGGAGAACGTCATTTTGAAACGCAACCTAGGAGCAAGCAGACGCCAGCCACGTGCCTTCCCAGCTAACAGAGGTTTTCCGGATGCCATTGGCCATCCTCCAGTGAAGGTACCTGATTGCTGATGTGTTACCTTGGACACTTTATGGCCTTAAGACTGTAACTGTGTAACCAAATAAACCCCCTTTATAAAAGCCGATCCATCTCTGGTGTTTTGCATTCTGGCAGCATTAGCAAACTGGAACAGGGTGACAGGCGTTTTCCCAGGAATTTTGCGTTATCCACACATTCCGGCCTTGGCGCATCTCTGAGCACCCAGGAGGTGCTCTCTTTATGCTTTTTCATGGATAAACCGAGGCCTGGCGAGATGGGAAAACTTGCCCAGGGCACCCACCAAGGCAGGCAACCTGGGCCTGTCCAGTGTCCCGGCGCCCACAAAGCAGGACAGGCAGACCCCCAATTTCCTGTTTTGGGGGATGAGGGTGTGAGAGTTTGGGGCACGTTTACACTCATTCCTCTCGGAAGCCGTTTGCTTGTCTGAGGAATCTGGACCTTCTTGGGGGCAAGTCCTTCCTGTCTGGCCCCACGAGGAGCACACTTTGCAGCGAGGCCTCCAGCGCAGGCCGCGCGAGGGTGTCCCCGAGGGTAGGTGCCGACGTCTGGGGCTGGGGGCGGCAAGATGGTCGCCCCCAGCCTTGCCGTGGAGTCAGAAGTGGTGATTTCGGTTCTACTCTTTCTGGATCAAACTAAGAGCCACGCTGGGGGCGCCGAAGTTGAAATTGGAAAACAAAGGCAAGAGGGAATTGCCAGCCCCACCCACACACCCAACCAGCTCGTTCTCCCAGCTTCCATCGGGGATTTGGATGTAAAATGAAAATCCTCTTCCCCGGAGGGATGGAGCCGGCGGTGGTCCTGGACCCCCCTCCCGTCCCCCGAGGTCAGGGTCAGAGACAGGACACGCCTCGGCCTTGCTGGCCATGTGGGGGGTGAAGGTGGGTCTCCCGGGCGACTCCCCCCCCAGGTAAGGCCGGTGGGACACACACCTGGGTGCGCCAGGCGTGCTGGAGATGGGGGCGGGCAGGTGCCAGAAAGGGCATTTTAAAGAAATACTACAAGAATATGCTATACTCTGACCATATATTATATTGCATTGTAGAACAAATATTGTATAGGATAATATAATGTAACGTAACATGATAAAATACAATTCTATTTATTATATTACCTTATATTTGTCTGTCCCACATGCTTTATAGACAATACACTGCCCTTTCTTGGACAGGGGAAAAGTCAATTATTGTGAGCCTTTCTAAAAAGGAAAACATTGTTGAATGGAGGTTATTTTCTTGTAATTTCTCGCAAAAGCAAGAGGTTCTCATGAAAGAGAAACCTTTCCCCTCTCCAGAGTCACCACGAAGCGAAGATAACGCCGGGAGGGATGGCCCCCCACGCGGCTCCCCTGTGACCCCAGTTGCTCACATGAAACCTGGAATCACATTTCTTCCGGGAGGACGTTTCTCATCCCAGGCCTGCGGGGGATGCGCTGTCCCCCCCGGGCATTTGCAGACGGGGTCCTCTGCTCCATCTTTGCCTCCCCAACATTTGTCCCCAGCCCCACCCGCCCCGGCACCCTCCCAAAAAGCATGAGAACAGCAGCTGGGTGGGGGGCGGCCGGGTGGGGGTGGCCCGGTGGGGGCAGGGGGCGAGAAGCTCCACCTTCTGCCCAGACCCGCCCCGTGGAGGCCCTGACGTTTGCCAAATCTGCGCCCTCTTGTCTATCTCGGGTTCCATCAGGAATTCTCACGGCAGAGCAGGAATGTAACAGAAAAACAAATCCGAGCCTAATGGCTTCAGAGCGCAGGAGGGGACACAATACGTGGCATCTACATGTTAATCTACCAGACCCCACGCTCACGGGAGCTCAGGAGCCTGCTCCAAATTCCTGCCGTGATAAGGGGCCGGCTGCATTTAGCTGGGGTCGGGATAAAAGATTTTTGATGATAATTATCGTAGTGAGGAACGTTTTTGCATTTTCTTTTTTGGCGTTTAACTGGGGGTGGAGAGGGGGCTGTTGGGGAGGCAAAGAAGTGATCTCGACAGAAAAGGGTAGGAAAAGTCAAATATTTGATGTTAGGCCATTATGCATTGAAAGCAATTAGCCCACAATGTTTGAGAAATTATTAGGGGTCGCCAGCAACTGGCATCCAACCGGCATCGAGCGTTTTAAAACCTTTCGGAGGAACGAGAATTCACTAGACAAATGGAATTCCACAGCTGCACACTCTCCGAAGTTAAGCAGATTTATCTTTCGGAGTTCCCACGTGTTATCTAAGATGCACAGGTCCTTCCAACAATTATTTTAAGGGAAGTGAGGCCTTCCCCCTGCTACCCAGATTTCTGCAAGTTACTTTTCTTTTCCCAGAGGCCTAATGAAAACCAAACTTTAGAAGGGGGAGGGATAGGATTGGGCCTGTAAAATTGTCGTTTGGTGGCGATTTCCTTTCAGACAAGCCGGGGACCAGTAGCTGCTGCTGTGTTGCACGAAGGACCCCGAGCGGGCCAAGAAGGCCAGGCAGCGCCTCTGTGCCTGCTCTCGGGGGCTTCCTGCCCCTTCCGACGCCCGGCCCCCGGCCCTCGCCCCGGCACTAGCGCGGTTCCTTAGGAAACTGCTGGGTGACAGTGTTTGTCACGGAGCCTCGGGGTGCGTGGCAGGGCGGGAAAGAGAGACGGGAAGCAAAAAGACCCTCCCTCCCTGTTGCGGCTGAGGGACAGGCAGGACTCGTGCTGCTCAGATCTCCGGCGAGGTCTGCCCCGGAGCTGTCGGAGCCCGGGCCCGGGGCCGGTGCTGCTGAAGGAGACCCTCGGGCCCCGCGGATCAGCACACCTCCTGCGCCCGCGGCCTCGGCTACTTGAAAACTCCTCCAGGATCCCAGAGGGGCAGGGGCGTCGGGCTGAAATGTGGGGAGGTAACATGGATGTGCATTTCAGAGGAACTAGTCTGCTTGGGATTCGGATTTTCTCAGGCCTCCTCTCGGGTGCTCATGGGGCCAGCTGCCTTCGGAAGGAGGACAGGAAAGCAGCGTGGGCCTCGCCTCCGCCTTGGACAGAGACAAACGCCAGCGGCGGAGCTCTCTGCAGGACCTGGATCCCATCGGCACCGCCAGGAGGATGCACCTGCCCCCAGCCCTTTATTTTCCTGCTCGCCATACAAATGCCCCCGATGTGCCTCCTGGACTTCCCGGAGGTGCCTGGCTTTCAGAGATCTGCATCCTTGCCCTTTTAAATGGGACTGAAATCTGTCACATGATTTGGAGCTCTGGATATACCCAGGCCTCCAAGTCACAAAACTGGCTTGGTGAATTTTTCCTTAAAGTAGTGGGGACAGCACACGCGACTGCTGCCACCACTGATAATAATAATAATGCAGCCACAAAACAACAAGAACCCCCGGCAAAGATGACGCCACATGGTACCAGCTCATCCTTATTGTCTGAAAGATGCCCTCTCTTACATTCGGGGAGTGGTTCATAGACCCGAGGAGGGAGAAAGAGCCATGCTTTGGGTTGAGGAGCTGTGGAAAGGGTGGCCATTCCAGCTGGCCTGGGTCGGAACCAGCCGCAAGCAGCCACCTGCTCTGGGATGCCTGGAGCTCCTTATGTGAAGGGACAAGGGGCTTGGTTGGGGGCTCTCGGGCCGGTAGCTGGGGTGGGGGAACTTACCATCCAGGCTGGGTGGCTCCGTGCCGAGGCCGTAGGTGCCTTCCCTCACGCTCACCAGCAGCTCCTCACCCGGCTCAATGTCCTTGACGACTTTGTAGTAAATCTGGGTGGAAAAGCCAGAGAGAAGTGAGTGCCCACTGCTGTGCTGCTGTCATCTTGAAGCCCACCTTGCACACCTGGCCGGGCACCTGTTGGCGCTGCTCACTGGGGAGGCCGCCCACCGGCCACTCGGCCTGGCTCCGAATTGCAGCAGGAGACCCCCCTCCAGATCTTCTGCAGAGAACCCTCGAGAGGACAGAAGTCCCTTTTTGATTGTGTTCCATCCAGTTTTGGGGTGTTTGTGAAGGGAGTGCCAAATTCTATAGGTGAGAATTGGCGTCCGAGTCCCAAGCAGGGCACACCTCAGGGAGTGTTTAGAGTGAGGGTCCCCCTTTGTCAGCTATAGGGCCTGGAGTGGACTCTCCAGTTTCCACCATTAAGATTGGGGGCAGGGGCTCCTTGGGGGTGCTTGGGGCCCAAAGTGGGTTGAGAGTGGACTTGGTTGTTTGTGAAAGTGGCCGTGGGCTCATGCAGGCCGGACTGTGCTTTCCATGCAGGTGTGGAAGCCACCAGCAAGGGGAGGGAACGCCGGTAGCTGACTGAGGTTCTCAAGGTGGGGGTACCCCTGAAAATGGGGATTGGGAGACGCTCTGGGTAGATCCAGCAGCCTGGGGTCTATAGTAATTGGACTTGCCCCGAGCAGGACGCTGGTTCCAACGCACACCAGTTGCAGCCTGACTGATGATGTGTTTCCCGGGGCAGGAAATCTGCTGGGGAGGTGCCGAGGTGGAGGCCAAGATTCAGAAAGTTCTAGCAATTCAGCAAGGGGAGCACGGCAGGGATCACGTGGGGCAGAGGCCAGGGAACGGGCAAGTTTGGGCAAGAACCGGGCCTTCCTTGCCTTGGCCAGCCCTGAGACGTCGGACATGGAGAGATTTCCCTTGGGCCCGTCCCCTGCCTGCACGCAGTTGTGTGGGTCTCTACTCTGAGGAGACAGTGGCCTCGGAGCCTCCAGGGACCTGCAGGCCAAGGAAGCTCGAGAAAGACCCAAGCCGAACCATGCACCCTGGACACCTGGGGCTGGAGCTTCTCCAGGCAGCTCCCTCTGGGGCTCACAGCAGGGCTGGGGGGTTCTCCAAGAAGACAAGGCGGGGCCAGATTCCAGGGTACCCAGGAGACCTCACCACCCGCAGCAGGGGCAGCACATCTTCTCCTCGCTCCCTGGCTCGCCTCAGCTGGCCTGCCCAGAGGCCATGGCTCAGCTGGGACCCCAGCCCTTCCTGTGCACAAGGCCTGCGGCCCCCCTTGTCCTGCCCCCCAGGGAAGCATCTAGAGGAGCTGACCCTCCCCATGGCCTGTCAGGCCCCTTGCCCACCTCCAGAGGCTGCACATCTTACCAACTGCCTGTCCCAGCAACCTCAGGATGACACTCAAATAGCACCCCCGTGTCCCCCAAGCCCACCACAACATCAGACAGTGGAGCTGCCCGCGGTGGAAAAATGCCGACGCACAAAGAAATCTTTTTAATGTGTCAATTCCTTTTCACTGTAGTCTGCAGTAGTTAATTTATTTGGCAATCATTTTCAGGCAAGCCACTAAAATGATGAAGGGATTTTAAAATGGACACGAGAAAATGCACCACAGGAACTTCTCCAATTAAGCCAATAGTTATTGAGTTCCCAGTTTTGCATCTTCTCTAAAAAATCACAGTGGCCGAATAACTGTTTTCCAAAATGAAACTTCAGCCATTGCATCTCCAAGCCAGACGTGGGGAGAAGGGTCAAGTACACCTCCAAGGGGGAGATGAACCCCTAAGTCTGCCTGGGGCAGGTGAGTCTGGACGGTCTGGACTCAGGCACAAAGACGCTTTTAGCTGTGAAGTAAGTGGAGCGTATCCAGCAGGCGCATGTTTAATGCTCTGCCGGGCGGCCCTGCAGCGCCGTGGGCCGCCAGCATCCCCCCGGGGCGCAGCGGGGAGACGGGGCGGCGGCCGCGCGGCTCCCGGTTAGAGGGTAACGTCGACCCTGGCGCCGCCGCCCGCCCCGCGAGGGCCCCAGACGCTCGGGCCTGGCGTCCCCGCCCCCGTCGCCCGAGCTCCCGGAGCCCCACACCCTTGTCCCCCCACCGCCGGCGCCGCCCGGACTCCCTCCCCGACCCCTCGTGGCCGCCCAGATTCCCGGGATCCCCCACCCCCACCCCAGCTCCGAGGTCGCCGGGACCCCGGGACCCCCGCGCCGTGCCCCCCGCTGGGCGCCCAGTGTCCCTGCGCGCGAGCCCCGGCGCCCGTGGGGGCAGCTCGGGAGTTGGGCCGCGGACCGAGTAGGTGGTCCCGGGGCCGACCATAGGTGGGGCGGGGGCGCGAGCCGGGCCGGGGGCGCCGACAGCTGCGCAGGGGTCCCCACGGGCGCCCCTCGCCCCTGCCCCGGGCCGCCGCGTTTTCACTCCGGCTCCAAATCCCACAAAAAGGCCTGAGGGGCCAGCGCGCGCGGCCGCCGCCAGGGCCTCGGGTCCCGGTTCAGAGGGGCGGGCGTCTGCCCGGGACAAAGGCCGGGACCGGCCGGGACGGGCGCGGGCGGCAGCGGGGCCTGGGCCGCGTCTCCGGCCCCCGAGGCGTTCCAAGTTGCGCGTTTACTGCAGCGCGCCCGCCCGCGGCCCTTGGAAACCTGCTTCCCCTCTGCGCCCCTCCATCGGCGGAGTGGGGACCCGCGTGCCCCGTTAGCCTCAGGCCAGGCTGAGCCCCAGGAGTTTTCTGAAGGGGGCAGAAAGAAGGCAGCTCCTTAAGAAACAAGAAGACTTCCAGTCCCCGATGCCCTGTTCCCCCACAACCAGCTTGGGATGGGGGGTAGGGGGCGACCCCAAGCTGGAAAGCAGAAAGAACCGGATTACTGAGTGACCACATTGGAGCCTGCCGGCCTGGGTGTCTAAACAGCCGTGGCAGCCACTTTGCATCGTGCTTGCGTCTTTCCTCGGCTGCAGCGAGGCTGAGCTAGAATTTTTTCTTGGGTTTGAGGATGGGGTGGGGAAGGCTTAACAACAGCTGAGTTTACTAGCTCCAATAAATGTCTGCTCAAAAGGGCTTTTAAAGTGATGGCAAACAGGACCTGATCCCAAGTGAAGCCCTTGCTTCCCGGCGGCCGTCCCTGTAACTTAGTCTTTCCTGAAACGGGGAGCAGCCTGGAAGCAGAACGCTTTCCCGCGGCCTGCCTTCTTTTTATCACTCTCCCCACACACAGGTCTTGCAGGTAAATGGAGCTCGGGGACAACAAAAGGCAGAGAAAGTGCTTGAGGAAGGCTGGATTTGCACAGGTTGCGTTCGCTTGAGGCTGAGCCTTTTATGAAAATGAACATCATTTCCCCTTGTCCCCAGTGACGTGAAGACAAAGAAATATTTCAAATTTACAATGGCTACCAGCTTTGGATGCTTCCCCCTTAAAGCCTCTTAAGCATTTTTTAAAAAATATAAATCGATTCACAAGAAAACATATTATTTCAAATATGAAGATTTAAGTTCCACAATTTTCATACCTGCATAACCTTGGGAAATTTTAATTTAAATATATGAAAACTCCATGCAAAATATACTGGATAGAGGTTTCTAGGTTGCAGGCTAGAAGTCATAGACAAAATTCACGTTGTCTCTTCTCCCTGGAATAAATAATTTTCCTGAAAATGTGTAAGTGACCAAATGAACTTCTGGGCAATTTTTTCCTCTTCAACAGGTTTGAGAAACTCTAAATCTCTTTCGGCATGCCTATCTTGAAAAAGATCACTCTCTCCAGCCCAGGTTTCTGAATTTAATTGCACTTGAATTTGTTAAGGCTTTGGAGGGGCACGAGAGGGGCCATCCCCACAAAAGACACAGACGCGGCGAGCGGAATTTGAATTCCTCTAAAATCATTGCTGGGAAGCAAATTCGCCCAGTGCCCAGCCTGAGAGAGGCCGGGGGTCCTCCAACCCTTCCTGGGCATTTCTCGATTCTTGGGAACCTCCGAAAAGAGGGGGTGGGGGCCGCAGGGCTGCCTCATGGCTCCCAGACTGTGGAGGACTCGCTGCTTTCCCTGGTGACATGCCAGCCCCGAGCTGGGCCATCGCCCTTGGGAGAGGACTGTGGACCCCCCAAATTCTGAGGCCAGCCCAGGGACTGTGCACTTCACGTTTAAAACACAAGATGGAGCGGGCATCTGGGCAGACGTCTTTATTTCTTTCTCTTTCCTCCAGCTCCTGCCTTTGCTTCCGGAACCTTCCCCTGGCTTGATCTGGTCCCCCGATCCCTCCGGGGCAGAGAACGGCAGCCCTGGGCTCGGCTCCATCCTCCGACTCGGACAGTTCCTTCCTCTGGCCGAGGGAGGAAAAGGTTTTTTGGGTTCCTGGGATGTGCCACGTTCCCCTCTTCCCTGGAGGGCTGAACAATTTTTTTTGTGCTGAAATCTTTGTATTTTTTGGTTTTATATGTATATATACATTCTGTCACCTTCCCAGCAGCTCAAATGTTAAAAAAAAATTCTATATTCTGCCTCTTTCTTAGTTGTACATTTGGATCTGGATTATAAATAAAAATGATTGGTCTGCACTTAAATGATCTTCAATATTCTTAAACTGCTTCTCCTAATAAAGTGTTCCATTTGATTAAAAAGGAAAAGAATATAAATCCAGGCAGATGATCACCGCAGGTATGTGACGGCGTGGCTTTGGCGTGGCTTAATTTATACTTTGTTCCTCGCCAGAATGAGGAACAGTTTGTTCCAACGAGCGCTGTGGAAAATGCATCAGTTTTCTGAATCAAAACAAATTGGGTACATTTTGAGTCTTTTGTGAACTGGCTAAGGAATGCTAAAATGATTTCCCTGCCCTTGCCCTCCTCATTTTGAATGGGAAAATTGTACTTAATTGTTGGAAGCTACCATTTAAACCGGCAAATTAATTTTAAGATTCTAATTTTTTTAAAAAGTCGTGGGGCATGAAAGCACGGGGAGCGAGCAAACGTGCCGGCGACGGGCCGGGGCAGGATGATGGATGTCGGGCGCCTTTCGTTTAAAATTGCAGCCTGGCAGATCACAGGCCCTGAGAGGAAAGGGGTCTGTGCTCGGGCAGACGAGAAGAAAGCAAAGGAAAAATGCCCTCCGCCATCGGGCTGCGACTTGGCCCGAGCAGCACCAGGTTTTCATTAAAAACAAAGTGCTGGCTTTCGACACGGCGCTGCGTGGTCATCAATCGGCTAATCTTCTAATAAGATGCCTTTGTTTAACACGCTCTGAGAACCAGCTCGCCCTTTGTCTGCTTCCACTTTGGGGTCCCCCGGCCCCCGTGCTCAGCTGGAGTGCACCAAGGCCCGAGACTCTGCAGCCCGCTGGCCGCTGGGCACGGTGCAGCGCTTGCGGGGTACAGTGCCCTGGTTCTCCCCTCTGCCCGTGGAAAGTGCTGGGGCCCTTGGGTTTCCCTAATGCCCGGTCGGCCCGAGGAGGCAGAGCATGCAGGGCAGACTCAGGCTGCTTTGTGGGGCTGGAGATGCCATCTGTGGCGGAGGGATGGCCGGGGCGCGCTGGTGCCCAGTCTTTCCGAGGTGAGGGGGGTGGCCTGGAGCCCCCAGAGTTTTGCGCCCCACGCATCGCCCTCTCCCACTGCTCCGGGCCCCCCTGGCCACTCCCCCCCCGCCAACACATTCCTGCCCTGCTGAGAAATTGTGCAAGGACGAGTCTCTTCTGCCAGCTGCCTCCTCCCGTGGGCATTTTTGCCCCAAGCCCTTGTTTTCTTTCTTCCCACGGAAACAAATTCAGGAACAAGCCCTGCCTGTGTCTCCTGAAACGATCCAAAGCAACTCGTTTGCTCATACTTGAGGGAGAGAGAACCCCCTGGGGTGACGCTAAGATCTTCAGTTTTCCAAAGTGAAAATTAGGAGTTGGGGGGAAAGGTGGGGCGAGAGGCCGCCCCGCGTGAGCCAAGGTGCCCGTGGGCCTCGCTCTGCCTGCCGGTTCGTGCGAAGATGAAAATGAAATTAAAGGCTGCCGTCTTAGCAGCCGGGATGACTTAAAAAATGCTGTGTCGTCAAACGAGGCGCTCTGGCTGCCATCCGACCACCCCGAAAATCCGGGGAGACAGGCTTGGTCTCCCCACCTGTCTGTGGGGGGCTCCACCAGCCCCTGCTGCTCCAGGACCCATGGGAGCTTTTGAGAAGGAGGGCCTGGCCCGTCCAGGTCCTGGTCCAGCCTCTCCCCTCATGGTACACACCGCAAGCTGCCTTTGGGGTGACGAGGACTGAGTCTGGGGGTGAGTGCTGGAGGAGGAGCAGGAGTGATGGCACGGGAGGGGCAGAGCCTCGGGGCTCCAGGTGGGGGGTCTCGTTGCACAGAGAGGGACCCGGGGCCTGGCCAGAGAGCCCCTGTCCTAAGGTCCCCCAGCTGCAGAGATGACACGGACCCCCTGGGAAAAGAGACAACCAGGTCAGAGCTCCGGCTGCACTGCTGGCTGCACAGGGGGCCGGGACCTGAGCTGGAGAGCCGCACGCTGCTCCCAGGTAGCCACGCGGGGGTAGGGGGCCCTCGACACCTGCAGCCCGCAGAGAGGCCCGTGATCAGCTGGGGGTGGAGGCGTTGCTGCTCCCGGACCCCACGTCCCTGCAGAGAAAGTGGGTGGCTCCGAGTTGGCACAGTCCCCCCGGGAGGAAGAGTCAGACGGAAAAGCTGGACGCAGGTCGGAGCTGCCTCTCCGCTGCGGCTCGTCTTCTCTGGAAGCCCATGGCTTCAAGAATGTTTCTTCACGGAGCTGAGACCCTTCCTGCCCCTTTCTTCTCTAAAAGTTGGTCTTGCGCTTAAAGACAGCCTTCGTGTTTTTCTGACCAGAGAGATTTTCCCACAAAACACCATTTGGCAAACTTGGAACTATTTTGTGAAGCTCAGATACGGATTCCTTCCCTTCCGTTTTTTACTCAGAGGTGTGTGTGTGAGGGTGTGTGGGAGAGAGCGCTTGCTCACTTAGGGGGGTGTGTGTGAGGAAGAGCTTGCTCACTTACGTGCATGTGTGTGAGGGAAGGCGTCCTCACTTCTGTGTGGGTGGGTGGGTCTCCGTATAACCCTGATGAAAACTCTTGGGGATACAGGAATTTTGGGACCCTCCCTTCGTATCATGTGATGTTTCCTTTTCAGGAGAAGCCTGTCTTCAGTAATCTCTAATATCGGGAAGATGGTGGAGCCGGAAGGCCCAGGAAGTAGAATGACTAGTAAACGGGCAGGAACTGTCTGACTCAACTATTTAAAAACTCCTGAGTCCAGAGGACACTGTGCAGCCTGCGGAAAAGAGTGGGTGGAAGGGGCTGGGAATTTATGGTGAAGACCAATAAACTACTCCTCTACCCTGGGGTTCCCGTTGCCCCCCCTCTGCTCTCGCAGCCGGCTGTGTGGGGTCTAGCCACTGGCATAGCCAGTGACAGGGAGGGACATCAAAAGCCCCTTCCCCGGGATCCCTTCAGACGGCTGGGGGCCTGGATCTGAGGGCCAATGTTGCTCTAACCGGCCCCAGAGGTGGAGCAGACACTAAACACAGGGCACTTCCTCAGAGCTGCAGAGATGGCTGAAGGCCGCACTGCTGGGCAGCTTCGGGGAGCTGTGGGAGCAGCTCCCGGTGCCCTTCCTGACCCCCCCTTGGACCCTCTGCAGGGCAGTGTGGAGCCGGCCGGTGCTCCCTCCGTAGGTCCCTGGCTGGTCCTGGCTGGGAAAGACTGGCTTGGGAAACTCCCCTCTAACATGCCCTCCCTCCTAGAATTTTCCCTCCCGGCAGAAGCAGCCTGAGGCAAGGGAAGCAGTTTAAGAAACAACGGGGGTGGTCGGCCAGGACAGAGGCTCGCCTGCTGTACGTCCAGCAGTGCAACACCTCGGAGAGGGAGAAGGTCCGTCTCTGGGCAGGCAGAGGGGGCGTTCAAGCTCCTAAGGCCACTGGCAGGCACGGGCCCAGGCCCGGAAAAGTCAGGGAAGACCCAGCACTGCGTTCACCCGGGGCTGCCCTTCCTGAGAGGCTGACCTGACCTGCAACGGGGGGCAGTGGCCAATGCAAAGCCAATTGCAGACTGTGAAAAGGGTTTTTTTTTTTTTTTTTTTTAAATTTGGTTTGCTTGGTTTTCTTTTTTAGAATGTTTTAAGCTGTTTGAGGCATCTTCCCCTTCCGGATAAATTTGATAACTAGCTTTTCCAAGTCTGCAAAGTAGGTTGTTGGAATTTTGATTGGGATTGCATTGAATCTGTAGATGAGTTTGGGTAGAATTGACATCTTAACGACATTTACCCTTCCTATCCATGAACATGGAATATTTTTCCATCTTTTAAGGTCCCCTTCTATTTCTTTTAGTAGAGTTGTGTAGTTTTCTTTGTATAGGTCTTTTACATCCTTGGTTAAGTTTATTCCTAGGTACTTGATTTTTTTAGTTGCTATTGAAAATGGTATCTTTTTCTTGAGTGTCTCTTCAGTTAGGTCGTTTCCGGTGTATAGGAACATTACTGACTTACATGCATTAATCTTGTATTCTGCTACTTTGCTAAATTTGCTTATTAGCTCAAGTAGCTGTGTCACTGATTTCTCAGAGTTTTCCAAATATAAGATCATATCATCTGCAAATAATGAGAGTTTTACTTCTTCCTTTCCAGTTTGGATGCCTTTTATTTCTTTTTCTTGCTGGATTGCTCTGGCTAGCACTTCTAGCACAATGTTGAATAACAGTGGTGACAGTGGGCATCCGTTTCTTTCCCGATCTTAGAGGGAAGGCTTTCAGTATCTCACCATTGAGTACTATGCTGGCTGTGGGTTTTTTGTTTATGCTCTTTATCATATTGAGGAAGTTTCCTTCAATTCTTACCTTTTGAAGTTTTTTTTATCAAAAAGCGATGTTGGATTTTGTCGAATGCTTTTTCAGCATCTATTGAGATGATCATTTGATTTTTCTCCTTTGATTTGTTAATGTGTTGTATTACATTGATTGATTTTCTTATGCTGAACCATCCTTGTATGCCTAGAATAAACCCCACTTGGTCATGGTGTATGATTTTTTTAATGTGTCTTTGAATTTGATTTGCAAGTATTTTGTTGAGAATTTTTGGGCCTATAATCATGAGGGAGATTGGCCTATAGTTTTCCTTTCTTGCAGCATCTTTACGTGGTTTGGGTATTAGAGTGATGTTAGCTTCATAAAATGAATTAGGTAGTGTTCCATTTTCTTCAATTTTTTGAAAGAGTTTAAGTAAGATTGGTGTCAGTTCTTTTTGGAAAGCTTGGTAGAATTCTCTGTGAAGCCATCTGGCCCTGGGCTTTTATTTGTGGGAAGCTTTTTGATGACTGGATCTCTTTGCTTGTGATTGGCTGGTTAAGGTCTTCTGTTTCTTCTTTGGTCAGTCTAGGTTGTTCATGTGTTTCTAGGAAATTGTCCATTTTCTCTACATTGTCTAGTTTGTTGGCATACAGTTGTTCATAGTATCCTCTTATAATTTTTAAAATTTCTTCGGGATCCACAGTAATGTCACCTCTCTTATTTATTTTTTTGTTTATTTGGGTCTTCTCTCTTTTTGATTTTGTCAGTCTAGCTCAGGGCTTGTTGTGCCAGTTTGAATGTATTATGTCCCCCAGAAAAAGCCATATTCTTTGATGCAATCTTGTGGGGCAGACATTTTAGTGCTGATTAGATTGGAATTCTTTGAGTGTTTCCATGGAATGTGCCCCACCCAACTGTAGGTGATAACTCTGATTAGATATTTCCATGGAGGCGTGGCCCCACCCATTCAGGGTGGGCCTTGATCACTGGGGCCATATAAATGAGCAGACAGGCAGAGGGAACTCAGTGCAGCTGTGAGTGATGTTTTGAAGAGGAGCTACAGCCAAGAGAGACACTTTGAAGAAAGCACAGGAGCTGCAGATGAGAGACAGTTTGAAGATGGATGTTGAAAGCAGACTCTTGTTCCGGAGAAGCTAAGAGAGGACAAATACCCCAAGTGCAACTAAGAGTGACATTTTGGAGAGAAGCTGAAGCCTAGAGAGGAACGTCCTGGGAGAAAGCCATTTTCAAACCAGAACTTAGAGCAGATGCCAGCCACGTGCCTTCCCAGCTAACAGAGGTTTTCCGGACGCCATTGGCCATCCTCCAGTGAAGGTACCCGATTGCTGAGGTGTTACCTTGGACACTTTATGGCCTCAAGACTGTAACTGTGTAACCAAATAAACCCCCTTTTATAAAAGCCAATCCGTCTCTGGTGTTTTGCATTCCGGCAGCATTAGCAAACTAGAACACTTGTCAATTTTGTTGATCATCTCAAAGAACCAACTTTTGGTTTCATTTATTCTATTGCTTTTTTGTTCTCTATGTCATTTATTTCTGCTTTAATCCTTTTTATTTCTTTTCTTCTCCTTGCTTGAGGGTTAGTTTACTGAACATTTTCTAGCTTTTTCAGTTGTTCCACTAGTTCTTTGGTTTTAGCTCTTTCTTCCTTTTTAATGTGTGCGTTTAGAGCTATAAATTTCTCCCTCAATACCAACTTCACTGCACCCCTAAGTTTTGATATGTTCTGTTCTCATTTTCATTCATCTCTAGATATTTGGCAGTTTCTCTTGTCATTTCTTCTTTAACCCACTGATTGTTTAGTATTGTGTTGTTTAACCCCCAGACATTTGTGAATGTTCTAAATCTTTGATGCTTATTGGCTTCTAGTTGTATTCCATTGTGATCAGAGAATGTGCTTTGAATAATTTCTTTCTTTTTAAACTTGTTGAGGCTTGCTTTATGGCTCAGTACATGATCTGTTCTGGAGAAAGTTCCACGAGCACTAGAGAAGAATGTCTATCCTGGTGATTTGGGATGTAATGTTCTATATATGTCTGTTAAGTCAAATTCATTTATCACATTGTTTAGGTTTTCAGTTTCCTTATTGTTCCTCTGTCTGGTTGATCTATCTATAGGAGAGAGTGATGTATTGACGTCTCCCACAATTATTGTGGAAACATCTATTGCTTCCTTCAGTTTTGCCAGTGTTTTTCTCATGTACTTTGGTGCATCTTGATTGGGTGCATAGACATTTATGATTGTTATTTCTTCTTGTTGAATTGTCCCTTTTATTCGTATGTAGTGTCCTTCTTTGTCTCTTAACATCCTTGCATTTAAAGTCTATTTTATCTGAGATTAATATTGCTAGTCCTGCTTTCTTTTGGCTGAAGCTTGCATGGAATATTTTTTCCCATGCTTTTACTTCCTATTTCCCTGTGTCTCTGGGTCTAAGATGAGCTTCTTGTAAGCAACATATTGATGGTTCATATTTTTAAATCCATTCTGCCAATCTGTATCTTTTAATTGGGGAGTTTAATCCATTCACATTCAATGTTATTACTGTGAAGGCAGTTATTGAATCAGCCATCATATCCTTTGGTTTTTATTTGTCAGATATATTATTGCCTTCCTCTCTCTTTGTTTCCTTTAACATACCCTTATGAAAACTCTTTAGTTATTAGCCCTTTTCCAGACCTCTCTCTCCTTTCTTTGTTTCTCTGTCAGTAGGGCTCCCTTTAGTATCTCTTGTAGGGCGGGTCTCTTGTTAGTGAATTCTCTCGGCATTTGTTTGTCTGCAAAGATTTTAAGCTCTCCTCAAATTTGAAGGAGAGCTTTGCTGGATAAAGAATTCTTGGTTGGCAGTTTTTCTCTCTCACAATTTTAAATATGTCATGCCACTGCCTTCTCGCCTCCATGGTGGCCGCCAAGTAGTCACTATTTAGTCTTATGCTGTTTCCCTTGTATGTGGTGAATTGCTTTTCTCTTGCTGCTTTCAGAACTTGCTCCTTCTCTTCAGCATTTGACAATCTGATCAGAATATGTCTCGGAGTGGGTTTATTTGGATTTATTCTGTTTGGAGTTCATTGGGCATCTATGATTTGCATATTTATGTTGTTTGGAAGGGTTGGGAAGTTTTCCCCAACAATTTCTTTGAATACTCTTCCTAGACCTTTACTCTTCTCTTCCCCTTCTGGAACAACAATATTTCTTATATTTGTGTGCTTCATGTTGTCCATCATATCCCTGAGATTCATTTCAAATTTTTGTTTTTTTCCTCCATTAGTTCTTTTGTGCTTTCACTTTCCAGAACATTATCTACAAGTTCGCTTACTTGTTCTTTGACTTTATCTAATCTGCTGCTATGCATTTCCAGAATCTTTTTAATTTGATCAACAGTTTCTTTTATTTCCATAAGTTCCTCTGTTTTTTATTTACTCTTGCAAATTCTTCTTTATGCTCTTCTAGGGTCTTCTTGATGTCCTTTATATCCTGCACCATGATATTGGTGTTTGTGATTACTTCTTAGATTAATTGCTCCAAGTTCTGTGCCTCCTGTGGCTTTTTGATTTGGGTGTTTGGGTTATCCATATCCTCTGGTTTCTTCATATGCTTTAAAATTTTCTGGTGTTTCTGGCCTTTTGGCATTTGCTTATCTTGATAGGGTTGTTTTAGTATATGCAGATTTATTTGAAAAATTATCTATAATTTGTCAGAGCTACAGCTTGGTGGAGTGCACTTCCCCTGACCTACCAGCAGATGGTGCTCCTGACCCACATCTTACCCTCAAGCCAGTTATCCCCAACTTCATCTATGCAGCAAGTGAGAGTCCAAACCTTGTGGAGGTCCAATCAGTACACCAGTTTTCCGTGTGCAGTGGGGACCGCCAGCCCTGAGGGTGGGTGGGGGTGGTGTGTCCTGTGCAGTTAGGCAGGGAAGATGGCTTTAAGACCCAGTGCTCCCAACCGTTCCTGGGGCTGCAGCTGGAATCCCCTGGGTCTGTAGCTCACTTCTAACCCTTCAGCTCAGATTCCCTACAGTCCCTCTCTGCTGTGGGCCCAGAAGTCCCTGGGTTGGTGTAGGGCTCTTGGCACGTCTATGCGGGAGCCTGCCTTAGGCTGTGCACTCTGCAGGCTCCCGCAGAGGAAGACTGCACGTCACAGGCGAGTGGAATCCCCAAGGGCAGGTCAGAGGCGTCTCCCAGCCCACTGATAAGATGGCTGTACAGGGCGCGGAAAATGCCTCTGCCTGCTGCAGCGTCCCATTCCTGTCTCCAGGACAATTAGCTGGGGGTGTGCACAAGGCTGTCACCCACACCAGATACTGAGGCAGGTGCCCGGGGCCTGGAAGGCACTCCCCACCACACTCAACTGTGGTTCTTGCTGCTGGCTCTGCAGCTGCTGTCTGGGTTTTTAAACTAACCCACCTCCAGTCACTGTCCCTAGGTTTCTTCTCACTGTGGTGAGGCTCAGCTGCCGTTTCCCCAGCAGCCTCAAACACACACGCATTTCCCAGCACAGTCTCTCAGTTTCTCCAAGCGCACAGTCACTGTGGATGTAGAAGTCCCTGCCCAGCCAGTGGAACCCTGTAACCATTATTCTGGAGCACTTTCTGTCTTTTATCTAGTGTTTTTCACAGAGGAGAATTTTGCTCTGTCTCTCCTAATCCACCATTTTGGATCCCTCTGCCTGGTTTTGTTAGCTCCTGTTGCTTAAGAAAATCTCTTTCATCTCACCAGCTGGTTACAAACTCAGAAACAGACATCTCATGGACTACACCCCAGTGTTAACATTTTAAAATATTAAAATATGCAATGTGCAAGAAATGGTTACAAGACAAAGAAACAGGAAGTGACGGTCCAGCCAGAGGAATAGGATAAAAATCCAGAAAACATCAATGAGGAGGAACAGACTGTGGGCATACCAGGCAAAGACTTAAAAAAAAACTGATCTTAAAAGTGCTCAAGGGCATGAAGGAAGATGCAGAGAAAGAACTAAAGGATAGCAGGAAAACAATGAATTAAGGTGAGAATCTCAATAAAGAGGACATTCTAGAAAGGAACCAAACAGAACTACTGGAGCTGAAGACCACAACAACTGAAATGAAAAATTCCCAGGAGGGTTTGAGAGCAGATCGAAGGTAGCAGAAGAAAGAATCAGTGAACCTGAAGACAAGACAATTGAAATGAGTCAGGCTGAGAAGCAAAAAGGAAAAAAGAATTAGAAAAAGTGAAAATAACCCAAGACACCTCTGGGACACCATCACACACACCAGTCTATGCATTATAAGAGTCCCAGAAGGAGAAGAAAGAGAGAAAGGGGCAGAAGGAAAAGTCAAAGAAAAAATGACAGAGAACTTCCCAAACTTAACAAAAGACCTGAATATGCACATTCAAGTAGCCCAGAGAACACCAAACAGGATAAACTTGAATAAAAATATGCCTTGTCACATGTTGGTCAGACTCTCAAATGCAAAGGACAAGGAGAGAGTTCTGAAAGCTGCAAGATAAAAGCAACGTGTTCTGTAAAATGGAGTCCCGATTAGATTGAGTGCCGATTTCTCATCAGAAACCATGGAGGCGAGAAGGCAGTGGGCTGAAATACTTAAAGTGCCAAAAGAAAATAATTGCCAACTGAGAATTCTGTATTCAGTGAGATGTTCTTTAAAAAGTGAGGGGGAGATTAAGATATTCCCAGATAAACAAAGACTGAGAGAGTTTGTCACCACTAGACCTGCCCTATGATCAGTGCTAAAGGGAGTTCTTCAGATTGAACACAAAGGACACTAGACAATGGTTCCAAGTGGCATAAAGAAATAAAGACCTGTGGTGAGAGTAATCGTTTGGGTAATTTTAAATGCCAGTACTATCTTACAGTATTTTGGGGTATGTAACTCCACTTCCTACTTTCTACACGTGCTAAAATGCAAATGTATAAAAAGAAATGTTAAATCGATGGTTTTGGACACACAATGTAAAAAGATATAATTGTAACTAGTACAAAAAAGGGCGGGGTGTGGAAGGGTATTGGAACAGGGTATGTATCAAGTGGTATCAAATCAAATATGACTGTCATATATTTAGAATGTTAAGTTTTAATTCTACGGTGACCACAAGGAAAAAATATGAAGAATATATCCAGATAGAAATGAAAAGGGACTCAATATGGTACAACACAAAATATCATATAAATATAAAAGTAGGCATTAATGGAAAAATTAAGGGTCAAAAAAAGTTAAAAAACTTACAAAGAACAAACAGCAAATTGGCAGAAGAAAGCCCTGTATTACCAACAGTGACTCTGAATGTAAATGGATTGAACTCTCCAGGCAAAAGGCAGCCACTGGCAGAATGAATAAAAAAGCATGACCCAACTATATGCTGTCTGCAAGAGACTCACCCTAAATTCAAAGACACAAGTAGGTTGAATTGAAAGGATGGAAAAGTATATACCACACACGTAGTAACCACAAGAGGGCTGGGGTAGCTATGCTAATATCAGATAAAATTGACTTTAAGTCAAAAACTGTTACAAGGAATAAAGATGCCCGTTATATCCTGATAAGGGGGTCAATTCAAGAAGACATAACAATTATAAAGATATGGGCAACTAAGAGCAGAGCCCCAAAATATATGAAGTAAATACTGACAGATTTGAAGGGAGAAATAGATGGTTCTCCTTTGATATTAGGAGATTGCAATACAGCACTTTCAATAATGGATAGAACATCTAGACAGCAGATCAATAAGGAAATGGAAGGCTTGAACAATACTCTAAACCAGCTGGACCTGACAGACATATATAGAACAGCAGCAAAATACACATTGTTCGTAAGTGCACGTGGATCATTCTCCAGGATAGATCATATTTTGGGTCTTATTAAATTAAAAAATATTGAAATCGTGCAATGTATCTTCTCCAAGTGCAATGGGATGAAGCTGGAAATCAATAACAGAGGGAGGTTAAACAACATACTCTTATCCTATGGGTTAAAGAGGAAATCAGAAGCAAAATTAGGAAATACCTTGAGGTGAATGAAAATGAAAATACAACATACCAAAACTTACGGGATGCAGCAAAGGCAGTGCTGAGAGGGAAATGTATAGCTCTAAATGCGTTTGTTAAAAAAGAAGAAAAATTTCAAACCAGAGACCTAACCTCAAAACTGGAAGAACTAAAAAAGAAGAGTAAACTAAACCCAAAGTGAGCAGAAGGAAGGAAATAGCAAAGATTAGAGCAGAGATAAATGAAGCAGAGAATAAAAGTAGAGAAAATCAGCAAAACCAAAAGTTGGGTTCTTTGAAAAGATCAATAAAATTGATAAACATTTAGCTAGACTGAAGAAGGAAAAAAGAGAGAGTATACAAACAAGCAAAATCAGAGATGAACAGGGGAACATTACTATCGACCCCACTGAAATAAAAAAGTATTATGAGAAGGATACTGTGAACAACAGCATATCAACAAATGAGTTAACCTAGATGAAATGGACAAATTCCTAGAAACATGCAAACTACCTACATTGACTCAAGAAGAAATAAACCAATAATAGTAAGATTGAATCAGTACTCAAAAACCTCCCAACAAAGAAAAGCCCAGGACCAGATGACTTCACAGGTGAATTTTACCAAATATTCCAGGAAGAATTTATACCATTGCTGCTCACACTCCTCAAAAAAACTGAAGAGGAAAGAACCCTTCCTAATTGATTCTATGATGACAACTTCAACTTCATACCAAAACCAGATAAAGATACCACAAGAAAAGAAAATTACAGACCAACATTTCTTATGAATATACATGCAAAAATTCTCAACAAAATATTAGCAAACCGAATCCAACAGCACATTAAAAGAATTATACACCATGATCAAGTGGGATTTATCCCAGTTATGCCAGGATGGTTCAACATAAGAAAATCAATTAATGTAATACATCACAATAACAGAACAAAGGAAAAAAACATGTGATCATCTTAATTGATGCAGAGAAGACATTTGACAAAATCCAGCATCCCTTCTTGATAAAACACTGAGAAAACTTGAAATAGAAGGAAATTTCCTCAACATGATAACGGACATATATGAAACACTCATAGCTAACACCATACTTAATGCTGAAAGGCTGAAAGCTTTTCCTCTAAAATCAGGAGTAAGACAAGGATGACCACTGCCACCACTGTTTTCAACATTGTACTGGAAGTTCTAGCCAGAGCACTGAGGCTAGAAAGAGAAATAAAAGGCATCCAAATTGGAAAGGAAGAAGTAAAACTTTCCCCTATTTGCAGACAACATGAACCTATATGCAGAAAATCCTGAAAAAATCCACAAGAAATATCTTGGAGCTAATCAATGAATTCAGAAATGTGGTGGGGAACAACATTGGCATGCAAAACCCGGTAGTTTTTCTATACACTAGGAATGAACAATTAGAAGAAGAAAGCAAGAAAAAATTCCATTCATGATAGCAGCTAAAAGAATCAAATATCTTGGAATAAATCTGACCAAGGATGTAAAGGATTTGTACACAGAAAACAGAAAACTACAAAGCATCGCTAAATGAAATCAAAGAAGACCTAAATAAATGGAAGGACATTCCGTGTTCATGGATTGGAAGACTAAATATTGTTAAAATGTCAATTCTATCCAAAGTGATTAATAGATTCAAAGACTTCCAATCAAAATTCCAATAACCTTCTTTGTAGAAATGGAAAAGTCAATCATCACAGAATTGTGATTATACAGAAAGGCAAGGGGCACCAAGCAGCCAAAGCCATCTTGAAAAAAGAATGAAGTTGAAGGACTCATACCTCCTGCTCTAAAAACTTGTTATAAAGCCACAGTGATCAAAATCACATGGTACTGACACAAGGACAGACACACACACCAATGGAATCCAACTGGGAGCCCAGAAATCAACCCTCACGTTTATAGCCAACTGATTTTTGACATGGGAATGAAGACCACTCAATTGGGAAAGAATAGTCTCTTCAACAAACGGTGCTGGGAAAACTGAATCTCCATATCCAAAAGAATGAAGGAGGACACCCATGTCACAGCATATCCAAATATCAACTCAAAATATACTAAAGACCTAAATATAAGGTCCAGTTCTATAAACTCCTGGAAGAAAATGTAGGCAAGCATCTTCAGGACTTTGTTAGGCAATGGTTTCTTAGACTTCACACTCAAAGCAACAGCAACAAAATTAAAAAAAAAAAACAAACATAAATGGGACCTTATGAAAACTAAAAATTTTGGCGTATCAAAGGATTTTATCATGAAAGTAAAACAACAACCTAAACAATGGGAGAAAATCTTTGGAATCCACATATCCTGTAAGCGTTTACTATCCAGAACATACAGAGAAATCCTTCAACTCAGTAGTAGAAGGACAAAGAACCCAATTCAAAAAATGAGCCAAAAGCTTGCATAGACATTTCTCTGAAGAAGATATGCAATTTCCAGATAGCTCACGAAGAGATGCTCAACATCATTAGCCATCAGGGAAATGCAAAGCAAAACCACAGTGGGATACCATGTCACACCCACTAGACTGGCCACTATTAAAAAAATGGAAAATTGCAAGTGTTGGAGAGAATGTGGGGAAACAGAACTCATTCACTGCTGGTGGGAACGTAAACTGGTGCAGCTGCTGTGGACGAGTTTGCCAGTTCCTCAGAAAGTAAAGTATAGAATTACCACGTGACCCGGCAATCCCGCTTCTAGGCACATACCCCGAAGAACTGTAAGCAGGGACTCAAACAGATATTTGCACACCGATGTTCACAGAAGCATTAGTCATAATTGCCAAAAGGTGGAAGCAACCGAAATGTCCACCAGCTGATCAATGGAAAAACAAGATGTGGTACATCCGCACGATGGAATATTATTCAGCAGTAAGAAGGAATGAAGTTCTGGAGCACCAGATAACACGGAGGGCCCTTGAAGACATCTTGTCGAGTGAAATAAGCCAGACGCAAAAGGACAAATACTGCATGATCTCACTGACCTGACATAATTAGCATAAGCAAACCCATAGAGTCAAAAGCTAGAATACAAGTTACTAGGGACCGGGTGGGGATAGGGAATAGAGAATTGAGACTTGGAATGAACAGTGTTTCTACTTGGGATGATGCAGAAGTTTTGGTAATGGACGGTGATGGCAGCCCATTATGGACATAATTAATGACACTGAATTATGTACCTGAATGTGGTCGAAAGGGGAAATTTTAGGTTACATATGTGTCCCCAGAATAAACTGTAAACCATGAACTATAGTTAATAGTATAATTATAAAAATATGCCTTTGTCAACTGTAACAAACGTACCACACTGATATTAGGTGGTAAAAATAGGGTGGTATGTGGGAACCCTGTATTTTTTACATGATTTTTCTCTAAACCCACAACTTCTCTAATTAAAATATGTTTATTATTAATATTTCAGGGAATTTCTATTTCACCCGCAAAAGGGGTCACAATGCAACCATTTGCTGTGCAGCCCTGTGGTGCCGTGGTCAGGACCGGGGAACCGAGATGCTTTCCTCTGGGGTCGTGTGACCATCCCACTGGGGAAAGCGCAGTCTCACCTTGGAGACTGTTTTAAAAAATAATCTGAAATCTATATCTCCCTTTCAAACACGTGTCCTTAAAAGTCCTTTCAACGAATGCTGATGGAGATCTATGTGTTTCTGAGAGCAGTTTTTCACATAATTATTCGAGTTTAAAAAGCATTACTCTTCAAAGGAAGATGCATCCCACAAATCACTAATTTTCCTTTGAGAGTTGAAATTCCAAGTTGAGATTTCAGGATGAGAAGCTGAGCCCCTGACCATGTTCTTGGCCCGTCTACCTCCCTGTCCCCATCATCACTCACCTCTCCCGGGCTCCTGCTTCTGGAGGTTTCCGAGGCTCACTGCTGGCTGTTTATTAGATTTTGGGGAGACCCTTTGCAGGGGCCGTGGGCAGGGGCTTGGGGGCTCTGACCCCCGGGATTGCCGGCAGCGGCCCCAGGAGGGGCCCCAGGAGCGGAAGGGAAGGGTCTCCCCCTGGGGATGGAGGGTGTTTGAAGTGCCCCGAGCTGAGGCGATTTCTCTCTGCTCGGGGCCCTTTCACGCACCCTCCAAGTTCCTTCTGGGTTTGTGGCTTCAGCTCAGTCCATGGGCCTAAAATGGGAGAATTCACCCTGGAGGCTGGGTCCGGGGAAAACACCCGGCAGGCGAGGGGGTGCAGAGGAGCTTTCCAGGACACTGGGTTTGAGCAACGGTTTCAGGCTCTAGAACGCAGCTTCAGAACAGCGTAAGAGTTGGGGGATAAACGTGGGTTTAGTTAAAGAGAATCAAAAAGAGTAAAGGTTTATTGAGGGAGGAGCCTGGTGGTACAACTGTTTTTTGTTGTTTTTTTAAAGCTTGCCACATAAAGACACCTGCTTTACTTCTTAGGTTTAGTTAGAAGACAAATATTTACTTTTTAAATAAGAAGAAATCTGGTGCTTCATTATTCTCATCTGAATCTCACAAAAGTGCAGGGACCCCAAGCTGCCCCTCGGCCTGTATGACGACAGGGCGCCGGGTCTCTCTGCAATCTGAGCTCTGGAAGGGGCGACGGAAAATCCAGTCTTTCCGTGTGTCCGAATCTAATCCTCCTTCACTCACATCTTACTTTAATCAGAAGAAAGGAAAAATTCATTTAAAAGTTTTGTTCTAACTTTTATGGTTATTCTTTTGCTTATTTCTGCATTAGTTTTTGCAATAAGAAAAAAAATTATTTGCAATTTTTTTTTTTTCTCATGGAAGCTCCTAGTCGTGCCGAGGCCGCGGTGGCCTCCCTGTCAGCCCCTTTGCAGTGTCTGGAGCGGCTCGTGCCCCTCGGAGGGAGGCTTGCCCAGGACTGCGTCCCAGGACCCAGGAGGAGACGGAACAAAGTGCTTCCTGGGGGCCTGGAGCCCACCCCAGTCTCGGTTCTCTGTGTTTTCTTCAGGGGGCTTAACCTCCTTACGGTTTGCTTAGGCCACGTGTGACTGTGTCCTTTGTCATGGGGTCCTTGGAAAGATTTTTAAAAGCTGTGCAATCCTTTTTGCAAATGAAATCTCATCTGTATTCTGAAAACATTATAGGCAAAAGCAAGCTTCCCTGGTTGAAGGGCTGGGGAGCTCCAGCGGCACCCCAGGGCTCAGGGCGCACAGCGTCAGCAGCACGGCTTGCTCAGGGGTCACTTACAAACTTATAATTAAGGACGTCCACGAGGCGGCTCCCAGCCTGCTCTGGAAGGTGTGCTGGAGACGGCTGCCTCGGCGAGTCCAGAGAGGCTCCCTATCTTCTCTCCCCACGGCCTAGGGGTTCCGGAGGGCAGGAGCTGCCGCCCCCAGGAGGGATGGCTGGGGACACCGGCAGCGCCGGGGAGGGAGGGGCAGCCAGGGATGGGACGCTCCGGTGAGGGAGGGGGTTGTCCAGCTCCCAGTGCCTGGGGCCATGAGCAGCGGCGTCCGGGCTGGCTTGCGGGGCTTGGGGCCAAGGACACTGGAACGCACAGCTCTGGTATCGGTCGTATCAGCTCACTCCCAGGGGGCCAGGGCTCGGTGCCCACCACTGCAGTCCCCTGGGCAGGCTGTCTGGGGTGCAGGGCTGCTTCCTGGGGCCCCAGGAGGAGGAGTGCCATTTAGATGCCATCCTTGCAGGCAGCTCCTGCTCCCCACTTTGCTCACATTTCACGGCAGTGGCATTTGCAGGGAATGTGAGCCCACACGGATTTGGATTCCGGACACCCAAACCATCACCTTTGGCCCTGGGACCCCATCGACCACAATCCAAAGGTGCTGGTGAGGCACTCCTGGGGTGTCACTACGTGAGGCCTGAGCACCCGACTCCACCAGGCACCTCGAAGGACGACGCGGGTGCAGAGCACCCCCGACCTACCTGCTGGTTGACCTGACACAGGCCGAGGTTCTGGTCATCGCCGGAGCAGGCCACGCGGATGTACTTGAGCCAGCTGCCAGCCCCCGTCTGGTGAGCGTCCACGCAGAACTTCTCGCTGCCCAGGTCCTCGGAAATCTGCCAAGGAGGAAGGGAAACACAGGGTCAGGAGCACCTCGCAGGCCCGAGTCCACATGGGCCACCTCTGCCCAGCGAGAAGCCAGGCCGCTGGGGGTCTGGGGGTCGGGAGGCACCTCGCCCGCTGGACGTGGGTGAGGTTTGCCGCCCCGGGGTGCACCCACGCCCGGGAGCCTCTGGTCGACAGAGAGAAGAGCCAGCTCGCCTTTCCTCACCAGCCACATCCCTGCCTGGCCAGGCAGTAAACGAGCTACCAGCGCTGCCCAAGCTCCACAGGGACGCTGTCCACGTGGGAGAAAGCGAGTCCTCTGCTCCAGGGTGTCGGTGCATTGGGCTAGAGAAGAACATTCCGGAAGGTAAAGGTGTTGCTGGGGGTGTCGCTGCCTGAGGGTCTGAGTGTGTGTGCGCTCATGCTCACGGCAGTTTGCACATCATGCTGAAAGCCAGAAAAGCATTTCATCTTCTTAAAGCTGGAAAGTTTCAGTTTGACACCCCAGCGGTGGGCGAAGGCCTCAGCTTTGTTGCCCCAGCATCAAAGCACACCCACCCCCTGGCTGAGCCTCCGTTGGTGGCGCTGGAGACGCCGCCCTGACAGTGTCCGCTGGGAGCGTCTCGGGCTGGCTTTCTCATCTGCCATCGCCACATGGCTCCAGAGACCTGCCCTGCTGCCCTTGGGAACTGGAGCTCCCGGAGAGCGGCTGGTTCGGGGACAGTGGCCACGGGCAGAGCCCACGGGCTGGCGGGAGGGTCCCAGCCACCCCCCGCCCCGGCTGCTCCACTCAGTGCCCGCTTTGGGTCTGAAGCCAGCAACGCCTGGGACGGGTTCCCAGGCAGCCCGGCTCTGGCCCAGAGCGGATGGGACGGTGCGAGGGGGATGGCGGGGCAGGGGCCTGGAGCTCGGAGGTGTGTCCAGGGGGCAGGTCAGAAAGACCCAGCGACAGCAGAAACAGAGTAGGAAATCCGAGCTCAAGGACAGGAAAACGACAGGCAAGATGGTGGAGAATCCAGAGCCCCCGGGCCTCGGTGGCGGGAACGCGGAGTGGTGCAGCCACTGCGGAAAACGGCTCGGTGCTCCCTTGGAAAATGACGCAGTTTCCACGGCATGATGGCTCTGCTCCATGGTTTATTCCCGCGAGAACTGAGAAGAGGGGCTTGGACTGATCCTCGTACCCCAACGCCCTCCGCGGCACTTTCGTGCAGTGTGCGGAGCCAGGCGTCCAGGACACATCTCGGACGTCTCCCAACCAGGCAAATCCGGAGGCAGAGGCAGACCGCGGTGGGGGAGTGGCCGGGGAGGGACCCTGTGGGGACAGGGCTTCCTCTCGGGCGATGACCGTGGGTGGGAAGGAGAGATGGTAGTTGCACCGTCTTGTGATATCCCACTAATGGCCTCTGAATCCTTCCCTTGCACTGGTTACTTTTCGTGACACGAATTTCATCTCAATAACAAGACAGCGGATCAGCGGGGTGGGGGGTCGGGGCGGCCGCCCTGTCCCGTGGGAACAGCGGGCCCTTATTCCTCGAGGTTCTCCTGGCAGGGCCCCGGGTGGAGGGTAGGGGTCTGTCCCCCTGGGGCTGGGAAAGCCCCCTTCGGGCCCGGGAACTGGGCTGCAGACGCCGTCCACGTCCGAGAAGTTGGGGCATCTGCTGTGCTCCAGGAGGCTCAGAGTGTGCACCCCCGTCCCAGCGTGCACCACCGTCCCAGTGTGCATCCCCATCCCAGCATGCACCCCCATCCCAGCATGCTCCCAAGCCACTGCTCCCCTCCTCAGGGCCCAGGGGACCCAATGGGTCAGCTCACGTCCATCCCACATGCCCCCAGAGCCAAGGTGGAAGGAGGCTGGGAGTCAAGAGGCCCCAGTGCTGAGAATTCTCCATTCCTGGGAGGACTTGACTGTTGAGCCAAAGAGCAAAATCAAGTGGGCCAAATTCTGCGAGAGAAGTGAGCACAGCGATGGAGGCAAAAAGCAAAAAGGGCAAGATGGGGCAGAGAAGACATCGAGAGGGAAGAAAGGCGGAAGGTGGCGGAACGTGATGGAAGGTGGTGGAAGGTGAGAGCAGGGGCTGGTGGGAGGGCAAGGCCTGGTGCAGGGCAGGCTCTTGGGTGCCCCGTGCTGCCTGTGGGTGGCAAGCACCCACATACGCGGGCCCCTGACCACCCGGCAGTTAAATCCTCCGGGCCTGGTGCTGGCCTGGGAATTTCGGGCCATCTCACCCCCAGCATTTGAATCTTTTGAAAATGCAATGTCGGTGCAAGGCAATGTGGGCACCACGTCCTCCAAAGGCCCCTGGCTCTAGTGCTGCCCCCCACCCTGCTCCGGAGGCTTCCACAGAAGCCAGAGCCCCTGCAGAGCAGGGCTGGGAAGGGCTTCACTCTCTCTTGCCCAGCTGCACTCTTTCTCCCTGCTCATGTCTGCCAGGAATCTTGGGTTCCCCACCTCGAGCAGACCAAGAGGGACCCCCAGGTGCCAGGAAAGGCAGCCACCAGGGCGCAGGGTGGGCTCCCCAGGGCAGAGGGGTGTGCACATCTGCGGCGGCTGCAGAAACACTGCAGGGCCTCGTGAGCAGGGGAACAAGCAGCACCAATCAAAGGCCGAGCCCCTCTAGCCCACTCAGCTTGGTTTCCGTCTGTGCCCGGGGCCACTGGGGAGCCCTGTCCCCTCAGGGCCACCGGGGAGTCCTGTCCACTCTGCAGGACACAGGTCCAGGAAGCTCACGGCGCTGGAAGCTGGGTGCCCCGGGGAGCACCCCGATCCGTCACGGCTGCGTGACACGCGCACACACTGGCCCTGGGACTGGGGGCCAGGCAACCTCCCCCTCCTGCCACGAGATGTGGGTGCACTTCCCTTTGGGGTCCCTGTTGGGGTCCCAGCACATGGCACAGGCACCCTGCTGAGGGAGACCCAGCTCCACGCAGGAGCTCAAAAAGGCCGGGGGGCAGGGGCAGGGGTTCAGGGCCCCCCACTTTAGACCAGAATGAATGTCTTCAAGACAGGGCACCCAGCCCGGTGGCATAGCCAGGAGGGTGTACCCCCATTTCACAATCACCACTGGTTAACTGTACCCCTCACAAAGACATACTGAAGTCCTAGCCCTGGCACCCCACATGCGACCTTATTTTGAAATAGGGTCCTTGGAGACATGATGAGTTAAAATGAAGCCAAATGGGTGGGTGGATGGGGGGGTGGCTGGTCCAGTGTGATGGGGGTCCTCATGAAAAGGGGAGAATTGGGCACAGCCACAGGGGAGAAGTCCCTGTGAAGACAGGGGAGAGATTGGGGTGCTGTGGCCACAAGCCAAGGGACACCTGGAGCCACTGGAAGCTGGAGGAGGCAGGAAGGGGCCTCCCCCAGAGGGTCCTCCCTGGAGGGTCCTCCCCAGAAGATCCTCCCCAGAGGGTCCTCCCCTGGGGGCTTTGGGGGCGCGTGGCTTTGCTGACCCCCTGAATGCAGACTCCTGGCCTCCGGCACTGAGAGAGAATAAACTTGTGCTCTTTGAAGCCCCCATCTGTGGTTCTTTGATATGGCAGGTCCCGGGAAATAAAGACCCCCCCACTTCCAAATGTGCCCCAGAGAGAGTGTGTCTGGAACCTTCCATCTCCCCCGGGGGCTGGGCTCGCGTGGGCTTGTCCTGGTGGAGTTGGGCACCACCTCCATTGGGGGCTGGGGGTCCCCGGGAGACCCGCCATGTGTGGGGGCAGCTTGGCCATGGCCGCCACTCACCTCTGTCCGATGCCCCAGGCCTGGTCCTAAGCTTTGAGCCGATCCCTCCCAGTGGCCTGACCTTGTCCCAAGGGGTCGCCGCCTGCCCCTCCCCAAGTCCCTTCCCCCCGGCTCACCAGCCGCCCCGGGACTTCCACCCCGGCCGGGATGGGGAGGAGGGAGCGCGGGCTGCCCTGTCCCAGCAGTGGGAGCACCCAGGGGCTGCCCGGGGAGGGGCTCTTTCTCTCGCCGGGGCTGTGGTCCCCTCCACCAGTCCCCACGGAGAGACCCCTGCCCTGGCACTAGTGCCCCTCCTGGCACCCCCTGCCCCCACCCCCGGCTGCTGCCGCGCAGGTTTCTGCAGGAAACCGGCTGAAAACACCCACCGGGCAAACTATAGTCAGCGGCTCCCTGACGGCTGCCTGCCCTGTCAGAATGAGGAGGAGAGGCTGGGACCCCCGGCCCCCCAAAGCCTCAGCCCCACTGGGCCAGAGCTCCCCATGGATGCCCCCAGCCCAGCCCCTCAGCACCTGCACAGACAGATGCCAGCCTCTCGTTCTCTCTCCATCTCCGTCTCGCCCTGCCTGTCCCCTGGCCCTGTCTCTCTCCCTCGCTCTCTCTGAGTCTCTCCCATGTCTGCTGGCAGAGTCCAGTGCTGGGTGGGATGGCAGTGAGGCTATGAGCTGGTGCAGCCCCTGAGCCCTGCCCCTGTCTCCTTGGGGACCAGGCTGTGTCCCAAGGGTGCCGGCCTTGCCTCGACTTCCCCAGGGCTCAGCGTCCCTGGAAAAACAACACATGTCACTAGCAACTAGTTTACAGGCCTGAAAGGGCCTTTCCATCACTTTGTGCATGTGTGTGCATGCGTGTGCAGTGTCTGTGTATTGACTGCAGACGTGTGTGCATACATGTGTGCATGCTTGTGTGTGCATAAATGAGGTATCTCTGTGCGTGTGCACACGTGTGGGTACCTGTGTGTGCGTGTGTGTGTCGAGTGTGTTGGGGTGCACTCGGGTAGTCCTGGGGGTGGGGGTGCAGCCAGTTGTGCTTTGGGAGAGAACGAATCTGCCCCAATGAGGAGACACCCCTAGAGCTGCCCGCCGGCCCCTCCTCAGCCTCTGCTGGGACGCCCCCACGTGACCTTCTACACCTCCACGTCCCATGTCCCGATGTCCCGCGCTCTCCCTCCTTGCTCTCCCTGGGTGTGGCCAGGGACCTCGGCTGGGATGTTCTGGGATACGAGTTTCAAATGCAGGGTTGGGGACCTGCTCCCAGTCCCCAAAGAAGATTGTCTGGTAGGGGGCCCTGTCTCTGCATTCTGCCTCCGTGCTGGTTTGGATGTGTTATGTCCCACCAAAAGCCATATTCTTTAATGCAGTCTTGTGAGGCAGATGTATTAGTGTTGATTAGGTTGGAATCCTTTGAGTGTTTCCATGGAGATGTGACTCAATCAACTATGGATGAACCATTCGATTAAATTATTTCCATGGAGATATGGACCCCGCCCATTCAGGGTGGGTCTTGATTTAACACTGGAGTCCTGTAAAAGAGCTCACAGGCAGAAGGGCCTTGGAGCAGCTGAGAGGGACATTTTGGAGATGGCCGTTGAAAGCAGACTTTTGCCGACACTTTGGGGATGCTAGCCCAGTGTTTGTTCTGGAGAAGCTAAGAGAGGACAAAATGCCCCAAGAGCAACATTTTGAAGAAAGCACAGGAGCTGAGAGAGGAGCTGGAACACAACCTGGGATCAGCAGACGCCAGCCACGTGCCTTCCCAGCTAACAGAGGTTTTCTGGACATCATTGGCCTTCCTTTGGAGAAGGTATACTTGTGCTGACATTTGGACATTTTCATGGCCTTCAAAACATAAATTTGTAACCAAATAAACCCCCTTTTATAAAAGCCGATCCATTCCTGGTGTTTTGCGTAATGGCAGCATTAGCAAACCAGAACAGCCTCCCAGACCCCTCCCCAGGGACTCTTTTGTCCCCCACAGCATGGGGAGCTCAGTGCACACAATGGTGGGCTCTTCTTTCAGACTCCCTTTTCTAACCACCCCAAAGACACTGCTTGATTCATTCAGAGGCTCTCAAAGGACGTCCATCGTGGAAGGGTGGAGGGAAACCTGGGAGGACACGTCCAGCTATGGGGAGAATTAGAGCGAAGCCGCTTCCTCTCGGTTCTTCTGTGTTCTGTGACTACACAGTGCAGCCGTCCAACCCCATCCAGCCCTCCTCAGCACTGCCACTGGTGCCACCCACCTCTGCTTGCTTTCCCGCAGTCCCGGGGACCCCCACTGCACTCCCAAGACAGCCCGTTTATATAAAGAACCCCCAACTGTGCTCCCAGGGTAAACTGTTCTACTGAACACCCTAAAAGTGCTACCAGCCAACCTGGTCTATCACGGAACCTGTTGGGTCTTTGAGAATTGTGTTCAGGTGGCGGACCCTGCCTTCCGGTCACTTCCCTGCCTGTCCTTGCACTGCCCACCGCAGCCGCACGGAACAGCCTTCCTCTCTGGCACAGGGGTGCCCTTCACAGTGGCGGTGTTGGGACGTGGCCCCGTGCTCCTCCCCTTGGCCGGGTTCAGCACTGCCCTTCTGTCGTGTCTGTACTGAACACGGTCATGGCTGTGGCGTTCGCCCGCGTGGCTCCCCGCTTGGGCCTCGGGTGCTCAGAGTGCAGGGCCCATGTCCCTCCCTCCCTGCCCCATCTGGCCCAGCAGCCCCTCCTTCCCAGGCACCCAGTTTCCTGGTTCCTGCCCCCACGTCCCGAAGGAATGGCTTCCCTGGGCCCTGACTCATGTGACAGTCACAGGGTGTGGGCTGCTTCCACGGGCCCCCAGAGGTCACAGGGTCACTTCTCCCTCGGTGGGCACCTGGGCTGGCCTCCTGGGGCGATGGAGGGAGGAGGTCTTGGCCAAGTCCTGCACCCAAATCCTTGAGGACTCCACGGTCAGGGGTTCTGTGCAACTTCTCCTCCAGGGAAGGCAGGACATGCCCCGGTCTTGGGCACACAGGGGGAGGGCCAGGCCAGCTCTGCCATCAGGCCTGGGCAGAGGAACCTCCCCTGGCCAGGCCAGGCCCATGGTCACCCCCGTCCTGACATGGACAGTCAAGTCCTCGGGATGGTCCCACCAGGGCCCCCTGGGCCCACCTGCACAACGGTGCGGACGGTCAGGGGCAGGACCCAGGCAGAGCTTCAGAAATGTGCTCCCCGAGGCTGCCTGGCCAGGGACGAGCTCCCGGAGCAGCCCTGGGCCCGTGTCTGTGGCCTGGTGGGTGGGACGTGGCAGGCCTGGCTTCCTACTGGCGTCTCCTTTGGGACCTGGGTCTACTCTGACCCCAGAAAGGGTGAAATGCAGTTCAGACGTTGTCACCCTCTTGCCTCCTTTCTTTCCCTCTCCCCGCCTTCCTCCCCAGGCCTGGGGCCCTCTGGGAACCTGAGGCCATGGCCCAGGTGGGCTGCGGGCTCTCTGCATCCATGGCAGTGTTCTGGGTGCCTCTTGCCACTCTGCTCACTCACTGAACCGTCACCGGGGGTCTGCGAGGCAGCGTTGTTAGCCCTGCTTTACGGAAGAGGAGACGGAGGGGCCGGGTAGACCACTGGCCCAGGAGCAGGGCTGGGCTCCTGCCTCGGCCACCTGACTCCAGAGCCTGGGCCTTAGCCACCGCCCCACACCGTCCCTGGAGCCCAGACACGGACCAGAGGGAGGGTCTCTGTGCCCTGCTCCCGGACCACGGAATCCTGCAGTCTGGAATCCAGAAAACAGGGCTGAGCCGTATCGGTCTACAAGGATGGGGCAAGGCCCTCCCACTCCACCTGGTGCAACTCGGGCCACCCGGGGGGTCTCGGACCCAGCTTTCACGGACCCCGGGTGACCCTGGTGACCCTGGACTATGGGGGAGGGAGCCCTAGTGGTGGGAACATTCAGAGACGGCCTGAAGGTCACACCAGCAGCAGCCGGACACCCGCTTCCTGCTGGGCAAGACGGGGCTGGGGCCGAGGACCCCGCCCTGCTGAGCCAGGCAGATCCCAGGCTGGCCCTGCGGTGTGGCCGGGAGCTGGGCCCTGGGCAGCTTCAGCTTGGTGTCGAGTCTTGCAGCTCTGACAACTCTGGGTCAGCTGGGACCCTCTCTGGGCAGGGACCGAGTCTAACTTGGGTCTCTGTGGCACCAGAGGAAGCCAAAGAAAATTAGAAATGGATGGATGGGTGGGAGAGTGGGTGTGTGTGTGCGTGGGTGGATGGATGGGTGGATGGGTGGACGGGTGGATGGGAGGGTGAGTGGGTGGGTGGATGAGTGGATGGATGGGTATGTGTATGGGTGAGTGGGTAGGATGTGGGTGGGTAGATGGGTGTGTGGATGGATGAAAGGAAGGGTGGATGGGTGGATGGATGGGTGGGTGGGTGGATGTAAGGATGGGTGGGTGGGTGGATGGATGGCAGGATGGAAGGATGGGTGGTTACCACAAATGCAGAGCTCGCAGCCCAGCCTGTCCGCACCCAGTTCTGCCCACAGATGTGAGGACTGAATGACGGCAGGGGGCCGGGGAGGAAGGCGGTGGCCCCGTGCCCGTGAGCTGGACAGTGGCCTAGGCCGTGGGGTTTCCTCCTGGCTGACCTCAGTGGGTCGTGGCCTGGAGGCTGCTGTGGTCTTCGGCTGTTCCGTCCCCAGATTTGAAATCTGCTCCCCTTCCCATCACCACTCAGAAGCCTGGCTCGGTGGCTGTTTTGGGCTGAAACACGGGCCTCCCAGAACCTCCAAAGGAAGCAGCCCTTTCGCCTGCCTCCCACACTTGGCCAAGCCCAGGCCTCATGGGCCTCCTCTACCCCTGATCCCCTGCCAGCTCCCCCAGTTAATAAATCACCCCCATCTGAAATTCTGAGTTATGAAGCGAAGTTACAGAAAAATGTTCTTAATCTTCACAATTTTTTTGCACATCATTTGAGGTTTCCTGAGCTTCTAATTTGTGGGTTCTCTGCTGGGCTGGTTCTTTCACATGCAATGGGCTGGCCCAGCTGCTGGCCCCATTGGGGTGCACAGGGAGCGCCGGGCATCTGTCGTCAGCTTGCCTAATGGATTCTGAGCTGCAGGAAGGAGCGAGCCCTGAGAGCCTGCCCCCACAGTCCCCGCGTCCTGTTGCTGGAACACGGCCCTCCAGAAACCCGTGGTGCAGTAAACCTTTTCCTCCCCATGCCGTGGGCCCTCCCCTGACAGCTGGCCGGACATGGGCTGGGTCCCCCGCTTCTCACCCCGACCCCCTTCCTTTAGGACCACGAGCAGCCGAGAGCCATCAGCCCCAGCTGTGGAGTAGTGGGGCTTCTTTCTTCCCCACATGCAGGCAAGCACATGCACACACACACATACGTACGTACATGCTTGCACACACGCACACATGCACAGACATACGTACACGCTTGCACACACGCACACATGCACATACGTACGTACATGCTTGCACACACGCACACACATGCACAGAGCGGTTCTAATTTACGGCCTCCAGGAGGGGCTGAAACAGAAAGTCCATTCTTGGGCTGGAAGGAGGTGGGGGAGGCCTCCAGCAACACCTCCGGCCGGGCGCGGACACGGAACCTGACGCCCCCATAAATCCCACCACCTGGCTCTCGTTATGGGGCCCCAGGCGAGACGACCAAGAGGGAATGAGGACGGCAGCGGGTGAGCAGGGCCACCCTGTTGCCAAGCGGGCAGGGTCCCCGGGTGGCGGGTCAGTGGCGGGGGCCCACCTGCTCGGGCTGAAGGTGGGGGGCAGGGAGGAGAGAGGGGGGAGGGGGATCTGGGAGGAGAGGGAGGCAGTGGAGGGGGGGCCACACCCCTGGCCTGGCCTGGGCTCTCTGCAGAAAACCAGGGGGCAAAAGCAGCCCAGCAGAAGGTGGCTCCGTGGGATGGACACATCTCCAAGCAACGCCCGGGTTCCCCTGGAGTGTCACATACACACCCCAATTCCAATGACACACTAGGCGGAGAGAGAAGCAGCAGAGCCCTGAGCCAATCCAGGGCCTTTCCGGGCTGTTCGCTGGCTGAGAACCCTGGCGCTGGCCCCATGTGTAACCTGAACACGAGGGCAGGCTGGGTCTACTTCCCAAACCCCATGCTGCCCTGCCCTGCCTGCGGCCCGAATTGGGGCCTCTTGGGCAGGAGCCTCTCCAAGCACACCCCTGCCCTCCACACCAAGGCCTGCGCCTGGTACTGTCCACCCCGGGTGGTAGCCCTGACCCATCAGACATAAGCAGGCCCAACGGAGATTCAAGCTGAGCTCCTACGTCATGAGGGAAATGAATGAATGGAAGCTGTAGACTTGCTCAGATTACAGAACCCCTGGGATCAGCCATGAGAGGGGGGCCCAGGGTCTGTTGAATCCTTCGGGCAGGCAGCTGAGACGCCTCTGCTGGCAGCCAGCGGAGGAGGCGCGGGGTCTTGCCAGCGGGCAGGCGGAGAGCTCTGGGTGTCGTCCCTCCCGGCCGCCACGCAGGGAGGCCATCCTTCCGTGTCCGAAGGGCCTTTCAGCCCCGAAGCTGTATGACTTACAATTTGACAATGTTGCAGTGTTCTGGGGTCCTACTTCAGTTTCCCCTTTGGAACCTAGAAACCCTTTCTCCTGCCTTCTGGCTTGAATTGTGTCTCCCCAAAAGATATGTCCAAGCACTAGCCTCTGGACCGGAAAACGTGACCCTATTTGGAAATCGGTCTTTGAAGATGTAATTGGTTGAGTCCAGACAGGATAGGGCGGGCCCTGACCCCGTTTCCCTGGGGTCCTTATTAAAAGAGAAAATCTGGGTGCAGACAGGAACAGACATCAGGGAGAGGCCCCATGATGGTGGAGAAGGCCGAGATGGACGGGGCACCAGGGATGGCTGGAAGCCACTAGAAGCTGGGCGAGGCTGGGCAGGACCCTCCCTCCAGATTTCTGAGGGGGCTTTGCTCTGCCCATGCTGGGGTTTCAGACTCAGACATCCAAAGCTGGGAGGGAAGGCGTTTGTGGTGTTCTGAGCCCCCAGTTTGCGGAGCTTCATTATGGCCCCCCTAGGACACTCAGGCCAGCGGCTGCTTGCCAGCTGGGTGAGCTCTAAGGAGGGTGGTTTGTACGTGGCAGCTCGTTGAAGGCCCCCAGGGCAGTGCCCAGGCCCACAGCCGTGCCCGGCTCCTGAGGACGTGCAGGGTGGGTGTGCTGGGGCGACATCTTCCAGGCCACGTGTGATCACAGGAACTTCTGCTCTGACAGCCGTGCCTGCTCATGTACCTTCCAGAACCTGGCTCCACGGGGACCTCTGGGTGAGCAGGAAGTACAGACCCTACCCCACTCTTTGGGAATCTGTTAGCTTAGGCCGGACAGCCCGGGGCTGGGCTGTGTCCCCAGTGGAGATGGCAGAGTTGCAAGGCAGGGTCACTCAGGACCATTCTAGGCTGAAACCCCCCAGCCCCTCAGCCCCAGTGGAGACAGAGTATGGCCCCTCTCCCTAGGCCCAGAGCCCCCCACTCGCTGCCCACAGGGGAGAACCAGGGTGCTGGACAGATGTCCTGACTGTCGCAAGCTGCCTGGAAGCAGCGTCAGCCCCTGTCACGTTCAGGTCAAGCTGACGCCCTTTGGTGGCCCTCTGGGGACGCTTCTGATCTCACACAATCCGCTGCTCTGAGGAGATCCCGGATGTGAACGCTATGCCCACCGTGCCCCCCTCCCAGTCCTGCCACTGCGTGGAAGGGCCCTGCCACCTCTCGGGTGGGTGCCCATGCTCTGTGACAGTCCCCCCAAGGCTCCCGACAAGCCTGGGCTCAGAGTGGACCCCTGCGTGCAGCACAGCCCAGCCTGACCCAGCCCCAGCCTCACCGGGTGGTCTGGTCCTCCCAGGGGATGGAAGCCCTGTGTTCTCCCTGGTGGCTGGACCTGGGGGCTGACCATGGAGAGGCCCAGGGAAGCCCAGTGCCCCACTACCTGCAGGCGATTTTGACCGGAGACCCCCAGCCTGGGTGGGCATGTGAGGTGGCTCTTCGGCTGCACTGGACACTCCCTGGCCTTGCCCCCCTGACTCCAGTGGGCCTCCAGGCCAGTGCTGCCTCTTTGGGGCAGAGGCCAAGCCAGAGTGCTGGCCCTGGGCCCCAGGTGTCCTGAGGGAGGGAGGACACAGGCTGGCTGCCCGGCTCACCCGGCTCTGTAGCTGTTGCTCCTTCCAATTCCCCTGGACGGGCTCAAGTGGTTAAATCACCAACAACCCAAACCTCTTTCTCAAACGCTACTTTGGAGGTGGGTCAAGAACGGGAGTTCCTGAGCCTGACGGCTGCCCGTCACCATAGGCTCGGCTGTGTCACCCTGGAGCCAGAAACCTTGGTCTTATTTTTTGATCATTAAAAAGACTGAACAAAACAAACAAACAAAAACCAAAGCCGAAGCCGCGGGCCCCCCGCGTCACCCACAGGAAGTGCTCCCTCTTCGCGTCGACAGGAGGCCCCCCAGGAAGTGTCATCTGTGACCTTTCTTTGGGCTGCCAAGCTGGTGAGAAACTGCACAGCTTGCGAACGCGGCGCTGCCCACGGCGGGTGCTGCAGGAATTTCCCGCGCTGTTTGCAAACCGGGAGGGCAGGCGCCTCCAAAAATAGCAGGTGCCGTCTCAGGGGCCTGGTGGGAAGCAGGGCTGGGGGAAGCTGTCCAGAATTACTCACTGCTGGACGACAGCCCCCAGGCGTGGCGGCCAAGACCAGCTCACGGGGCTCCTCACCCAGCCCCCAGCCCCGGCTGGGAAACACACCCCCCCATTTCCCAGTGGGGCATCTGCGGCCCCTGACCCAGCCTCAGGAGGTGCTGCAAGAGGCCCAGACCTCCCTCCCCACCGCTCTCAGATTCCCAGGCCACTGTCGCTGGAGCTGATGCAGGCGGCCCGCGGGAGAAACTTCTGGATAGACTTCTCCGGAGAAGCAGGATGGGTCTGAGCTGAGAAGGGCCTTGGAGTCTCCCATCTCCTCTTACGGGTGTTGGTCCTGGAGAGGCCACCCACGGGCAGAGATGGGGCCGCAGCCCCCAGGCCCCCAGCAGGAGCAGGTGACGCGTCTCCTCCCACCGCCTTGGCCCCACAGGCAATGTCACCATGAAACGCCGCGGGTGAGACCCCCATGGAGTCCTGCTGCTCACACCCTGGTGGGGCAGCCACTGTGGCCGTCCACGTGGGTCGAGGTGGAGACTGGACGAGAAGTGACTGACCCGAGGCCAGGCAGCCAGGCAGCAGACAGGCCAGGAGCTCCTCGCTCGTCCTGCTCCCGTCTCTCAGCCCCGGTGCCCTGGGTCCCGGTTCTTGTGTCCGCTCACTTCCCGACTGGACCGCCGGCCCCTCGAGGGGGGCAGCTGGGAGAGTGACGCTTCCACAGGGCCTCGTCCGGGGGGGGGTGCAGTAGGGGTTTGTCGAACGTCTTGATGAGTGAATGAATGAATGAATGAGGCCCATAGCCTTGACCAACGTCCCCTTCAGCCTGCCTAGACACTCCCAGCTTCTGCCACTTCCCATGGCTTGGTAGAAGAACATCCCACTCGCAATTGCAAACGTAGAGGAACCTGGGACAGCCCCCGGGAGCCCGCCCTGCCCCTCACTTCTGGTGCGGCCCGGACTGGGGGACGTCCAGCCCATCCCAGAAGGCAGTGGGCGCCGGGTGAAAGTCTGGGGAATGGATGGAAGCTTTAAGGCACCCCACGATGAGTGAGAGTGTCCCCTCTAAGACCCAGTGACCCTTTCCTTCCACGGCCCCCCTCTTCCTATTCGAGGCCCTTCCCGTCCTTTCAGGGGCTCTGCCCAGGAAGTGCAGACCCTCCCTCCGGGCCTCTCTCTGCCTCTCCGGGAAGCAGAGCAGGAACTTTTCCTAAGCACACGGCAACTGCTGCAGCAGTCCAGGCCCGCGTCACACTGTCGCGCTGCAATGGCTTCTGGGCGAGATGTTTCTCCAGCTGCCTTCTTGGAGGGTGGCGGCCACTTCAGGGTCCCCCAGGACCTGACGCACAGTAGGTGCTTCATGGAGGGCAGCTTATGTTTAGTGCTTCCCAGCTGCTGCGTCAACCTCTCCGCGCCCGTCTGTTCTCCTTCCTCCCGTTGGGACCCGTCGGTCCGGGGGAGCTGGGTGACTCGCTGTCTTCGGTCTCAGGCCCGGGGCTCTGCGACCAGCTCTTACAGAGAGCTCAGATCTCAGCAGCCCCAGTCCAGGGGGACACCTCACCAACCCCCAGGGAGAGGGGCGCGCTGCTCCTTGACGCCCTGCAAAGCACCACCTCGGCTTCTTCCCCGAATAGCCCAGGAGGGTGCACGTAAGACGCTGTGCCCGCAGGGGCCGCCAGCTTCACCCCTCATCTTGGCTCGACCGAGAGAGGAGGGTGTGCTTTTCCTCCCAGCACGTAGTTTGTTGTTGCATCTACTCTCTAGTGTTTCTGCTTCTCCCGGGGGCCAGTGCTCAGCCACAGTCCGGCCGGGTGAGTGGGGAGGGGTCCAGGGCCCCCGACCTGTAACTGCCTTGGCCTGTCCCTGCCCCTCCACCCTCTCCCAGCCCTTCAGACGAGGAGGGAAGGCCAGCACGGGAGGCCCGATTCCTGGGTCACGAGGTTCCTCCTTGGAGACCCCAGTTCTCGGGCGGTGCCAGCCCAGCCAGCATGGTCTCCCGGGGCCCCCACGGCAGTCATGGGTACATCAGGGCTACTTGGGCGAGCTCAGAATTGGTTCGCTGTCCCCCCAGCGGCATGGCAAAGCAGGTCTTGAATGACAAATGGTGCCAGTTAAAGTCACTCCCTTCCCCTTCTTTGCTGGTGCTTGGCTTGCACAGACTGGCGCTCGGCTTTGACGACACCCATTAGGGAATTAACACGATGATATTCCCTGGGTCCTTTCCACGGCCACACCGGCCCTGCTCGGACATCTGGTCAAGCCCAGGAAACAGAATCGCAAAGCTTTACTAAAAATCTCATCACAAGCATTTAAGGGGCACAGATGATCTGAACTGCCCCGACACCCTCACAGCCTGTCCAAGGGGGAGCCCAGTGTGGCCGATGACCCAGAACGGAAATGGGGGTGGTTGGGTGCCATGGGGCATCTTAGCTGGGATATTTCTGTGGATTCTGCTATGGTAATTTTTGGTTGAAAAGGGCAAAGGGGTGAGGACCTGTTTACTTTCCTTCCTCAAGTGACCTGCGTACCTGAGTTATTCTGGCAGATCCGTTCATTGGGACGATGTCACGGGCCGGGGTGGGGAGGGGGCTGCTTAGTTAAGGTGAGGTATGTGGGGGGCTCACGCATCTGAGCAGGACGGGGGTGGCTTGGAGAGGGCATTCCCTTTGGAGAGGGATGTGATGTCTTTTCAGACTCTTGGCCTTCAGGATTTCTACTTACAGGTAATAGCAATTAACTAGTCTCTTCCAAGGCAGCTGACAAGTCTAGTCCCAGCCATACAAACAGGTGAGCCCAGGACCCCGTGTGTTTCTGGCTGGTTCACGGAGAGCCTGGTGGTCCCCGTCCACTGTCTCCCTGAAAGCCATTTGGCTGTTGGCGCATCGGGCTTGGGGTCAACGGAAAGGGAGCTTTGAGGGGCTGTCCCCAGCACCCTTCCCTCCCTGACTTGGCAACACCCCTCTCCTCTGCCCGGTGAGACCCCCGAACCAGGCTCGCCACATGGCCCACCTGGGCATGTCCTGTCATTCAAAACAGCCCAGCGGCCGACACCCCTAGCTGCAGAGACTAACCCCTCTGCTTATGAGGGTGCAAATGCTAGAAGAGGCTTGAACCTTCCGGAACCAGAAAACATCTCTAAAGCAAAGCGAAGCAAAGCAAATCCCTACCCGCAGCCCCCCGCTGCACCCCCAAACACCACAGAGTCCTCTTTGTGCTCCAGAGACGGGTGGAGGTGTTTGCAGACACGGCTCCAGCCTGCTATCATGCAATAGGATGTTAACCACACATTCTAATAAAAAAAATAAAATAAATAATAATAAACACTTGACCGAGAGTAAAGATCTTTCCTGAGACACCCTAATCGTTTTTCTGCCCCGACCTCGGTTTTTTCTGGAACCGCTCCAGCGAGCCCAGGGTGGCGCGAGGGCCTTTTCCTCGCAGGGAACAAAAGGTCCTTTTTCAGTCCTAAGGGCTGTCGAGTTTATCCAAATATTCTCAGCTTACCGCTAGCCCCTTTCTGAATTGGTATTTCCAATAAAAGGACACTTTGTATCTGTGGGCCGCGCGGAGACCCCCGAGCCGGACACGGAGGGCAGGAGGCCCGACGAGCCACCCGTCCCATCCTGTCACTTCCTCCGAGCTGGAGAAAGGGCGGCCACGGCCTCCTGGGCAGGGAGTGGGCAATGGAGGGGCGAGAGGAAAGGAGAAGAGACCCATAAAGAGTCCCCGCCCCTGCAGCGGCAGCCAGAGCCCCTCTCCATCCCCAGCCGCCCCCCACGTCCCCCTCGGTTCTCATGTTGGCTGAGCTGTCCCGGCTGCAGGCATGAAGTAAGGACGGCCTGGAGGCAGGGGCAGAAATCCTTCCAGCCGGGCAGGGCGTCCCTGGAGGGTCCACCCCGAAGGCCAGGGCAAGCTCGAGCCCTGGATCGCCTGCCCCCCACGCCTCTACCCTTGCCCCTTGGCAGCCTGGTAGCCCTGGTCGTGTGGGTGTGTGTGTGTGTGTGTGCACGCCTGCACGCCCGCACGCCCTCACACCCATGCAACCGACACCCTTCAAAGTGCTCTCGCAGGCTCTCCAGTGCACTTCCTCCCCCCGGCCGCCCCCAAACGGCTCTGATTAGCGCTAATGATAATTCTCATTAATCACCCTCAGCGGCGGCAGAGTGGAAACGCGGCTGTGGCGACGTGACGCAGCCCACTTAGGCGATATTTATGGCCTGTGCGGACGCTGCAGGCCCGGCCCCGACACCTCCGGCTGGCGGCCGCCACCGGGCTGACATTTGGGGCCCCCGCCACCCAGAACTGAACCCTCCAGTGTTTCTTCTCCTTGTTTCACTCCGGGGACGCCACCAGCTCCCGGGGCCCCCGTTACCCACACCTGAGCCCCCGGCGGTTTGCTTTCAGGTCTGAGGGGGCTGGGGGACGTCGGGGTGCAGGAGCCTGCCCGGGACGAAGGAGGAGGAAGCAGGTGGGGGCTCCTGCCCTGGCCAGGAAGCCCCCCTCCCCGCGCCCTGGCCTTCCTCCCCGGGTGGAGCGGTGCACCCCCTTCCCTCGGGCCCCCGCTCCGTGCCCCACAGAGCCTGCAGAAACTGTCCCCAGCTCGGGGCGGGGGCTGCGTCCGACCCCCCTGCGGCCCTCAGCCACCAGACAGCCGGCACTGGGTGACGTTTGCAGGGGGGACGGAGCCCTGGGCTGGAGTCCAGCGGGGGCCACCGAGGGCCCTCCGGTCATCGCAAAGCCCGGACGGGGGGACTCGATGCTCATCTGGCTGACCCCTCTGCGCTTGCCGTGCCTCCCCCCGCCGGCCTCCACCGGCCTCGCCACCCCCCACACCCGCACTGGCGCCTGTCCCTGCCCACCCGCTCAGAAGACCTGAGTGTCCTCCGGGACCACCCTGGGCTCCCCCCACGCTTGTCTCCCGTGGGCAGGTGACTGGGACCTGGCGGCCATGGCAGCCTCCCCAGGCAGGGCAGCCAGGGCAGGGGGGCATGAGGGACAGTCCTCACTCGGCCCCACTTCCAGAGGCACTGGGCAGGGTCAGGGGCGGCTTGCACCAGTGTGGGGGTCGGCGGCCACACGCCTGAGACCTGCTCTTCCTGAAGAAGCAATAAACTTGTCTTTCCCGGGGCCACGTGTCTGGCTTCTTGTCCTTTGGGGTTTCCTGCCCTTCTGATTGACCTGAGATCATTAGAGCCGGGGTCTGGTTTCCATAAGGCCCACCTGTCCCCCCGGGCAGCAGGGGCGGGGAGGAAGTGACCACCTGGGGCAGATCACCACGGGGCCCTGCAGCCTGGGTTCATTTTGCCTGGCAGGGGGCTCCATGGAGGGGCAAGGGCCATTGTTAGGCAGTGGCAGGGGTGAAGGGGGCAGGCAGGGGGGCCCTGGGAGGATTCTGGACGGGGTGTGTCCATGAGGTCAGGCTGCAAAGGAAAGGGGCCATTCCCGTGGAAGAGGCCGTGCGTCCACCTCCTCAGGCCAACAGGCCCCACACCACAACAAGGTGGGGTGCTGTGGGATCGTCTGACTGGTGCCTCTTGGAAGCCCACCGACGCTCTCCAAGGGCTGAGTCGCCGTGGCAAACAGGCCAGAGCAGCCGGCACCACGTGTGTGTGTGTGTGTGTGTCTGCACCCAAGGCCATGAGCGGTGGGGGCACTGTGGGGTGCATTCCCTCCACACCGCCCCCTGGGGATGAAAAGATGAGGGGCCTTACCCCCATTTCAAAAGACTTCTGGAGCTGATTCAACTTGGGGGTGGGGCTCGGGCAGCCCCTGGGGTCTGCGCTGCCCCATGTCCCCGACGGCACCTCCCTGCACCCTAGAGACGGGCTCTGCCTTGCGTCTGTACTTTGTTTTAGGTTTTCACTCTTTTTCTGCCTTGTTCCTCTTCCTGGCCTCCCAAATCGGTTTCACGAGCCTTTCCTCGTGGGTGGCTGTTCTCCCAGGAGACAGACGAGCCCTGGGCCCTGGAATGGCCACACATGGGATGCTCGCTCTGGGGCCTTGGTTGGAGGGCGGGGGTGCTGATTAGGACTTGCACAGCTGTGAAAGGAAGGCCTTGTCGCACCCTCCGAAATGAAGATGTCTGCGAGGGGCTTTCGGGGGCCTCTGAGAAAATCAAACCACTTGACCACGGGGCAAAGCGGCCTGGTGGGCGGCCAGGAAAGGCGCCGGGCGCTGCAGCTCCTGCTGGGCGTTGCTTGGATCCCTCTGCCCTGAGCATTCCTGGGGGCGTCGGGCCCGTGACCCCCTCTATGGGTGGGGGGACCCAAGAAATGCAGACCTGCCTGCGGAATTTTTAATTATGGATGATGCAGCCACGTCCATCTCACGCAGGCTTTTGTTGTCACAGAGCCAGTTGTCAGAGGAAAATTGCAGTGCGCAGGCAATTAAAGGGGGCCGGGGCCTTGGGCAGCCCCCGAGGCTGGTGGGGCCTTGGGAAGTGGTCGGGTAGGGATGGCCCCGGGGCAGTGCGTCTCGGCTGCTGTCTGGCTCCCAATCCAGCCAGGGACGCAGTGTCCCCAGCTTGGAGGCTGTCCCTGTGTGGATTTGGGACCAGCCCCAGAAAAGGGGTCCCTCCGGACAGGGCTTCCCAGCTGCATGGCGGGAGGGATTTGCAGCCTCCTGGGTTCCAGGGTCCTTTCCCCACTCCTTGGGGAGCCATCACGGGGTCGGTTTGCTCCCTGCATGTTGCGGACTCTTCCAGCCCCAGGGGTGGCCTGGCTTTGGGGCCGGTGGCTGTTCACGCTGGGGCTGCAGCGAAGCCAGCTGGAGAGCTGTGTCGGTGACAATTTCCTGACGCTCGCTGGAGCACATGAGGACAAAGCGGGAAGGAAGCAGCAGGCCCCCTGGCCCCGGGGACCCACGAGGAGACCCCGGCCTTCTGCTTGAAGGGCGTGATCAGGTCTGCCTACGGGAGACCTTTCTGCCAAGATGGACCGGCTCTTCGGGGGGACGTGTGAGGTGGGGGGCGATGGGCTCATCCTGGAGCAGGCTCTGTGGGCCCCCGCGGGGTGGTGAGTGCTTGGGGACTCCACGGACGCAAGGTGGTGTGCTCCCAAGCGGAGGAAGGAGATTTCCCTGAGGATGTCAAATCCCACTACGTCCAAAAATGAGCAAATTCCCCAAGTCTGGGACAGTTGCTTCCAGAGAGTTCCAGAGAGACTCTTGCTCTCTCAAAAAGAGTGTGCTTCTAAGCCAAGCCCAAGTGCCCTCCACGACACAGGGTGAGGGAACTTTCTGGACCCTCTTTGCTGTTGTTCCCCAGTGGGGGGCCCTGGGTTGGTCTTGGGGTCCGTACACAGCCCTGCCCTGTCTCTGCCTCCTGACCTCTGGGGCCTGGCCAGTCTCCCTAACTCCTCTTCCTCAGCCCACCCCCTCCTGACCTGGGGAAGCTCCCCTGGGGGTCACAGATGGCGGGGGGCTGCTTCGACTCCTCGTCTTTCACTCAAACTTGAAGTGTGTGGGACAAACCCTGGCTCAGGGGCCGAGGAGCCCCCCTTCGCGGTGGCCCCTTGGTGAGGAAATCCGGTCCTTCAGGCGGAAGAGGGCACGTCCCTCTCCTTCCAAACGGAGGGGCCCGGGCTGGCTCGGGCGCTGCCCCTCCCCGAGGACCGGCTGTCCCCATCCCGGCTGACCCAGGCCCGGGTCACTCCCCGCTGTGCTCCCCCGTCCGTCCTCCCCTTGGAGACAGGCAGGGCTCAGCCAGCATCACACCCCAAATGCATCCAGGGAAATGTGGCAAAATGTGGACTGTGCCATAGACACAGAACGTGGCTACGTTTGAAAGTGCCTCTTTCCCTTTAGCTTTTTTTTCTTTTCTTAACCAAACAATTATCATCCCAGACTCTGCACAAGCCTGGGGGAGATGGAGAGAGGGGCTCTGACTGGCTGGAATGAAGCAGCAGCCCCAGCTGCCACCCAGGGCATTGGAGACGGGTCTTAAAGAATCTGGGTAATTGGGGCTGCAGTGTCGGATCTGGAGTGTGGACGGCCTCACGGCGATGTCCATGAAGGCCGTCTCATCTGCTGGTCCGTCTCCAGCCCCTGGCACGGGGCTGACGGTGGGCGGCGGGGAAGGGGCTGCTGTTGTCGAGTCCCGGGGAAGGCAGACCCCCTGCATGGGCGCCCGCGGCCCCTTCCCTCCGCCGTGGAGCGGAGCTGGAGCGAGGGCTGGGGAACGCTGCCTCTCAAAATCGTCTCCCACTTCAAAAAGGCTTTCACCCAGCTCAATGGGACACTGTTCAGCAGACACTGCCGGATTGTTCCAGCAGCTTCTTTGGGAAATGGCACAGAAGAGGCTCTGCCGGAGAGGACAAGTGGGCCTGCACCCGCCGGTCTTGCAACCATCCCCTCCGCCCGCCGTGGGACATTGCCGCACATCTGGGACCGTTTTGTGACGCTGCAGGGACGTCCCGTTTGGGGCAGACACAGGGCAGCAGGCCCAGGATAGACGCCCTCCCTGGCAGGACACTCGCCCCCACCCAGGTCTCCTTCCACCCTGGGGACCCCAGCAACGATGTCAGAACGGCCTCCAGCTCAGAGAGCCCTCGCTAGGGTTGAGCTGGGTCACGTCCCCTGGAAAGACGGGCTCACGCCCTGGGGCGCCGGAGCTCAGAATGTAATGTTGCTTGGTAATAGGGTGTTTGCCAGTAAGTTCATACTGGACTGGGGGGGCCAGAAATCCAAGGCCTGGTGACCTCACAAGGAAGGGGGAGACACACAGGGCAGAAAGCTGAGTGACAACGGAGGCAGAGCCAGGAGTCAAGGAACCCGAGGATGGCTGGAAGCCTCCAGAAGCCTCCGGAGTCAAGGCAGGATCCCCCCCACCCCACAGATGTCAGAGGGGGGGGAGTATATGTTGGTTGCTCCAAGCACCCTCTGCCCCTCCAGTCTCGGGCACTGTCATGGTGGCCCTGGTGGCCGAGCCAGCCCCCCCTTCAGCGAGCAAGGTCCTCTCCGGATATGGGGGGGCAGGTCCTCGGCTTCATGCAAGCCCCTTGACTCCGAGCGGGACCCTCTCCCCCTCCTGACTGGCAGGCTCAGCCCCCGGGGTCCATGCACTGCTGGGGCCGCCGTGGTGAGACGCGTGCAGACCACCGGCCCTGCTCTCCGGCTCATTTCCATCCGGGGAGTCAGTCCCGACCTGTCCGTGGGCACGGGTGGCGCACGCCGTTTCCTTCAGGAGCCGAGCTCTGGCCCGTGGCCGGAAGCGTCGGCTGCTTCCCACGGCAGAGCCCAATGTGCCCGCACATCCTGCCAACGCCGTCCAGTCAGCGGCAGGGACGTCTCCCCAGACCGAAATCGCCGCCCGATTGGCATGTCCCCGCTCCACACATGCGGGCGTCGTTAGCACGCGGGGCCCCGGATGACGAGATAAAAGAAGTGTTTGATCCGTTTACCAGAGCTTTCAAGTATGTGTCAGTTGGGGACCAGGGACCGCAGCCGCCGCCAGGAGCACATGGAGCTCGTTACGCGGCCTGCTGTCCTCCCCGTGCGGGAAGGGGCCAGGCTGGCAGCTCGTCGCGGGAGCCCACCGCCTTCTCTGAGGATGTCCGTCCGCCAGCAGGCCCCGGGTTACGCGCCGAAGCCCAGACGAAAGCCCACTCAGGCGGCATCCGTGTTCCGAGAGGCCTTACACGTTCGACGCACTTGAAGCCTTGTCTGGTGCCAACATCTAAATAAACATCACTTCTTAGCAGGGGTGTCAGTTTGGACGGGACCTCGTTTTCCGTGCTCCCGGAGCTTTGGCCTCCGCCGACTGCTTAACCTGCTGGCTTCTCTTCAGTCACCCGGGGGACACGGGGTTTTTTGTTTTTTGTTTTTCCTTCTGGGGTGGGGGAAGAAGTAAGAGTGCCAACAATTTTCTAAAGACCCTTTGCAAAGAAGGCAGAAGAGATGAAGCTGTGAAAGTTTATGAGGATAAACAATGATGACAGGTGGAGTCGAGGGTGAAATTTGAGCTCTAAAGTAACTGCAAATAAAGATTCGTTGCAGATGGCTTGGCCGAGCCTCGCTTCGGAAGGCTGCGGCGGCACCGTTCCTGGCCGGGGCCACGCAGACCCTGCCTGCCCGTGCCTCCCCCAGGAGCCCCCTCGTCGAGCCCCTGGCAGAGGGAAGACCCCGAGGGGTGCGGTAGAAGGGTCAGGAGGGGTCCCCAGAACAGAGGGCTCCCTGCTTTGACTGCGGCTGGCGAGCCGGGGCTGTGCCACGCGGCTTCATCTGTGCCCTCGATTTTCTGAATTTAGAAAACCCTCCTTTATTTACTTATATTTTAAAAAAGCACTTAAAGGCTCCAGTTGGCAAATGGAGATCCTGGAAGTCAATCAGCCGAAAGACGACCCGAGTTGACAACACAAGTGGCGGAAATAGCCTCCGCGCTCCGGCTTTCCACAGGGGGTGTCGGCCATTGTTCGGGTCTCGGCAATTTTCTGTTCTCCTCGGTGCACTGAGGAGAGTCCATTTCCCTCAAAATGGTTTGAATGACGAGTGATCTCACCTCCGCTCTTGGCGAGGATCATTACATAGGGGCTATGTGGAGACTTGAAATAAGGAGCAAATCATACACAATTTCCTATTGCTCAGTGCACGGCTTGCACAAATGCGATGTGTTTGTTTCACGTGGACTGGTGGGTTTGCCACAGGAAGGTTGTCCCTGCCACCGTCGTCTTGTTGGTGGCGTTCAGGACCCTTTAAGAAGGGGCTGGGGGTGGCCAGGGGCAGGGTCCCCGCTCTGCCTAGCTCCCCGGGGAATCCGGGGCTCTGCTCATGAAGGAAACTGGAAAGCCCGGCCCCTTCCAGTCGCTCTCGAGGAGCTGGTGGGGGGATCTGAGGTGAGGCCGGCCGTCTTCCTGGTGGCCCCCTGCCTGCCAGGGCCTCAACCTCCACCCTAGGGGCCAGGCCGGGCGAGGTCCAGAGAAGCCCCTCAGGGTGCTGCTCGATGAGGGTCCCGGGCTGAGCCTGGGAGAGGAGGCCCCAAAGTTTTATGTTGACTTCTCACCATGGACGATGACACGGGACAAACTGTCCTCCAGGCCGGAAAGCGGCCCAGTCCTCGGGGGTGTGCTGCACATGGGGCGCCCGGCAGAGGGGTCTGGCCTGGTGTCACCTTTGTCCTGGCTCTGAGGATGGACGGACACACATGGGAGGGGGACACACAGAGCACCTGTGGGAGGGCTGGGACCTGGCCGACTCCATACACGTGAGATGGTCGATTTGTGCTCAAACTGGCATCGTCGAGGTCCAATCACCCGGGACATTTTTGCAGCAGGAGCTTGTTGTCAGGTTTCATTACAGTAAGACAGTGACGTGGGCACGGATTCGCCCTCGGCTCTCTGGACACTTGGGGCTGGATAGCCCTTTGCTGGGGGGTGTCCTGGGCTTTGTGGGTGTGGAGCAGCAGGCCTCGTCTCCCACTGGATGCCACCTGCACCCCCAGGGTGACAGTCGAACATGTCTCTGGACATTGTCCCTTGGGGAGCAAAAAGGCTCTGGGTCGTCCTTGGGAAGTGGGAGGAGCTGGCGGCCAGAGCAGCCTGGCAGAGGGAACTGCGGAGCTGCCACAGTGCGGCCAGGACAGGGCTCTTCTGGGGACGCCACCTGCACCTCTCCCGTCAGCACTGGCCAGTGACCACAGAGGATTCTGTCCTTCCTCCACCCCAGGGGAGAGAGAGGAAGGTGACGCAGAGGACCAGGGTTCCAGAAGGCTCCGGGCGTGAGCCCACGTGGAGATTTGCCAGGCAGCTCGGTGGGGTTTCTCAGTCCTGCCAGGCTGAGTGCCCCTGCTTTCCCGTGGCTGGTGCAGGGGCCGCAGGGAGGGGCGGACGCTCCACTCTTCACGGACAGCTCGGTGCTGCAGGAAGAGCCAACTTCCCAGCAGGCGCGTCGAGCCTTTGCAGGTCCTTTAAGGAGGCGTTTCATTCATCCGGTCGCGGACTCCCGGGAGGGGTTTGACCTGCCTCCCGGGCAGCTCGGGGGCCTGGGCCAACAAGGTCCCTGCGCGTGGCCAAGCTGAACCCCACAAGGACCCCAGCCCCTGGGTCTGGGAGTGAGGGGAGGGGCTGGGCCTGCCCCGCGGCCCGGGCCGTGTGACACCCACGGGCCTCTGTGGCCAGCTCGGACCCCAGCCGGCTCCCTCACGCCTGCCCTCAGCCGCCTCGCCCGTAAGTGGGGTTCAGCCACGGAGCCTCCTGGGCGGGGCAATGGGGAGCTTAACCGAGTCCAAGCTGCTAAGTGCTTAGGAGGGCTCCGGGTCGTGGCGGGCCCTGGGTTTATTTTTCAAACCTCACATGTGGGCCAGGAGAAGGGGATGGCGGGGGCCCATCCTCTGCATTCCCCCTGACAGGGTCTCTCTGCTCGGCAGGGAGGATTTCAAACACCACCTCCCCGCTCCGAGGGGTCCTGGGGAACTCGGCCCGGCCGACGAGGACTTCCCGGCTGATCAGACGGCGGCCGCACATCTCCAGGCAGACGGCCACCCACGCCGGCCCCCCGCGCGCCCACCTTGGGCGTCTCGGCTGAGAGCGGACGGCTCGGCGGGGGGACGAGCTGTCTGGAAGCTCAGAGGCCGGGCATGGGGGCCCCCTTGAGGCCATGGGACATTCTGCCCAGAGCCCGTGGGCCGGGGGATTGTTGGCTTAAATCAGGGAGCTTTGGCGACTGTCGCTGGGGACGTCACAGAAAGTGGACGGCATGGTTTCCAGAAGCATGCAGGGGGCTCGGGCCCCCACAGTGGGCCCTGGTTCAGGGTGCAGGTGGGGGGGCCATGACCCCACCAGCTGCCAGGGGAGCGGGTTCCTTGAGGGTGTGTGGCCAGCAGTGGTGGTGACGGGGGACGCGGCAGGAGCCCTCTTTCCAGAACGGCGCAGGTGGCCCCGGGCTGCAGGGAGCGGTGCTGGGATTGGGGTGCAGTCTTCCCTCACCCAGGCAGCCGAGCACCCTGGCTCTGGCTTCTCCGTGTGCTATGGGGGGCTCGGAGCCCCGACTCGGTGGGCCAGGTTGGAGGGCGACAGGGTGGGGGTAGTTGTTACAGACACACGCTTGGCCGTGGGGCCCCCTACCACCCTGCAACAGGCCCCCCTAGAGCGTCACCGACCGTGAGAGCCTTGGAGGACACTCTCTCCCAGGGCTCCGTCCCGTTCCTCACCCTGACTGTAGGGGGCGAACCGTGAACCCCGAAAAGACACACTCAAGTCCTAGTGCTCCAGTCCGGGGAATGGGCCTTACGTGGAAACAGGGTTTTTGCTGAAGTCCCTGAGTGGGGGGCCCTGATGGATAGGACGGGGGTCCTTACCAGGAGGGGGTAGACCCAGAGACGGGGCACACGGGGGCCACGCAATGACGGGAGCCGGGATGGGAGTGATGTGGCCTCGGGTCCAGGGGCGCCGAGGCTACCCCCACCTGAGGCTGAGGGGGGAGGAGGGGCCCCCCAAGCTCCAGGCCCTGCCTGCTCCGCGACCTCGGGCTTCCAGCTGGAGTGTGCAGGGAGGTTACCGCAGCTCTGGGATTTGAGGACAACGGGCCCCTAAGAACCAGGTCTTGGTGTGGCACCCCGAGGCAAGGGGGTGGCACTGGCCCCTGACTGGCTGCCTGAGGTGGGCACAGGAGACCCTCATGGGTACCCTTGGAGACTCTGCCCAACCGCGCGGCTCAATCCCGTGGTTAGACAGGAAACTGAGGTCAAGCGCCCCTGCTGGGGCAACAGAAGGAGACATACCTGAGTGGGCCCGGCTCGGCCAGCCCATGGGGCTAATGGGAACGTGTGACCAGCAGAGCCGCTGGGACGGCCGGAGGGAGGATGGGGCGCGGGAACCCCATGGCGGCCAGGCCCCAGCACGGCGGCTTCATCACCCCCCGCACACGGCCGGCCCCACCTGCACCCCTGCGGCCTCCACTCCTCCCCAAGCATGTCCGTAACTCCTGCTCACACACCTGCTCACAGTCCTGCTCACAAACCTGCTCACACTCCTGCTCACACACCTGCTCACACACCTGCTCACACTCCTGCTCACTACCTGCTCACGCTCCTGCTCACACACCTGCTCACTACCTGCTCACGCTCCTGCTCACACACCTGCTCACACACCTGCTCACACTCCTGCTCACTACCTGCTCACGCTCCTGCTCACACACCTGCTCACTACCTGCTCACGCTCCTGCTCACACACCTGCTCACACACCTGCTCACACTCCTGCTCACATACCTGCTCACTACCTGCTCACAAACCTGCTCACACACCTGCTCATGCAACTGCTCACACACCAGTTCACACTTGTGCTCACACTCCTGCTCACGCACCTGCCCACACTCCTGCTTATACACCTGTTCACACATCAGTTCACACACCTCACATGCCTGCCCACACTCCTGCTCACGCACCTGCACACACTCCTGCTTACACAGCTGTTCACACTCCTCCTTACACACCTGTCCACACACCAGTTCACACACCTTCTCACACACCTGCCCACACTCCTGCTTACACACCTGTTCACCCACCTGCCCATGTACCTGCCCACACTCCTGCCTACACACCTGTTCACACTTCTCCTTACACACCAGTTCACACACCTGCTCACAACCTGTTCACACTCCTGCACACACACCTGTTCACACACCAGTTCACACATCTGCCCACACTCCTGTTTACACACCTGTTCACCCACCCGCTCACACCTGCCCACACTCCTGCTTACACAGCTGTTCACACTCCTCCTTACACACCTGTCCACACACCAGTTCACACACCTGCTCACACACCTGCCCACACTCCTGCTTACACACCTGTTCACCCACCTGCCCATGTACCTGCCCACACTCCTGCCTACACACCTGTTCACACTTCTCCTTACACACCAGTTCACACACCTGCTCACACACCTGCCCATACACCTGCCTACACTCCTGCTCACTATCTGCCCACACTTCTGCCCACACTTTGCTCACACTCCTGCCCACACTTCTTACACACCTGCTCACTACCTGACCACACTCCTGCTCACACATCTACTCACACAACTGCAAGAGTCTGGGCATTCTGTGGCCGTGTCCTGCCCCCTTACCCGGCCACCAGCCCTCTGGGCATCTTCTTGGCATCCCAGCCAGCTTTGCGCTTGGTGATGCTCCAGTGCCCCCCTGCTGCTGGGCCTTCTCCTCCCCACGCTCTGGAATGCTCCAACCCCACCAGCCAGGGAGGACCTGGGAGCTTCACGACACTCCTCCCTCCTCCCTGCTGTGTCCCGGCCCCTTTCCCACGTGGAGCCGCCACCGTGGCGATGACCCTTCCGGCCTCGGCACGCCTAGGGCTCTAGCACATGGCCTCTTGCCTGCTGTGCACTGAACATGCCAGATGCTGGGCTGGGGCTTCGGACGTCGTGGGCCAGCTCCCCTTGGAGCTGGTGTGGACTTGGCATGTTGCAAGGGGCAGGACATTACTCTCTTGCTCTGCAGGTGCCACATCCCAGTCTCAGCACTCCCTCCTGGGGGGCCTGATGGCTGTGCTCACCATGCGCTTCATTGCCCACCTGCTCGGCTGGTGCCGGCTCTCAAGGGGGCCATGGGGCTGGGGCTAGGGGGAGGAGGGGGCATCCTCTGCCCACCCTGGGCACTGGCTTCTTATTCGTGGCAGCCCCTTGAATGTTGGGCAACCCAGGACACTGGGTCATTTGAACCTGAACGGAAACCTTAGACCCCTAAGGTGATGCACGTGGTACTCGACAGAGACGAGCACGTCACTAGGGCCAACTCCCCAGGATGCTGTGTGGGTGAGTGGCCGGAGCTCTGCCCCTGACCACCCCGGGGTGTCCACAGGCCGGACATCCGTCCTCAAAATGTCCCCCTGTGGCCCACGTTTCACACCCGGTTGGGTTTCACGACCACCCAAAGGCGAGCAGAAGGAGCTGGCGAGGCGCAGGGTCACCGGTCGGCGGAGAGAGAGAGGCGAGTCCAGCCGCAAGGAGCCCCAGCCCTGGGGACGGAAGAGTCCAGGTGCAGCGACCCGGGGTTCCTCCTGCCAGGCCCAGGACAGCCCCGTCCACCCCTCTGCCCTGGGCCCAGCTGAGCCCTCGGCGGGTCCCCAGACCCCGGGCCCTGGAGCCAGCTTTGTACATGACACAGAACTTTATGAAGACCCAACAGGCTGCCCCCACCCGAGTTAGCTACTGTCAGGTTGGATGGGGCCTTGGAGGTGCCCTGAAAATGAGGGAGGGGTTTGGCTAATGCTGCTCCCCCCATGTGGCCGACCCGCCTCCCCGTGCCCGCCTGGACCATTTTCCCCGGTGGGCGTCCTGGGGCCGCACGGCCGGCAGGAGGGTGGACGCCGGGGCCCAGGGGCCCAGCGCAGGCCCAGGCCGAACGCCGCGTTCTCCTCTCGCCGCCGGCCGAGCTGCGGGAGCCCTCGCGGCCCAATCACCGAGGCCGGGTGGTGGGGGCAGAGGAGAGGGACAAGGAAAAGCGAACAACTAATACAGCAGAGCGGGAGGGCGGAGAGGCTGCCGAGGCCCCGCCCCCCAAAACAAACCGTCACTGCTGGGGGGACGCTGAGGGGAAGGGGGTCCGCGCCCAGCACTATGGGGGAGGACAAACAGCTAAAGGCTGTAGCCCACAGAGGCCACGGCGCCGCAGCCGCCATGTGCAGGCCTGGGAGGGAGGGTGGCTGGGGAGGATGGGCGGTAGGGGGGCCGCCATGGTGGGGGCAGCCTGGGGAGGGGACCGCAGGGCGGGGGGAGGTGCAGAGTGGGCAGGAACACAGTGGGAGGGGGCGGCGGCCCACAGGGTGAGGCAGGGTCCTCCTGGGGGTGCCCTCTGGCAGGGCCCTCTCACCCCGGTGCCCCCCGGTCTGGCTCACCCACTGTTGGCCGAGTCGTCCCCAGCACACTGTCGCCCCTGGGAGGGTCCCCCAGGGTGAGGAAGCCTGTGGGCAGTCTGCTCTCTGGAGACATCCCAAGAGGACCGACGAGGCGGGTGCTGGCAGGCCTGGGCTCCCCAAATGCTCAGTCCCAGGGCCCCTGTGGGCCTCCCGGCTTGGGGCCAGGGTAGAAGGTGGGAGCTCCTGAAGGTGGGGTGGGACGCCCACAAGATGAGCTGGGAGCTGGGGATGGACGGAGGGAGGGGGTTGGGAAAGAAAGAGGAGAAAGTAGCTCCACACAGAGCTACTGGTGCCGAGCGAGGCGAGCCAGCAGGTGAGTCCTGGGGAGACGTCTGCCCCCGTCCCCTAGTGGACCGGGGTGCTATGTGGATGGTGGGGGACGAGGGACCCAACCCCAGGTGCCTCCCTCCTGGGGAGAAAGCAGCAACTTCCTGTTTCCCTGTCGGAGAGAGGGAGGTTACAGGGAGCAGGAGGCTTAACTCGGTCTGAAAATTAGGCTGAAACTTGCCTCAAACTTTTCAGAGCATCTTTGTATTTTGGGGGTGGGGGCAGCTTGGTTCCGTGGGACAGACTGACCTCCGTGTGGCCGTCATGCGGCTTTGGGGGAGATGCTGGGAGCCTCCACTTCCGTGTCTCCGGGCTCAGACAGCACCCACACCTCCCAGCACCAGTGCGGCTTGTGGTGTGAAGTTGGGAAAAAATTAAATTACACTCAAAACATTCCTCTGAATTTTCACTAAAGCCACCCCCCTGCTTGCACGTTGACCTTGGAGGGAGGGGACCACTGGTGGTCCTGGGCCCACAAAAGCCCTTCAGGCCAACCCCAGCCCCAGGCCCCTTGATCCGGGGTCAGGGTGGGGAGCTGCCCCATGGGGCCGGGAAGGCTGCGCGGCTTTGGGGTGCTCACCCAGCTGACGCATATAGGGACAGTTGCCACAGAACCGGGACTCCAATGGGACCGTATGTTTCCCTGCAGTGAGGGGACCACAGTTTCCCTTAAACTGGGCACACCTGAATGTAGCCGCACGTTTAGGGGTCTTCAGAACACCTGCCCCAGGAGGTGCCTTTGCCACTGGGAAAGACCCCCCCTCTGTGCCCCCACCAGGCCCTGTCTTGGGGTCTGTCCCATAGCCAAGCACCTAGCTGGGGGGGTGCTGCAGGCCGGTGTCAGGTCAGGGTCCAGTGGCCCGCCCCTGAGGACCCAGCTTGGAGACCCACAGTAGGGGGACGTGACCCCTGGCCTCGCCCGGCCCTGGCACACTGACGGCCATTGCCGGGATGCAGAGCTTCCTCGGAGGCTGCCTGGGAGAAACTCCGGCTGTGCCCCCGCGGTGGGCTGCCAGGGGCCAAGGGCCAGCTGCGGACGGCGCCCGCTCTCTACTGGTTATTTTTGGAAATGTTTTTCTGGTTTGTTCTCCTTCAGGCTCCAGAAAGAGAGCTTGAGGGGAGCCCTGAACTCCTCTGCCAGGGTGGGCTTCGCCGGACTGGGGGCTGGGCCCCAAGTTGAAGACACCTGCCTGAGTGTCCCCACACGAGAAAAAGGAGAACCCTGGCCTTCCATGGGGGGGAGCCCGGCAGGGCCCAGAGATCCTGTCCAGGGAGGGGCAGAGCCGGCCTGGCCTGGCTGGACTCGGGCCTCGGCCACGATGCTCCCAGGCAAGGCCACCTCGAGGTCCTCGACAGAGCCCAGCTCCAAGGAGAACCCCGCGTAGGGCTGGACGCCCCTCTGCCCCTTCTGCTGTCCTCCCGTGGTCCCAGCAGACTCACCCCATCCAGAACCCCCTCAGGGGGTCTTCAGAGGGTCCCCAACAGCTGGCCCTGGCATGACGTTGCCAGGCCAGTACCTACATGCACCGAGCCGGGCCCGGCTTTCCACACTCACACCCGCCGAGTCCAGCCCTGACTGTGGCCCCTGCCGTACAGACGAGGGAACCAGGCTGGGGTGGCGGCACCGCACTTCCCCTTCACCCTGAGCATCAGGCTCGGGCTTGGCCTCTCAGCGCCCAGGGCCCAGCCGGGGAGGAAGACGCTGCTTTCCATGGGCCGACTGCACCGAAATCCACATTCACCGCGGAGGGTGCTGTGGGAATGCAGGGGGCCCCCGAGCCTGGGGCCGTCCTTCTGTGGCCGCAGGGACCCTGGTGACAGCTGTCCTTGGCCCTGCCACCCTCCCTGCTCCCTCACATGCCAACCTGGGGGCTTCCTCTTCATGGGTGCTGCCCCTGGCTGAGGCCACACGGGGCCTCCACGGCCCTGGAATGAGCTCGGAGATGGGCTGGGCCGAGCCGGATGCCCGGTGGTGGACACGGCTGCTGCCTGGCCGTGCTGGGGTGCTGGGCACTGGAGGGTGGTGACAGCCGGTCCCGCCCCTGCCCTGCCGCCCTTGGGAGCTGACCTGGGGCTATCGGGGGCAGCGGCTTGGCAATGACCTCATTAGGAGCCGCCACGTCGGCACCTTCCTGAAGGCTCTTTTATCACTCGGAGCGAGCTGGTGCTGCCCCGTCCACACCTCCTCCCCGACACGGCGCTATCTTATCTCCCGAGGGTGGGGACCCTCATGGGAGCCAGAGAACCCGTCTAGGAATGTGGTCCCGACAGCCTCGTCACACGGCCTCTGTGGGGACAGACACCCACCGGGCGGCGGGGGCGGGGAGGGCACGAGGACGGTGGGTTCCTGCTGACGAAACGGGGCAGACGCGCGTTGCCTTCTGGCACCTCAAGTCCGCTCGTCGTGACGGTGGCCATGCATTCGGAGCCCCAGCCGCGCCCTCGCCCGTCGTCGTTGGCACCTCCCATCCCTGCGGTGGGAGCAAAGTGCAGTGCCCCAAACCCGGCTCTTCCAAACCCCAGCGGCTGGCTCCCAGGAGCCTCCGAGGTGGAGGCCCGTCCCGTCTGCCACCCGCTGCTCTTTGGGAGGGCGGGCATGGCCGGGCGAAGCCCCCGCACCCCGTCCAGCTCCGTTCCTTCCCCACAGGGGCCGAGGCGTGGCCCCTGGCAGCGAGGGGCTCCCGGGGCATCCGCAGTTCCCAGGCCCTGGGGAGGCCGCCCGGGCCCTCAGAGAGCCTCGCGCTGTCCCTCCCACTGTCCCCGCACATTCAAACGGCCTTTGTGAGCCGCGGAGCTGTGCCCGCGCTGCTGAATGAAGACAGCTCTTTGTCCTCGTGTCCTTGGCCTGCGGATTTTGGGGAAGGCTCTGCATAGCCGCCTACTGCTCCCCGCTCTCTCCTCGGACTGTTTGCTTCTTCCAGAACCTCACACACGAATACTAAAGAGCGGCTGAGCCAGGCAGCCTGGGGTCTGCTCCAGCAATCCCGGGGCTCAGGGCCCAGAGACAGAGGGCAGAGAGGGCTGGGGGCGCTGGGGAATCACCAGGCCTGTCCTGGCAGACAGGGCCGAGTCAGACGGGGCAGGCCCCAAAGGGGCTCAGGGGCTTGGGGGACCGCTGCCCACACTCTAGCCCCTGGTGGGCTGTGGGATGGGTTCTGGAGCTCGGTTCTGGCTTTGGCAAAGAGCAAGCAGAGCCACTGAGGCTGGCAGCTCGGTGCCCAGATCCCCTCGGGAGCCTGGTGCTGGGACTCCTGGCCTTGGGGAATGGGGTTGGGGGCAGCTGCTGCTCAGGATGAGCCACTGCCTTTCAAACCGGGGACCAGGTGGGGAGCCCCTGCTCCTGTCCTGGCCCCCCGTGAGGAATTGGATGTGGGGCCTGGGGGCCCAGGGCCAGGCCCGGCTTGGAGGAGGCTGCAACTCAGGCCCGGGGCTGGGATTCCGGCCCCCACCCGGGAACCCCCGACCTCCTCTGCACACTCCAGGGGGAGCTGTCCCGAGCTCCTTTCTTTCCTTCCACAGGCACTTACTGATCACCTACTGTATGCAGAGCAGAAGAGGGAGGAGGGGACTTTCTAGAAGCAGGCCCACAAGCATTATCAGTGGGCTCCAAGTCCGCCCATGGCTGGCCCAGGGCGCCCAGACCCCTTCCTGGCTGATGTCAGAGGAGCAGCGGCTCTGGCCACAGTGCAGGGGCAGCGCTAAGTGGCTGCATCCCTCCCTGGGCCCGGGTCCCCACCTGGCAGAGGGGGCTGTGGTCCTTCCAGCCTCTGGGCTAACTGCCGGCTGCGTGGGTGCCCCTCTGTGTGTCCACCTGGTGTGGAACCTCACGGAGAGATCACAAGCCAAGGACAAGTAGCCCAGACATCATGTCCCCCGAGTCCCTTCCTGCACTTTCTGCTCCTGCTAAACGCAGGATTGACCCCTCACACTTTCCTGGAAAATGGCCTCCAACCTGGGTCCCCTGAGCATCTTCTGAGCTGCCCAAGGAGCCACAGCAAGACAGCAAGTTGTGCCCCAGGATCCTCCGGGCACCCTCCCCAAGCCAGGCATCGGCCCCCACGTGAGTGCTGGTTACTTTCAGGAAAGGATCAGGTGTCAGGGGCCGCCTCACCCGAGTCCCTCGTTTTACAGATGAAAGCACAGATGCTGACAGACAGTGAGTGGCAGAGTCACATGAAGAATGAGAGACCGGACCTGCTCAAGAGCCAGTTCAATGGACAGGTCAAACGTTTGGTCTGTTAGTCGTTCAACAAACAAGTCGGTCACCAGCCTGATACAGGGAGTCACCAACCCACGCCCCAAAAGCCTGGGTATGCAGCCAGGAGGGTGGGAAGCTGGTGTTTTGAGCATGCTCAGAGGACGGAGGGCAGCCGCAAGACACGCTGGACACACAGTGACCACAAGATACAGCCACCCCGCTCCTAGGTCTATTTGAAGGCAGGACACGAAGAGACATGCGTACAGCAACGTCCACCATCACCAGAAGAAGCCGCTGAAGCGCCCACCTGAGGATGAGCAGGCACACAGGGTCGAGCCACACAAAGCAGAGAATCGTTCGGCCATAAGAAGGAATGAAATTCTGAGACAACCTGCAACATGGATGAACCTTGCAAACATGCTGAGCAAAATGTCAGGATATTAGATGACTCCACTTACAGGAAATATCTAGAATAAGCACATTTGGAGATTCAGAAAGGAGGTTAGAGAAGGGGGAGTTGCTGCTTGCTGGGAGTAGAGTACTTGTGCATTTCACAAGTTTTCAAAAAAATTAATTTTTTAAAAAAGAGAAACATGGGAAGGGAGAGGGGGTGTTTGTCCTGACCCAGAAGCTGGGACAGCTGGGGGTGACGGGAGGAGCCGGGGAAGGACGGAGGTGGGAGGGGACGGCGCGGAATCATCCGTCGTTCTGGCTGCAGCAGTGGAATCCTGAAGAGACGCGACAGGGTGACACGGGGAAGACGATGGGGAATGGCGGCACGTCCAGACTGGCTGAGGAGGGGGTCTGGGCTCGCGCAGTTAGAGGGCCGTTGCCCCCCACTCCAAGGCCCAGGGGCCACCCAAGGTCCCGTCTCTCCTGAGGCCACTGTGGCTACGTCTGCTGGAAAACCGAAGCCCACCGCCTCCTCCGCACACTACGAGAAGCACGGCCCCCTCCGAGGGCGAGCCCTGCCCCCTGCGAGGACGTGAGGGTGAGGGTGACACTGTCCCACACCAAGAGGCAGAGCTGCAGGAGAAACAATAGCGGAAACCGATAAACAGTTTCCATACCCGACATTTTCCACATTCAATTATTTTTAAATTAAATAATTTCTCCCGGGGAGAAAAAGAAAAGTTCCTGTTCAGCTCGAGCCCTGCCGGTCCCCACAAAGGCTGCATTGTAGGGCCCAGTGGAGAATAAGCCTTTGAGCCCACCCCTTCAATGCCCCCTTTTATAACTCTCGCTCCGAGCCCCATGCGTGGGGCGCCGGGCCTGACCGTGGGGCCCATGTTGGGGATCCTGTGGGCTCCCGGGAGCCAGGGTGAGGGACCGAGGGCTCTGGGTGGGGTGAGGAGGCCGCCAACAACAACAGCTCTGGGCTGGGGGAGGCAACGTGGAGGGTCTGCGGTCGATCCTGAACAGGGCAGGGGTCCCCCATTCAGGAGAAGCGGCTGGATGGGTGGGGCGGTTTGGAGTCAGTGCATCGGGGTTCGAGACCCGAGCCCTCCCTCCGCTGAGTTGTCGGGTGACCTTGGGGGTGTCGCCGGGCCAGTTAGAACCTCAGGGGTGCCACCTGCAGAATGGGATGATGTTTGCACAGGTCACTTCCCGGGGCTGTGGTGTGGGTGACGGAACGAAGTCATGGGGCTCACAGATGCACTAATTGCCGGCCTGAGATGGACAGGTGGGTGGAGTGACTGTTAAGATTGGGGACTCTGGAGACTGGTTCCAGAGATTGCAGATTAGCTTGCATCGGACTAAACTTCCTGCAGATAACAGTGATAAACTCTGGACAAATGTTTGAAACAATGCAAGTATTTGAAGGCACTCAGCAGTGACCAAAGGGAGGTGGAAGCTTAAGGAGATTGGACGCTTGAGGGCAGGAACTTTCCTGGGTGAGGTTCACTATTAGCCAGCTTTCCTCCAAGGCCATTCCTTGGTCCATCTGGCACAGGACAGTTAGAGCTCAAGTGGAAAGCTGCAATTTACTGGATTGAGGGATCGGAGGATTGAGGGCAGCTGTAAATCGAGGGGTGTACCCTGGAGAGAGCCACAGAGAGGGGATCCCCTAAATCTACTTACAAAAGCCCTCACTCCTTTGGCTGCTACTGAATGTTCCACCACGCGAAGATGTCAAGGAGCCCGTTGGAAAGCTATGGCTGGAAGGCTGGAAGCTGAGTGAAGAGTTCATCTGCTGCCCACAGCAGGGGAAAGAGAAACTTGGAATTTGAGTCCTGCCACCTTAAGGGCGCTTGATAAAGCTCTTCAGCGTTCACTTGAAACCCAGAAGTCTATGCCTCGAGAGCAAAGACTATCTCCCAGGACCAAGGGAATCAGCCTAAGGCTATGGGCAAACTGAACCCCAACCGAGCATATTACCAAAGTTCTGCATGTTTGGGGTAAGGAGTTAGTGATTTATGTGCCCGAAGGGACAATCCAACTTTCTAAAGGGGAAAATCACAGACTCCAGAGTTTCTACATGGTATCATCTCTGATGTCCAAATCAATAAAAAATTACTAAATATTAAAATAAACAGGAAAATATGACCCATAGTCAACGGAAAAATTCTTCAGTGCAGTCCAACTCTGAGATGACCCAGATGTGGGAACTCACAGACAAGGACTTTAAAACAGCTATTGCCAATGTGTCCAAAGGCTTAAAGGAAAAGAAGATCGCAATGATGGAACAGATGGGAGAGAACCAAATGGAAATTCTAGACTGAAAGGTAAAAATCATGAAATGAAAAACGTCCCTGGATGGGCTTGTAACAGCAAGCTGAAGATGGCAGAAGAAAGGGTAAGTATACAAGACAGATCCATGAAAATGATCTAATCTATATAATGGAAAAAAATACGGAAACAAAATGAACAGAACCTGAGTGACTTGTGGGGCAAAATCTAATGTATGTGTAACTGGAGTCCCAGAAGGTGAGAAGAGATAGGAAATAGAGCAGAATGAAAATCGAAAAAATAATGGCCAACAAAGCATGAAAAAATTTAAAATCTCTTTTCATTGAGAGACTTGGTTAAGGAAATAACAACACACTGGAAGAAAATATTCACAATACATATAGATGACCAAGGGCTTGTATCCAGAATATACCAAGACCTACTAAAAATTAGTCATGAAAAGACAAATGGCCCCCAAAGAAGTGGGCAAAAGGCTTGAACAGATATTTCACAGAATGAATAAACCCCAGGCTAATAAGCACATGAAAGGATGAAAAGATGCTCACCACCGTTAGTCGCCATGGAGATGCAGATGGAAACCACCACGAGGTGCCATTTCACACCCACTGGCAGGGCTACCACATGTGCGACCGACGGCAGTGAACGCCAGTGAGGTCAGGAGCAGCTGGAGCTTTCGCCACCTTGGAAAACAGTTTGGCAGCTCCTTGTAAAGTCAGATAAACACCTGATGTACGACCTGACAGTTACATTCCCAGGTGTGTACCCAAGAGAAAAGAAGACCCAAGTCCACAAAACAGCTTGTATGTGAATGTCCATAGCAGCTTCACGGACAATGGGCAAAGCCTGGAAACAACCCAAAGTGCCCCAAAGAGATAAACCAGTAGAGAGTCATACAATCGGACACTAGTCTGCAACAAAGAAGAACCGACTGCTGATAAATGCAACCATGTGGCTGAATCTCAAACATCATGATGTTGAGCAAAAGAACCCAGATGCAAAGAGAACATGGTGTTCGATCAGAGGCAGTAGAGTCAGCTGGGGTGATAGACATCGGAACAGCGGCCGCCCATCTGCCCTCGGGGGGTATTGACCAGAGGGGGCAGGGGTGATGGAAACTCTTCTGATTCTGGGTGCAGGGCGGGGTGCCAGGGATGCACTTTGTCCAACGTCCTCCACACACCCTCTCACCATCAGCGGTTTCATCCTACGATGGACCACGGGTGGGTGACACTGCTGGGTCTGGTTCCCCCCAGCTCCTTCACTTATGAGATGGGGGACAGGAGTCTCATAACCCTCTGAGCCCCCCAGTTCACTGATTTGTGAAACAGGGACAAAGTTAACCTTGGGGGTGGCTGGTGATGGTTAAATGAGATTTTCAGGTAAACAGAAAGGATGGGGGTGGCCCGGAAAGAAATGCTCACCTGATGTCACCATGGGGGTTTTATTATAAAGTGGCCCAGCAGCCAGCTCAGCGTGGGCTGCACACGTGAAGGGGGTTGCGTGATCCCCCCACTCGCCCAATTCAGGATTCATTTCCTGAGCACACAGGAGGCAGCTGGATCCGCCCCGGCCCACCCCTCTGCCCCAGTCTCTGTCATGTGTGCTGGGCAGGAAGGAGGGCGATGGGACCCCAGCCCACTCCCTGTGAGGCGGGAGACGTGCCCACGCTGCCTCGGCGGGAACCTGGCTGGGGGACGGGCAGCCGCCGTCGGGCCAACACCACGCGCCATCCCTTGGTCCTCCGGGGCCTGCTCAGTCCTCCCAGAACCCTGCCCGTCCCGGAAGTGCAACCTCAGGGGAGCGAAGGCCATCGACGGCTCGGAGAGGGTCAGCGACGCGGCTGGACTTACAAGAGCCCTCCCGGCCTGGAAACCTCCGCCCCACCCTGCAGCCGGGGTGCTGCGGGTGAGCCTCGCCGGGCACGGGCACCCTCCTCCCGGGGTCTCCCCAGGCTGGGCGGCCCTGCCGCGGCCCCCAGCCCCCCACCCCGCCCTGGCCGGGTGCCTCCCGGCCACGTCCCGTCCCCTGCCCGACGGACGCCTTCGGCCGTTGACTTCATAAAGGGACTATTGTCCTCCAGGCGATCTTTACAGAAACATGGCCTGGCGAGGGGAAACATTTAGTTAATAATTTAACACTGTGCTGTCTGCTGAGTTTTCAGCCGCCGAGGAAGATCGATGGGGCCAACAATTGGTTTATTGAGTGTCCCGGCTCGATTTCCCCGTGTCGCGGCCGCGGAGCGAGGGGACGGCGGGCGGCGGGGGGCGGGGGCCGCAGGTGGAGCTGGCGCAGGTGTGGGAAGTGGCCGCCCCGATCTCCCCGGGGGGCTCGAGGTGCCCGGGGCTCACTGGCATGTGGCGCAGCTCTCGGGAGCTGCGGTGGCGTTTGCCGGCATTTTGTCGCACCCTCCTGAGATGTCAATCAGGTAACTGCCTGGGCCTCATTACGTCACTTTTGCTCCCCAATTTGTTTGGGGAGGGAGTGGAGGGAAGGCTGTGACCTGCCCTTGGGAAGGGCAGACTGGAGCTGGGGTTGGGGCTCCCTGGGTCACCAGTGGGGCTGTGGGGAGGTTTGGGGTGCCCCTGTCCCTTCGTGCCTAACAGCTGCCCAGAATCAGAACCACTGCCCCCCGGGGACGGGTGCCCCAGCTCTCGCCCCCTCCCCACAAGCCGTGCAGGTCCTTTAATTCTCTCCTCCTGCTCCAGGTTCTCAGCTGGCCCTGGAAGATGGGGAGCTGCTGGGAGGTGACGGGGGGCTGCAGCAGCACCCCGCACATGCCCTGAGCCCTGCCCTGAGCCTGCAGGCCGGGCCTCAGTACACACGGCTGTCTTGACCTGGGCGGCGGGAGACTGAGGCGACGGGAGAGGCCGGCTCTCCGAAGCGCCCTCTCACACCCCGTGTGACTTTGTCCCCTGAGCCAGGCCTGCTGTGTTGCTACCCTCAAAGTCCCCACCCCAAGTCTGCTTCCTCCAGGAAGTCCCCTGGATTTCCCGGCCGGAGGCGGGTGGCCTCTCTGCTCTGTCCCAAGTGCTTGCCGCCACCCAGGACGGCCGCCACGAGCCTTCGCATTGAAGACTGATGTCCCTGCCCCGGCCTGGCCACAGACACCGCCTGGCCCCGAGGGCATTGTGAGCGGGCAGGCCGCTTCCCCTGGGCCGCCCCTGCCTTAGTGTCCCAGTCTCCCCCAGCCCTTCCCTGGGGCCCAAGCATGAGCTGCCCTGGGGGAAGTTGGGATGCTTGCCAGGCTTTGGGGAGCACGGTGCAGCCCCTTGAGGGGCACACCTGGCCCAGCTGCTGCCATCAGGAGGGGTCCCTCTGCCGCCTGAGTCCTGCCAACCCACTGAGCGCATCTGCCCCATTGGCCCTGGCCATGACCCAGCCCCAGCTCAGCTCTGGACAGAGGGGACTGGATGCGTCTCGGCCTGTGGGTCACCAACATCTCCCCGGGGAGGCCACGCCCCAAGGTGGCCTGGGTCTATCTGGTGCTTCCCGGGCCCAAGTGGCCAGCGTGGTGCCAGCGCCTGGGTTCCCAGGCCACAGCCAAGGATGAGCACCCAGAGGCCCACGGAGATAACCATCAGCCAGCCGCCCCCGCAGCACAGCCAGTGAGGCCCACGGAGAGGCCAGGAGCAAGGCGGTCTCCTGGGACCCTGTTCAAAACGTGCCTCTGAGACGCGGAAGAGGGTTTAGGGGCCTAGGGAGGCCTCCTGGGTCTTGGCCTCTCAGTCCATTGCTCAGATAACCGGGGGTGGAGAGTTCTGAGAACGGCGTGTCTGTGATAAGCTCACAGGCCCAGTGCCCAGCTCCCTCGGGGACCCTGGGTCCTTGTGGCCGCCCTGGGGGAAGCCCTTGCCTCTTGGGGCATCCCCCTTTCTCCCTAACATAGGGTCCCCACTCTTTCCCCAGCGGGAGCTCCCCCAAGGGAAGGCCCCGGGAAGTGGCTCTGTTGGTTTCTCTAGAAGAACAAGAACTAAAAAACAGTGACAACTGGAGCTGCATATCCCTGGGTGTGCATGCCCTGTGTGTCCTCGTGTGTGTGTGTGTCTGCATGTGGGCCTGTGTGCGTGCCTGTGTGTCCTCGTGTGTGTGTGTGTGTCTGCATGTGGGCCTGTGTGCGTGCCTGTGTGTCCTCGTGTGTGTGTGTGTCTGCATGTGGGCCTGTGTGCGTGCCTGTGTGTCCTCGTGTGTGTGTGTGTGTCTGCATGTGGGCCTGTGTGCGTGCCTGTGTGTCCTCGTGTGTGTGTGTGTCTGCATGTGGGCCTGTGTGCGTGCCTGTGTGTCCTCGTGTGTGTGTGTGTCTGCATGTGGGCCTGTGTGCGTGCCTGTGTGTCCTCGTGTGTGTGTGTGTCTGCATGTGGGCCTGTGTGCGTGCCTGTGTGTCCTCATGTGTGTGTGTGTGTCTGCATGAGGGCCTGTGTGCGTGCCTGTGTGTCCTCGTGTGTGTGTGTGTCTGCATGTGGGCCTGTGTGCGTGCTTGTGTGTCCTCGTGTGTGTGTGTGTGTCTGCATGTGGGACTGTGTGCGTGCTTGTGTGTCCTCGTGTGTGTGTGTGTGTCTGCATGTGGGCCTGTGTGCATGCCTGTGTGCCCTCGTGTGTGTGTCTGCATGTGGGCCTGTGTGTGTGCCTGTGTGCCCTCGTGTGTGTGTGTGTGTCTGCATGTGGGCCTGTGTGTGTGCTTGTGTGTCCTCGTGTGTGTGTGTGTGTGTCTGCATGTGGGCCTGTGTGCGTGCTTGTGTGTCCTCGTGTGTGTGTGTGTGTGTCTGCATGTGGGCCTGTGTGCATGCCTGTGTGCCCTCGTGTGTGTGTCTGCATGTGGGCCTGTGTGCGTGCCTGTGTGCCCTCGTGTGTGTGTGTGTGTCTGCATGAGGGCCTGTGTGCGTGCCTGTGTGTGTCAGTGCACCTGTGAGTTCTGTTTTTCCTCCTTTCTTTTCAGCACTAAAGCTCGGGAGCAGGCCCGAGGACCCCGGGGGTGGGGTGGGATGTGGACATGAAAAACAACAAGAAACTCCACCCAAGCAAGGAGAGTGCAGACGGGAAGGTGCCCCCAATCGAAGGGAAGTCTGCCTGGGCGGAGCTGGATGCTGTCGGGGTGGGGTGTGCCCAGAGCTGGGCCGGGGCTGGCCCAGAAAGGCCCAGCCCCCAGCCCGGGAGCAGACAGCCAGCAAAGCCGCCTTTCATCTCCGCTGGCCCTGCTCCCACACAGAAGGTCCAGGCCCAGAAATAACGGCCCCGCACGGCGCTGCTGCAGGAACCAGTGGGTCTGGAGCCGGCTCCCCCAGCCCCTGGGGCCCCAGCTTCCAGGACAGGCGTTGTCCGGAGACCTCCAACCAGGCCCCTTCTCCCTGAAAAGCAGGGAGGCTGCGGCCTCTGAGAATCAGGGATCTTGGAAGCTTTCGTCACAGGCGGCGTTTGAAATGTTCAAAGCACCAAGGAGAAACAGGCCCATGCTGCCGAGCCCCTTTCTCTCCTTTCTGCAGAATTAGACTTCCCATTGAGACACACACACACACACGTGTGTACATGAGCACACACATGCATGCACACCCACACCCATGCACAAATGTGCACAGCGCACACACGTGCACATGCACACACACACAGATGTCTGCACACATACACACATGCTTACCACACATGCACACTCATGCACACATGCACACATATGCATACAAGCACAGATGTGCACACACACAGATGTCTGCACACATACACAATGCTTACCACACATATGCACACACACACACATATGCATACAAGCACAGATGTGCACGCACACCTGATCTTGGCACGCCTGAAGACCCCAACGCAGGGCTTGGCCTAGCAGTCCCACACCCGTATGCTGCCCCCATTGGGGCTCACGTATGATCGTTTTAGTGATACTCAGGGTAGTTTGGCAGAGATTCACAGCCCCCCATGTTGGCTGCCCAGATCTGAAACCAGGGAGGAAAAGTGCCAGTGATGCTGGGTTCTGACAATAAGAGGGGTGACGGTGCAGGGCTCAGGTATCCTGGAGAGCAGCTCAGAGGCCTCCCCTGCCCGTGTGCTGTGGGAGCTCGGGGTGCCCGGGACCACGTGGGAGCTGCTGAGACAGGCGGCAACCAGGGGCCGTGGCCGGGCGGACAGGCAGCGTTGGTGGCCTGACTGCACCCGCCGGGGCAAAAGGATGGGCCAGGCTGCTCGGCCTGTTCCACCAGGACGTGGGATAGAAGGTGGGATAAGGCGGATTCTGAAAGGAGATGTTTTCCTTTGGAAAGTTTATTGAGAGACTTATGTCCAAGGATGTGTGTTTTTTTGTGCATTTTGTTTTTTTTTTTTTTAAAAAAAAACCTCAGCCAAAGGTTAGATTTCAGATCTCCTCCGACAGGCTCGGCCTGTTTGAAGCCCCATTTATTTGTTTGGCTTGGCCAGCCCGAAGTCAAATAAACTCTGCTCCTTTTCGGATCTTGTTAAACACACTTTCGGACGTGCTGCGTGCTAACTGTGATTTGGCCAAGAAAGTGCTCTTTATAAGTGCCTTCGGGGATGGACCTCTCCGTCTTCTCCAAAAGGGCCTGGCTCTCCCGCTCTTCCCTTCTGCGCCGGCCCCTCCTGCCGTCAATGGCACTCTTTCATTCGCTTCCCCAAGTGGAAGGCTCGGGCTGCCTCCAGGTGCCCTCCTGTCTCTGCGCCGCCCCCACCGCGGGCCTCGGGCTGGGCCTCCGAGCCGGGCGCCGGGTCTGAGGTCCGGCCGAGCGTCATGTGCTGCGTCTCCCTCCAGGTCAGGGCTGGAGGCCGTGAGCGACGTTGTGGTCCTCTCTGGGTGCCGGCCCAGCTGCCTCCTTCCACCCCCCCTACAGCTGTGTCCGCGTCATGACGGGGCGGGGTGGGGGGGGCTTTGATCCCGAGCACAGGTGGGGGCAGCACATGTCACCAGCGAGTGTGTGGCACTTGGCTGCCTCAGAATCTGTTTCCTCATCTGTAAAGTGGCTCAAAAAAAATAACTGCCGTGCAGGCCTATCGGGGTCCACTGAGCTGTGAGCAAGGAGCGGGCTCAGCTTCCGGGGAGCACTTGGCGATTATGCCCACAAACAGTCCAGAGGATCTGGATGATCTGCAGGTGAAGATGGAGAAGGAGGCTTCTAGGAGTTGCCGGACAGGTGGCCCCATGTGGGTGCCCCCCGGGCCTGCTCTTGGCCCTCCCCTTGAGTTCCAGAGCCTGGATCCTGCCCGTGGTCTGTCCTCTACCCACTGGTTTCCCAAATGGGGCGGCTCTAGGAAGCAGGCAGGGTGAGGAGGGTGGGCTCGTATTTGTCAGCTGAAAAGCTGGGAAGGGGCCTGGGAGCCACACTCGACTTTGCATCTGGCTGTGACATCTAGGTACACTCTGGAGATGGGCGGCTCCAGGGGATTTTGGGCTTCCTTGCTACCCTGTTACCTGCCTCCAGGAAACACATGGAGAAGAGAAAGGGCCTTGGACATGAACAAGGGACCCTGTCGTCAGCCCCTGGGGCCTTGGCCCAACATCCGCCTTGACAATCCTTGGGCTGTGGCTGGAGCCCAGGCTTGCGGCTCTTCGCCTCAGAAGCTTCTGGGCCACACCACGCTGGGGATGTGTTCACGCGTCTTCTGCCCTTTGCCAAGGGTTCGCCACATTTAGGCACAGGGCTACAAAAATTCTTCTGCAGGTTTATGGCTGCTTGTGGGGTTGCCTCTGTTTGACATGAGGGGAGGCAGGAGCTCGTGGAGGCCCCAGGGACTGACCAGGTACACAGACCTTGTAATAATCCATGTACCAAGCCAGCCGGATGCCCACATTTGTGATCTTTTGGCAAAGGGAAGAGAAAGAACCAAGACTCCCCGCCTTCCAGATGTCTTTGAGGAAGACGCTTTGGCCCTGGGAGGAGGCCCTCCTGCGTGCCACCCAGGCCAGGTTTCTCTCCCGAAATCCTGCCCCTCCAGGTCTGGGCCCCCCAACCCCAGCCACCTGAAAGAAGCTCGAGGAGTGGGGAATGCTCCAGAATTGGGGTTCTGGGTCCACGGTCCTGGAGGCAGCCCCAGAGCCCCGTGTTCCTGCACCTGCTGAGACCACCCCGTGGAGAACAGCCCCTCTGCTGCTTAGAGCCAGGCCATGGGACCCCGGGATCTTGGAGCCAGACCCCTGCTTACAGAGGGATGTCCCTTCTGGTCCCCACCCCCCAACGGGCCTCCCATCATCTGACAAAGGGCACAGGCACCCCCTTCTCCAGGACATTGCGGCCCTCCCTTCCCACCACCCTGCTGCCAAGTTGCTTACATCTCATCACTATAAAACCAGTGAGTAACAAACAGTTCACTACAAAACAAAACTGGTAGGTAGACCAGATGACCCAGAAATTCTATTCCCGAGCGTCTACCCTAAAGGACTGAAAACTGACATCTGCACAAAAACTTATTTGCAGCACGATCCACAACAGCCAAAAGGCAGAAACAAACAATGCCCAACTGCAGAGGAATGGAAAGTGGTCTCTCCACAGACCATAAGAAGGAATGACGTCCCGATCCACGTCACAACACGGCTGAACCTCGGAAACACCGTGCGGGGTCCAAGGAGCCGGTCAGGAGTGGCCGCAGACTGGACAATTCCGTTGATAGGAAACAGGCTGACCCACCGAGGCAGAAAGCAAGCCAGTGGTTGCCGGGGCCTGGGGGAGGAGGGAATGGGGGTGACTGCGAATGGGTACGGGGCTTCTTTTAGGGGTGATAAGTTCACGGTACTGAAGGACACATAACATTGCAGATGCTAAATGCCAATGAATCGCACACTTTAAAAAGGTTTGTGTATTTTACCACAATTAAATGAATCACACTTGACACTTAAGCTAGATTTAGATGGAAAAACAACACGAAAAAAACACAGTAAGTGGATTGTCAAAAACATCCGGAAAGGGAGATGAGCAGAAAGAATAAAACTCTCTGGACGTCCCTCCACATCACAGAAGCTTCCGGACCCTGCTGCTGTTGGCTGCCTGCTTTCTGCCCCTGCCCCGGGACCCTCGCTAGGCCCACGCCAGGCCTCCAGTCCTCGGATGCAGAGTCACTGCCCTTCCGGATGCGGCTACACCCGGGTCCCCGCACAGAGGCAGACGCGGAAGGGTCCGGAAGGCTCCCAAGGACAGAGTCAGGCTCTGGGCTCGGCTGGGGGGGATCCGGGGCCGTGGGAGCCACGGGCCATGTCGGCCAGCCCTCCCGCCCCTTGAGCTGGCCCCCGGCCCCCCGCTGCCCCCTCGGTGGGGCTTCCCGGCTGCCACGCTCGGAGACGTGCTGGTCGCCCGTCTAATGGAGAGCTCCCGCCTGCGACCGCAGCGCTGCCTCGTTGAAATGTACGAGAAACAATTAAGAGTAATTGGAATCAATTAATAGATGATTTTCTTAGGAACTGTACACAATGTGAGGTGGAATCTAATTACATTTTCCAAGTGCACGCACTCTCCAGATCCGGTGACCGACTGGGAGAAAGCAGGGGCACATTCTGGAAGGAGAGTTGCCATCTAAGCGTAAAAATGAAGCTGAAGCCAGGGAGGGGCCGGGTGGGGGGCTCGGCCGAGGCCAGACAGCGAGGGGAGGGGCCCGGGGCCCTGAGCAGGTGGGTCTTTGAGATGCGGGGATATCTGTGTCACAGGAACAAGGCCCCGGGCCAGTGGTCCCAGAGGACCCGGAGCCCCGCACAGAGCTGGCCGGCAGGGGGCTGGGAGGGACGGCCACAGCCCCTTCTAGTCCAGGAAGGGGAGGCTGCTAATGAGGGCCCAATTAGCCCCGAGCACGGCCGGAGAGCCCAGGACGGGGGACCCAGGGGTGACAGGCCCCCGCTTGCCAACGCCTCGGCCCGGGGTGCCGGGCAACGGGAGAAAAGCCGCCGTCCTCGGCCCGTTCCCACCGCGGTGACTGTCAGCGGTTCTGGTCGCCAGGATTCCGCTTGCAGCTAATTAGGGGATTTGGACAAACGTGTTTTTCCACCGAGATTTGGCTTCCTTCTTAAAGAGCGGGCCTGGGAAGCCCCTCCTAGCACCCGCTCCCCTGTTCGTGTCTCCTTTTTAGTACTTGTCAGGCCTGGAAATAACAGCCCAGAATACTTGCTCGTTGGTTCATTTGTTCAGTCATTCATTCCACAAACATTCTGGGGGCCTGTGATTTGGGGGATGCTCTGATGGGCTGTGTCCCCTGAGGAAGCCACGGTGCCTCGTAACCACTCGACCCTGGGAAAGACGGGGGCTGTCAGTATAGCCGGAGTGTCCCATTCAGGGTCCTGGGGAGCAGCTGCCTCGCGCCCCAACTCTGGGCGGCCCCATGCCATGTGCCCAGGGAAGGGGCAGCAAGGGGGTGTCCAGTTCCCCCTCTGCACCCCTCACCGGCCAAAGCCCACCCAGGTCAGGAGGGGGCAGAGGTCACGTGGGGCAGAGAAGGGGCCCTCCGGGAGCAGGGTGGGGGCTCCGAGCGCCTTATCAGATGGAACCACCGGGGCTGCACTGAGACCCACTTCCTGTGCGCTGAAAGCCAAGCTCCGGAGCAAAGCGCTGGCCTCACCGCGTCACCTCCTGACCCCAGGCTTCCCTGGGGCAGCTTGGCTCTCATTTCTGCCCCAGGGCCACAGGTGAGAGTCTCGGTCTGCAGAACTCCGGGGCCCAGAGAAGAGGGGAGCCCTCTTGCGCTGTGTGCTCGGCACCCCACTCCTCAGCCCGTGCAACAAGGGGCGTTTCCCTTCCGGCCAAATGTGGGAGTCTCAGCCACAGCCTTGGGGACCGGGGAGGTGTCCCTCCAAATCCCAGAACCTTCTGGGTTGCTTGTTTCCTCAAGTTAGACTCGCATGCGCCCACATGGCAAAATGGTGCTGTTTCTCTGCCATGGGAGGGCAGGGGCTCCTGGTGGAGCTGTTGGGCTCGGGATTTGAAGCTGGGGGACAGTGGGGGACAGGGGTGTGTCTGAGGACCCAGGACGGGAACGTGGCCGTCACGAGGGAGGGTGGATGGAGTCATGTGACAGAGCAGGCTGCCGGGCAGCTCTTGAGTCAAAGGACATGGGGTGGGGGTGGGGGTGGGGGGTGGGCGCGAGGGGAAGGGGCAGCCCATCCAGGGTGGCGGTGAGACCCCTGCCTCTGCAAGTGGCCCTTGGTCCTCAGGCTCAGGCTCCTTGGGCGCAAGGCTAGTTAGGTCCGCACTGGCTGCTCCGGCTTTGGCCAGGGAAGGGTTAACGGCGGCTGTTGGCTCTGACAAGTCCAAGGTGAAGTGGGTGGCCAGGAGGCTCCTTAACCCCTCTTGGCTGGGAATTCTGGCTGTCACTCTCCGGACAGACTCTGCCATCATCACTTGCCGATAGGCATCAGCAGGTGCTGGCAGGAGCCAACGGGCTTTCGCTCTTAAAGCGACAGCGACTCCCCAGCCACCCCCAGCTCGCGCGCGCCTGCAGGTTTTCCCAGCTGGAGGCCTCACCCTGGCCGGGTACAGCTCCCCGAGCCTGCTGGGCGGGGTCCGGGCTGGGGCCCCGAGGAGTCCCCGGGAACTGGGACCCAGAGGCCGAGTAATAGTAATTGCTAGTATCAACCGGGGGTGCTGTGGCAGGCACATGGGGACCCAGGGCCCTCTTTCTCTCCTTCCACCGGAACCATGTGCGGCCCGCGGCTGGTGGCCTCTGCCAGGGAGGAGGACGGGGTGAGGGCTCACCCCACTTCTGGGCTAGCAGGATCCTGCAAACTGTACCTGTAACCCCCAGGATACGCCCGCAGGGAGTGGGGGGTCTTAGCTCTGTGGGGGCCCTGTGGGGCCCACCTCCTCCGGAGCCGCGGCCCTTCCTCCCTCTGGCTTCTTGCAGGGGCTTTACCATTTGGGGGATAATTCTAGAGTGTTTGGAGAGACGGAGAGCTCACCCCCAGTTCCCACAGCACCCCGTGAGCTGGGCAGCTGAGGCCCTGCCCTCCGAGCTCACAGTGCAGGGATTGCGGCTCCTTCCTTCCAGCTAGGCACCCAGACTCGGTGAAGAGCATGGGGGCTGCTGGGGGGGTCGTGCCCTGAGACTTAACCCTTCCTGTGCAAAAGCCCCCTGCCCAGGGGCCCAGGGCATCTGCCTCCCGCCCTGGTGCTCGGCTGCTGCCCCTGAGTGGGCTCCCCACGGCCTCTGCCTCCTGCACGGACTCCCCATGCACAGCTGCAGCCCAGGCCAATGGCAATGCTGGGAGCAGGTGCCCACCGGGTCTGGATGGCACCCCAGGGTGGGCAAGGAGCAAGAGGAGGACTCAGAGGTGTGGGCTGCTGCGGGGGCCGCCTGAGGCCCGTGGGCACGCTGGGGAGCACAGCGGGCTCCCTGCCACCCTCAATGCCCACCCTGGGGCGGCTCCTGCCTCCCCATCCAGGGCTGTCGGTGGTGCCAGTCCAACCAGTGGCTTTAACAGAACACGTGCCCGTGCCCGGCAGGCAGCTTGGAGCCCTCAACGGGTGAGAGCCAGCTAATGGCGGTGGGGAGAGGGGAGCCTACCCACACCGCTCCCCGTGGCCACAAGCTCTTCCTTGCTGCCCCTTGGAAACTGGGGCACAAAGGAGGAGGAGCCCCTTCAGCATCTGGGAGAAAGGGTGCGGCTGGGAAACTTCACTTGCAGGAGGCCAGGAGCTCTAATCCCACCGACACAGGTGCCCGCCCAGAGCAGGCCCAGAAGGACCCTTTACTCTCTCCTGTGGAGTCTGCACCCACAGCCAGGGATAAGCTCCAGACTGCTCGCCTTTGTGCAGGAGGGAAACCGAGGCACGGAGGGGTCAGGCGGTGCATGTAACCCCACCCAGCTGCAGAGCCAGAGCTTGACATCAGTGATGGGTCCACCGTCCTTGCCAGCACAGAGCCAGGGTGGGGCTCATTCCAGGGCCTGAGAAAATGGGCAGACGCCGATGGCAAGGTCTCTGCTGGGACCCTCTGTCCTGGAGAAGAGGGCAGAGGGCTGTGCTCCTGACAGCTCTGGTGACATGGGAGCTGGATTGACTGTGAAGGGACAGGATGGGGCCCCTGCAGCCTTTGAACCGTGAGGGACTGCGTGTGTCCTGCGTGTCTTCCTGGGAGCCCAGCTGTGGGCGGTGGGAAGGAAGTGCAGTGTGGCTGGGGGTCCTCGGCCGCGGAGGGCACGGTGGACACGGGGGCCCTGTCACGTGGGCCAGGGGTTCTCCTGGGGGGTTTGTGCCCCCCACCCCGGGGCTACGTGGCAATGTCTGAAGGCAGCTCTGCCTGCTACAACTTGGGGGAGGGTACGGCTGGCGTTGAGCGAGGACGCCAGTGACACCTGCTGAGCCCCTTAAAATGCACAGTTTGACTCCCGCAGAGAAGGACCCTGTCCCCAGTGTCGGCAGTGTCGGGGTGGGAGGGACCCTGACGAGGGGAGACCACTGCTGGAGGCTGAGGGCAGGGGCACACTGGGGGGGCCTCTCAGAGCTTCTGCCACCCGACCCACACCTGGGGCCGCTGCGCCAGGCAAACCCAGCTTTGGGGTCCCAAGGAAATGACCTGACAGCTCATGGACGGAGGCCCTCGGCCCCCCAGGCTCGCCCTCCTCAGAAGCCCGAGCTCCCAGGGACCATTCTGCTGTGGCCCAGGGGTCTTAGAGGACACCCGGGGTTTATGGCATGTCTCCTCCCAACACTGGCAAGAGGATCCAGCCTCAGCTGGCCCAGGGCCGGGTTCTAGACTCCGGGCCCATCCCGTCTGGAAAAGCGGGAGGCCCTCAGGACCTAATTCCCAGGGTGCTGTGAGGATGGGGGCACTGGAAAGTGGGGTCCCCTGAGCCTCTCCCTGTCCCTCATTCCAGGGCAGGCCACCTCCAGGGACTCCCCATGTCCCTCTCACTGTGCACCCCACCACCCGCCCCTGGGCCCTCGGCCACCAAAGCTGGGCTTGGCTTCTTGCTCCCGACATCTGCCTGAGGTGGTGGGCACTCCAGTGGGGCCGCAGGCAGCCAACAGGCTCAGAACCAGGGACCGGATCTGCGCCAGGGCCTCACGGCACCTTGTTGGGTAAACAGACTTCCTGCCCGAGCCCATCATGCTTGTTGGTCCCACTTGTGTGATGGGATCCCCAAAAGATGACCCCGTATCCAGCTGCCCCCACCTGGGTGGGCTCATCCATCCCAAGGGCAAAGGGCAGCCCCTCACCAGTGTCCTCTTCCGCCGTCTCCCCTGGCTCAGTGGGGCCTTTCGTTCAGAGAGCAGCTTTGCGTGTCACAGGCCGTGAGAGATTTCCCCGGGATACTCCCCGTGTCCGTCGGAGGGCTCCGTGAGCTTTTGGGGAAACTACTTCAAGGAAGACTTGTCCTGGAGTCAGAAAGATAGAAGAGCAGCCGGTCCTGGGGACGGCGCTGAGCTAGGATGGGGTTGGGGGTGTCAGGGCTGCCCCATCCCTGACACGGCCCCTCCCAGGAGAGGCAGCGTCCCTCTGTGTGTGTGGGGAGGGGGTTTAGCGATGAGGATTCTGGGGAGAGGTGTAAAACGTGGTCCTCAGGTATCCAGGGGTCTACCCAGACCCTCACATCCATCCTTTCCTGGGGACAGTGGCACCTTCTCCAGCATCCTCCAGGGTCAGCCTGGGAGCTCAGGGACCTGGGCCCCAGGGTGCAGCTACTCCAGGATGAGTGCCCCCCAGGGCTGCCCACAGGGGTGTGGTGTGCTGCTCTGGCACTACCCAACAATTTGCCAAGTTTGACAACCCAGGGGGATGGGGGTGAGAACTGGGCGTAGGTTTCAAGTGAGGGGCTCAGAGCCTGCATTTCCTGGGGGTGGGTCAGAGGACTCATGTCGGGCCTTGGTGCTTGGCCTGGGGTCAAGTGACCAGCCAAGAGGCCAGCACCCCAGGAGGTGCCAAGGGCCCTCAGCCTGTCCTGCTGCTATGACGAGGCTGCTGGGGGCGTGTCCTTGGGAAGGAAGACCAGCAGAGTCCTTCAGCAGGGAATGAGTGGACGGAAGGACGGGTGGATGAATGCATGGATGGATGAATGCATGGTGAATTAATATAAGAATGGATGGATGGATAAATGATGAATGGGTGTGTGGGTGAACGGATGATTCAATAGATGGATAGATGGAAGGATGGGTGGATGAATGAATGGAAAGATGATGGATGACTGAAGGAATGAATACAAGAATGGATGGATAAATAGATGAATGGATGATGATGGATAGCTAGATGGATAGATTATTGATGGATGGATGAATGTATGGATGGGTGGATAAATGGATGTATGGATATATGGATAGATGGGTGGCTGAATTGATGGATGGATAGATAGAAGGATGGATGGATAGATGAATGAATAGATGAATGGTTGGATAAATGGATGTATGTATGTATAGATGGATGGATGAAAGGATGGATGGATAGATGGAAGGACAGATGGATGAATGGATGGACAGATGGATAGATGGATGACGGAAGGATGGATGAATGAATTGATAAAGGGATGGATAGATGTTTGGATGATGATGAATGAATGGGTGGATGGATAGATGGACAGATGGATGGGTGGATGGATGAATGGAAGAATGTGGATGACTGATGGAAGGATGGATGAATGAACGGACAAATGGATGAATGGTTGGATGGATGAATATAAGAATGGATGGATAAATGAATGGGTGGATGGATGATGAATGAATGGCTGGATAGATGGAAGGATGGATAGATGGAAGGATGGATGGAAGGATGAATGAATGTAAGAATGAATGGATAGATGATGAATAGATGAATGGATGGATAGATGGAAGGATGAAGGAAGAAGGATGAATGGATAGATGGATGGGTGAAAGGATGGATGAATGAATGGAAGAATGGATGGATGAATGGATGGATGGATGATGAATGAATGGATAGATGGATAGATGGACAGACAGATGGGTGAAAGTATGGATGACAGATGGGAGGATGGTTGGACGAATGGAAGGATGATGGATGGATGACGGAAGGATGGATGAATGGATAGGTGGATGGATGGATGATGTTTGGATGGATCATGAGTGGATGAATGGATTGATGGGTGTATAGATGGGTGGATGGATGAATGAATGGAAGGATGATGGATGAATGATGGAAGGATGGATGAATGAATGGACAAATGGATGGACAGATGGAGGGTGTGCATGAATGGACTGATGACCTGTCAGATTTGTGTTTTGGGAACCCCCTGCCACCAGTGGCAATGCGGAGCATGTGAGGGGATTGTTTTGAGGGCTGGGGGTGGCCAGGTGATTGTGGCAGGCAGGGCAGGTGTGGAGGTGATGGCCAAGATGGCCTCAGTAAGGAGGAGAGGTAGTGGACAGGGAGGGGAGCCCACAAAGCAAGTCCCCTCACACTGTTTTGCTTCAGGCTGTCCCTTCCCTGGCCATCCACAGATCCCCAGGCCCCACTGTGGGAGACCTGCTCTGTACCCCACTTTGTTGAAAGGCCGCGGGTGGGGGCCAGGGATCCCCACATCTACGGGGCTCTGCCCACCCCCACAGTGTCAATACTAGGGCTGGCTTCTCTGATGGTGGGAGGTGGGGGGTCCAGGGGCGGCTGACCCCCTGCCCACTGCCAAGACAGATGGAGGACGGTGCCCACCCTTGGCCCCAGCGAGCTCCTGCTCCTGACAGGCCCTGACCTCCAGGCCAGCTCCCCGGGGCCCTCTGCACCCAGCCTGCCCTCCATGGGCCACCCCCTGATGCGGAACGGGCAGTGTAGGCAGGGACCATCAGAGGCTCTTTGAGCTGAAAAGGCCTCTTGGACGTCACTGCATAAGCCACTGCATTGTGACGTGCCTCGGCAGGCGCTGCAAATACACCAGGAAAATGCCCTTTTGTCATCAGGTTCTGGGCTATGGGGTTTGCTGCTTTCACTGCTGGGGGTTAAGTGTGCTCGGACCGCTGGGGGGTGGCTCCCAGGATGCCTGCACCCTGCAAGGCACTTCTGGCTCCTGAGCAGGGAACTGAGGACCTCCGGCCTTTGGTTCCGGGGCATCTCCTGTTGGCCGGGGTGCCCCCCTGGCCTGCACGGACCCCAGTCTCCCTCAGTTTACAGGAGTCTCCCCAACCTCCCCGGATGCCCTGTCTCGGGACCCCCTCCATAGAGTGGGAGGCAGACACTTTTCTGGCGAGGGGTGGCCTGTACTGTCCTCTTGCTCCCCGGGGAACCTGCCTGTGCCACTCTGGGCCACGTCTGTGACGTGGAAGTCAAGCCTTGGACAGTGTCCACCTCCCCATGTGCAGGCCATGCGTTCCAATTGTGTTCCGGGTCGTTCTGAGTCCAGGGGGAGACCTCCTAGTGCAGGACGGTGCAGACCCTTCCCAGGCCCTCCTGGAGCTGGGGGGTGAGGTGGGGGGCAGCCTCAGGGTCCCCGATTGCACGTTTGTCTCAACAATATCAGCTCTGAGGGACGCGGCCTAAGATCTCACAGAGCTCCAGACTGGAAAAGCCACCTATGGCAGGTGATTTTCCCACAAAAAGAGCACAGAACCGCACAGGAGCCAGAAAACGTGGCCCACACCACCGCGCCCACCAGACAAACGTCCAGCCAGCCTTGTGGCAGATGGACAGACCTGAGCCTCAGCACGACGGACGCAGGGAGAGCTGGGCGCCGCCCACTTTCCACACAAGGTCTCTGGATCCGGCACTCAGGTCGGGTCAGAACCCAGCACACCCCCAATCCTCAGCACCTTCCAGAACCCGCCAGAAGGCTCAGGATAGACAAACGCTGGGAGTACAGGTGGGACCCGAGTGGGCAGGGTGGGCGTCCGTGGAGGAGAGGGAGGGTGGGCAGGGGTGCGGTTCTGAGGCCATGCGAAGGCCGTGTCTGGAGGAGAGGCGCTCCCCCAGATCCCCAATGCGGGGGTCCCCACCTGCGCTGTGCAGGGCCCCCAGGTCCAGGGAGCACCTGGGTGAGCAGAGAAGCCCTGAACCCCGACAAAGCAGCAGCGCCTGCTCCCTGGGGCCCCAGAAGGCGGCGGGGGAGGGGGGCGTGGGTCCTTCCAGAGGCTGCGGCGGGAGCAGAGGGGGCGGCCAGAGCGCGCGGCGGTTTGTAAATTCTGTTTTTACGAGGAGCGTGAGATTTATAGGCTCTTGAGGGGAAGAAAATGTTGTAACTTGAGTCAATCAACAGACCGTTTATTCCTGGCTGTTTCCTCTCATCTCAGAGCTCCGGAGACGGCTCCCAGCGCTGGGCTGCGAGGAAAACCACGGCCACCCACGCTCACACCCGCGTGCTCACACCCACACAAGTGCTCGCACACGTGTGCACGCACCCCTCACCCAGCTGCACGCTCACACCCACACCCTCGTACACCCACCCTCAGCCCCCAGCACACCCAGGTTTGCCTCGGCCGCAGCCATCCGGGGGGAAGAGACCCCCTTTACTTGGTGAAAACCCGAGGGCCCTGCACAAGCTCAAACGGCCCAGGACGGCAAACCACAGCGTCTGGCCTTTGACCCTCGGGAGCTGTGGCCAAGCGCACCCAGGGGGACGAGGACGGGGCGTCTCCTTCTGGGGTGCCTTGAGTGTGGAGGACATCCCTGCAAGTTCCCCCCAAACTGCATGTCCTCCCCGAGGCCCAGCCGCAGGTGTCCTTGGGAGGAGGCTGGGCGGGTGGGGTCTCTGAGTCACCTGGGCTTGGGGACAAGACTTTGGGGGGGGTTGACAGACATCAAAGGACTCGGCCACCAGGGCTCTCGCGCAGCGACAGAGCACGGACTCAGCAGGAAGGTGCAGGGGGCCAGGCCGTCGATCTCTCCGTTGCCCCTTCTCAGAGCTGGGGGGGCAGAAGCAGACTGTGTGCCTGATAATCCTGGCGGCCTCTGTGGGCTCAGAAACAGGGCATGTGGTCTCGGCCGTGCCCTCCACGGGGGCCTGTTTCCCGCCGACCTCGGGCTCCAGAGTCGGCCCCGCCACGGCCCCAGCACCCCACCTGCCTTCACGCTCAAACCCCAGGACCCAAGGGCTGGGTCCTTTGGAGGCAGCCGTTTCCTTTCCCGTCTTGGCCCCGTGACGGTTTTTCCATTTGGCACATTTGCCTGGTATATTATGGGCTGCAATACAACGACACAACAGCAGAGGGCGCAGATGCACACTTGGCGGCTCCACATCCAGGAAAGAGGAAGTAGGTCTCTCAAGAGGCCGTACCTGGTAGGTGTGGCAGCAAGTCCCAAGCAGCCTCTTCTGGGAATGGCTTTGCGCTCTGTCCATTCATAGTCCCCAGGCACGTGGGGGTGATGGGTCCCCACCTAGTTTACCACCCTTGTCCTGGCTTGTCTTCTGCAAGTGTGGGTGGAAGCTGCCAGAGCTCTGTGGAGACACCGGCTAAAGCCCAGGAGAAGCCCACACGTGCCCAGGGGAAAGAGCCTTGGCCTGCGCCTCAGTGCAGCCCCTGACTCGGGAAATCATAAGACCCCCAGGCCTCAGCTTCCCCAACTGGGCAGTGGGGTGTTAGAGGAGCACGCCGAGACCGTCCCCCTCCCAGTCCATCCCTGTGACAGCTTCTCCCCTACCCTGCACCCGCAGTCTCCCCCAGGCCCTCGGGGGACCAGGAGGCTTGTCGCAGCCCCTGCCCCAAATGCTGACCCACCCAAGCCAGAGAAGCCAGGGCTTGTTGGATGACCCTATAGCTGTTGGAGTGCTGAGACGTCACAGCTCCCAGCCGCTTCCTCGACCTGCGGAGGATGGAGAAAGATTCCAAACTCTGGATCCGACCAAGCCGCACATCAGAGCCCCTCCCAGCTGCCCCCTGCTCCCCCATTCCTGCAGAGCCCTTCGGGGCCCGCTACACCTGGAGCCTCGGCAGCCCGTCTGCCAGGTGTCATCCGAGAAGGGCTTCTGCTCCGGGGTTCCGGAATGACAGTCTCCTCTGGACTCAGCAACAGCTGCCGACGGAGAGCTCAAGCAGGACTCAGTGGGTGGGGTTCCTGGGTGTCCCCCCTGCCGGCACCTCGGGTGTGTAGCCACTTACTGCAGTTTCTATGCAGGTGAACTAATTGCAGCGCTCAGGGCCCTTTTTAGCCCCAGCCACGTTCTCCCGGCAGAAAGCAGGTGGAGGGCTGGCAGCAGGCTCCGTTCCCTCGGCGTTTTTATTACTTTTTATTGTTACAAATCTTTCAATAAGTGGGGAAAAACCTTCCATTGCCTTTTGGCATGCCTTAACCACCCAGGCGATAGTTGGTATTTATAAATTTACCTTTATTACTGGCAATTTGGAAATGTGGTTGCTGAGATTGCCTGCGCTATGGGGAGTTCAAAGGCCACCAGGCGTTTCCTGCCAAGGACGGTGGACGGAATCCCAACTCGGGGGAAAAAAGTGTGAGTGTGTGTGAGTGTGTGAGAAACAAATCCAGCCTTCCTTTTCCACATTTTCTGGTTTTAAATTTTGGGAGAATAAGCAAAAGAAGGACATGGAAAAAAGCGAATTTGGACCACATAATGATTTTCTTGAAAAAAAAAAAAAAACATAAAACAAAACAAAAAAAACCTCTAGAATAGGAACAAGTTTGCGAAAGCTGGAGGCAAACAACCCCGGAGAGGGGCAGAAAGGAGCTCAGAGGAGGTTCTTAGTGCAATTATTAAAAGTCCTATACGCGTCTTCCCTTGTAATTGAATTTCACCGCATAATTTAAGAAAAGCCACACACACAATAACTTGTAGTAAAAAAAAAGGGGGTATAATTTTCTTCAATCAACTCTGGCTCGCGCTGCAATTACCCCGAACCCTCTGCGAGCCCTGCTGAGACGCTTGGGGCCGGCCGGGGGTCGCTGTGGGTGGCAGCTTTCAAGTGCCCCTCGAACCCTGCTTTATTGTAAGGTTTCCAATTAGGGCCAGCAGCAACGAGCAAATTTGATAATTCGATCTTAAATTAGTTAATCTAATGTGCCAGCAACCGCTAACTAGTGCGTTACAAAGAGGAAAATGCATCTTTTTGGATTTGGAAACCAAGTGAACCAGCCTGCCATTTTGCTTTTGGAAATTCTTTCGGTTCTTTGTAAAGAATGCGCATCCCTCCAGGTGGGGGGCGCAGGGCCCTGGCCTGCCCGCAGTGGGCTTCCCGGGAGAGGCGGACGCGCCCTCCGTGGCCGTCTGGCTTCGGGGAGTTGGGCTGGCTGGGAAAGCGAATCCGATGGGAAGCGGGAGCTGCTGGGCGCTGCCACCTGGAGACCCCCACGACTTGCACCGGGATGCCTGGGTCCGGCTTTGTAAGGAGGAACAGCAGGACCCATGGAGAGAGCGGGCACCATTTGCCCGTCCTCGGCCCCGGCAGGGTGAGCAGGTGAGGGCCTGGTGGGGAGGGGCCGCGGCCTGATGTCAGCCTTGTCACTTCTTCCGGGTAAGGGCCACACCCCCGCGGACCCCCGTTCATGTCGAAGGAGCAGGTCACCCAGAGAGGCTGTGAGGGGTGATCCCCACACCGGCCACCCCGTAACATGGCCCCCAGGTACACCGTACTCTCCCGTTCCCGCCCAGTGCTTGGTGTATACTGTTGGAGTTTAATAAATGCCCTTCATTCCTGGAAGGTGGATGGATGTGCAGTTGAGACGTGAGGGATGGAAAGAGCCTAAGGCCCGTGGAAGGGTTTCAGCCGGAGGGGGTCCTGGGCGAGATGCAGCCCCCTGCAGAAGGTGGGGGGCCCTCGGCTGCGGCACCCCCACCCCACGCCACCGGCCGGGAGGGGAGGGCTGGACCCGGAGCCTCTGGAGAGCTCCCAGTGTGGCCCTGAACTTGCCCCTTAATCAGCGCCGAGAGCCCCCCGCCCCTGCCCGCCCCGGGACAGGAGACCCGCGAGGAGGATGGGGAGGAGGGAACAGAAGCGGCTCTTATCTGGGTGGCCCCGGCCCGGCCGCTGAAAGCCGAGGTTTGTTCTCCCATCTGATGGATGAAAGGAATGTGGAAGCCTGATCCTGTCCCCCGAGATGTCATCCGAACCGGCAGGCACCTCCCGCGCCCCCGGCGGGCAGGGGCCCCAGCGTCGCCCCCGGCCCACCCGCGCCCCTCGCCCGCAGCCCGACTCCCCTCAGTACCCCCTGAGCCGGGGCATTGGGGAGCAGAAGATGATTAGAAATAAATTCGCCGGGGAAGCTCTAAATTGGAGGCTTTGAAGGCGCCGGGGCAGATCGGCTTTCCGCGGCGGGGGCGGGTGTCTTGTCCGCCTCCCCGGGAAGTCAGAGCGCGGAGAGGCGGGAGGCTGAGCCCCGAGGGCGGGCGGCGTGGGCCGCGGCTCCCGGCTCATTAAAGGGACAACAAAGAACAACAACTTGTTAAGTGTTTCCTCTTTGCAAGAACAAAGAGAACGCCCCGGGTCTGAGGGGCCTTCCCGGGGGCATCTGACTGCACCCCGTCCCCGGTGTTTTCCCGGCCTCCCCTTTCGCTCCCTGCATAAGGATTCAGGGACCGTGAGCCCCCGGGGAACCCCTCCAGACCCATGTGCCGCCCCTGTCCCTGCAGCTCCAAGCCCTGCCAAGTGGCTGTGGGAGATGGGGTCATTTGGGTCATTTGGTCATTGGGTCATTTGGGGTGCCGTGCATTGCCCTGCCGACTCCCACACAGCCAGCGGCTGAGGATGCGGGAGCAGGTCTGGGGGTGGGGTGTGGCGCCAGGGGCTCCCCTTGCCCCCCACGGCCGCACTCTTGCCCCCCACCTCCGCCGGCTCCTCACCCCCGGGCCGCGCAGACCTCAGGCCGCTACTGTTGTAATGCATCCGAGTGGGGGGCGGCCAGGACCCCGCTTCCGGCCCCATCTGCCGGCCAGACCCGTGGCAGGTCAGGGCCGCCCGCCCTCCCGGCTGGTAATTGCGAGACGCGGAGCCGCTGAACCCTAACCGGAGATCAAAGCGCCCCGAGGGACTGGGGGCGGTGCCCAGGGAACACACTGGCTTCGGGGGCGCAGGCGGCGGAGGGGGGCAGCTCAAAACCCCCCACCGTCCTCCACTGACGGAGAGGAGGGAGAGAAGGGTGGGCCCGGGCTTGGCAGATGAAGGGTGCGCTGAGGACGGGCCGGATCCTGGCGCTGTTTGGGTGGGAAGCTTCCAGAAGCCCCCCTGGTCTGGTCCTGGCTTTCCCGGACCACAGGTTCTCTTTGAGGAGCCCCCCACATGCTCACCAACCCTCCAGCAGCCCCCCAGGGAGAGACAGCCTCTCTCTACCCCCTTCTCTCTCCCCCTCCCTCTCTTCCTCTCCCCCACTTCTCTCTCATTTCTTCTCCCCCTTTCTCTCCTCTCTCTCTTGTTTTTCTCTCCCTCCCTCTCTCTCTTTCCCCTACTTCTCTCTCTCCCTCTTTTCTCCCCCACTTCTCTCTTTCTTCTCTCTTCCCCTTTCTCTCCTCCCTCTCGTTTTTCTTTCCCTCCTTCCCTCCCTCTCTCTTTCCCCCACTCCTCTCTCTCTCCCTCTTTTCCTCTCCTCCACTTCTCCCCCGCACCCCCCAGGGTCATCTTGGGCGTGACAAGTTTGCACAGGAGAGAGCAGCTCGGCTCCCATCTGTGCTCTCCAAGTCCTTTCCTCTCCCACCAGCCTGGGCAACCGCGCCATCCTCTCTAGACTTCCAGGCCAGCCCACGGCCCAGGACTTTCCTAGCTCAGACTGCAGCGCCGGTGGCATGGATCTGTTTCATGACCCCGGCCCCTGGTGGGGAGGGGTTCCCAGGGCTCCGAGATCAGGGTGGGTGACCACATCCCTGGGTCTGGCCCTTGATCACTCCATTCATTGCATTTAATATTCAAATGGACGGACTCGGCCCAACCCACCATGTTCCCCCGCAGCTGGCCATAAATCGCGCGGGGAGTGCTAACAGGGCTCACATTTACTCCCCTTAATGCTTCCTGTTGCTGGAGGCTGGGCCGGCTCCAGACGCTGCGGAACAGGCTTCCCGCTGGAGCGGGGCCTCGGCGGCCATCCAGGCCCAGCTGGCAGCTGAAACCTTCACACATTCGCAGGCCCCAGCCCGAGGGAGCCTGCGGGATTGCCTGGGCCAGCAGAGCGCAGAAGCCCCCGGGAAGGGGCTCCACCGGGGTGGGGCGGGCACGGTGGGGTCCACACAGCTCCCCGACGCAGGGGCCAGGGGCTTCGCGGCCGAGCCCCTGACCCCTTAGGTGGAGCAGGCCCCAAGCGGCCTCGGATTATTTCTAATTTTGGAAAGAATTTTCCGTTCACATTCTCTTTCCTCTTTCCACTTGGGTTCTCTCACCTAGACTCCGTCCAGGTGGGGCGGGGGCAGCAGAAGCCGCAGGGACCCTGCGTGGCCATCGGTTAAAAGCCTTCTCCTGGCTTCCCGAGCCTGCTTGGAGCCGCTTAAAACTGCACGAGCTCTCAGCTCTCTTGTCTCACAAGGTTTCTGGTAAATTCAGCTCACAGTTCGGGAGGCTGAGTTCTCATTTCTGACTCACGGCTCTGGCGATGACTTATCATTTTGGGGAACAGTGGCTCCAGCTCGGGAGATGGCAGAGGCTGGAGCAGCAGAGCCGATGGCTGTGCTGCGGACAGGCAGCCGCCACGCTGCTTTGCAGGAACAACTGTCCTTTTGCGTCCACCCCTCAGAGGTGGCCAAACCACATCCCTCCACCGAGGACCCACCCAGAGGGGGATTTGCAGCAGCACAGCAGATGGACAGATGTCAGCAGGTTCGTTTTAGACACGCCACGTGGACCGTGGCCACCAGTGCCCAGGACACATCTCCATGCGGGACGTGGCCCTTGACGGGCAGATGCCGGCCCCTTCGAGAGCCGTTCAGCTGACAAACGCATGCACAGCTCTTAAAGATGTGTGCCCTGGGTCCCTGCGGTGTGCGTGCAGTGTCTACACGTGCTCGTGTGTGTTTAAAAGCCTTTCTCCCTGCATGTTAGGATCACACATGTTCGAAATCCAGGCACACTTTTCAGAAGTTATTTCTGGAAAAATGTTGAATCTCATAATGGCAATAAAAGGAAAATACTGTCCCAGCCAAAATAAATGTCTATTTGGAACATGCTTTAAAAGCATCGGAATATTTGTGTAAGGTTTGAATTCCAGCCTTTGGAGCACAGCGGCTTGGCTGCTGGTGGATTTGCGGAGAAGGATCCAGGGTCCGTCTCTGAGACCCCTCCCTGCGTTCGCCCCTCGAAGCCTCTGACCTCTGGCCCAGGGGTCTTCGGAGCTCCCCCCGAGGAAGGGACGGCCTTGGGGGCCCCTGCAAGGCTGGGGAGAAGCCGCGCAGTCCCGGGGCTCCCAGGGGGCCAGGGCAAGCAGCCTCCTGCCGGCGGGGTCCAAGGGTCTCACATCCCTTTGTTCGCCCAATATGGACCCGCTGGTCCTGGCTCTCTCGGGTCTGCTCGGATTCTTAGAAAGCTTCTGGGCGGCAGGTGGGATGGGACTGGGTCTTGACGGGATGAGGACCGAACGAGGACGCGTTGTGGGGTGCCTGGCAGCGACCTCGGCCCTACTGGAGGCTACATCGTTTCTCTCTCTCTCCTGCTGCAGCCCTGGAGTTCTCTTGGACTTTCCCACTGGCTCTGGAAAAGGTTCCAGAAGGTTCTGGAAGGTTCCCCCCGGAGCCATGAACCGTGGATGGTTGGCTCAGGGAAGAGGGGAGGGGCCAGGTTTCCAGTCAATTTGTGGAAGAAATAAAACTCCATCCTAAGAATCCCTCTTTCTCTCTCTAGGACTTGGCTCCTGTTTGTTTTCAAAAGCAGAAGTGAAAGAGCAAATCTAGACACACAAAGCCTGCTTTGGGGACTAAGGAAGGAGGTGCAGCGCCTGTGGACACTGGTCCAGGGGGGCTGGTTCTCCCTCGGGGAGGGGGGCCCGGGCTCCGCATAGGCCACGGTGTCAGCCCCTGGGGGGCCGCCCGCCCCCACACCTTCTTCAACCACGTGGTGTCACCTCTCAAGCCAGGGGGTCTCGGGCTGAACCGAGGACTGTCTGCTCCTGCCACCACCACCACACACATTCACACATGGGCACACCTGCACACACACGCACACGTCACACACGCACAGACCCACAAAAACAGACCTGCATACACGTGCATGTGTATAAATACATTCATGCATGCACACAACTGTACACACACCTCCACATACACAGGGGCACACACTTACATGCACACACACATTCACACACTCACACATGCACATGCTCACACATGAACACAGTCATACATGCGCATACCTGTGCACACACCTGCACACACAGGCATGTGTGCGCACACTCACATAGGGACACACACACGCACACACTCATGCATGTACACACCTGCACACACAGGCATGTGTGCACACACAGGGACACATCAGACAGGGACGCACACACAGGGACACTCCTCCCTGAGGCTGGGTTGCGGGACAGGCTCTTCCGTCTGCTGTTCTGCAGGGGCCGAAACAATGAAAGCACGAGAGAAAGTGGGGGACGGGGAGGGGAGCCGTGGCTGTGATGAGATGCGGTGACAGCCAGGACCCCCTGGGTGACAAGGGCCTGTGGAGGAGGTGCAGCCCTGGGAATTGGGGAGCAGGTAAAGCAAACAGCTCATGCCCAGCCCAGGACGGGGCTCCTGGCCAGACCTTCTCCCTGGGGGAACCCGGGGCTCTCGGGCCCTGGCGACCTGACTTCAGCCCGGAGTCAGGCTTGGAGGGGACCCCTCGGCAGCTCAGCGGTCCCCTTGGGGAGGTGCTGCCATAAATGGGGGACAGAGCTTGGGAGGGGAGGTGTGGGTACTGCTCCCTGCCGGGGTGATGGTGCTCAAGCAGGTGCCTGGCGCATCTTACATGGAGAGGAGGGGCCTTCCCAGGCCTGAGGTCCGTGGGGGGGGGTCTGAACCCTGAAGGCTGAGGGCCAGTGGGAAGCTTAACTCACTGCATCTGCTTCAGGTTCAGGAGAGGCTGCACCCACTCAGGACTTCTGCCCCCTGTGTTATCTCACCCACCAAGCACCGGAGACCCCCTGTAGGCCCCACATGTCATCTCATATGGTCGTGGACCCCACATGTCATCTCACACGGCATAGACCCACATGTCATCTCACACAGTCACAGACCCCACGTGTCATCTCACACGGCGTGGACCACATGTGTTATCTCACACAGTCATGGACCCCACGTGTCATCTCACACAGTCACGGACTCATCTCACATGGCCACGGACCCCACATGTCATCTCACACGGCGTGGACCACATGTGTCATCTCACACAGTCATGGACCCCACGTGTCATCTCACACAGTCACGGACTCATCTCACATGGTGCAGACCCCACATGTCATCTCACACGGCCACGGACCCCACATGTCATCTCACACGGCGTGGACCACATGTGTCATCTCACACAGTCATGGACCCCACATGTCATCTCACACAGTCACAGACCCCATGTGTCATCTCACACAGCATGGACCACATGTGTCACCTCACACAGTCATGGACCCCACATGTCATCTCACACAGTCACGGACTCATCTCACACAGTTACGGACCCCATGTGTCCTCTCACACGGCCACAGACCCCACGTGTCATCTCACATGGCCACGGACCCCATGTGTCATCTCACACAGTCACAGACTCCATGTGTCACTTCACACGGTGTGGACCACACGTGTCATCTCACACAGCCACGGACCCCATGTGTCATCTCACACAGTCACAGACTCCATGTGTCATCTCACACGGCGTGGACATCGTGTCATCTCACACAGTCACGGACCCCACGTGTCACCTCACATGGCGTGGACCACACATGTCATCTCACACAGTCACAGACCCACATGTCATCTCACATCGTCACAAACTTCACGTGTCATTTCACGCAGGTTGTGGACCCCACTGGAACCCACATGTCATCTCTCCACAGTTACAGAATTTTGAATTATACCCACTACTTAGGGACATGTGCCCTGTGGGAGCAATGGCACATCTGTGTTTCCAAATCACGGGTTAAATTATCAGCAAACCCCACCAGGTGTCTCATGGTCATTTCTTGTGCCTCATGGCAGTCGGGTCACACTGGGGACAAGGGTGAGGAGTTGCAGCACCCTTTGGGGGCAACAGTTTTAGTTTTCTCCATCATTATGAGCAAATCTGAAATGTCAAAATGGCACGCAGATTTATCTGAAGCCAGAATACTGCATGTTCTGAGGATCAACCATCATAAACCTGGGAGGCTATCAAAAACTCAAGCAGGACAGCTCAGCGTTGGGGAGCACGTGGAGAAATGGGGGGCCTCGAAGGTGAGATGGGGCAGCTGCCGTGGGAGATGGTTACACATGGGGTCACTGTATGGCCCAGCAACCCCCTGCTGGGTATATGTCCAGAAGTGGAAATGTAACGTCCGCACAGAAGCTTGCTCCTTGTCCAAGCAGCATTATGTGTAATAGCCAAGACGCGGGAACAACTCAGATGTCCACCGGCTGGTGAACGGATTGACTAGATGTGGTCTCTGTGTAAGGAAAGAGTGCTCAGCCACAGAAAGAAACAGAGCGGGCCCTGCACTGCCTGATTCCACTCACAGGAAGCATCCAGAACAGGAAATCCACAGTGACGGGGCTGGGGGAGGGAGGAGGGGGTGACAGCTAATAGGGACGGGGTTTCTTTTTGGGGTGGCAAAGTTGGTCTAAAATTAATTGTGGCGATGGTTGCACAACCCTGTGAAAATAGGAAACACCACTGGATCGTACATTTTAATTGGGTGAATTGTTTGACGTGAGGATGATATCTCAATAAAGCTATTAGCATAGTACAAACGCTTTCAGCAATCATAGTTTTCTGCAGAAAACTTGAAAGTTCTCTCAAATGTCCTAAGCACATCTGCAGGAAGAGCTGAGTGGCAGATTTTCACAGATGCCATCTCTCCTAGAAGGCACGTTGCCTTGGGGCTGTGTCCAGGTATAAACGAAATTCGGCCTCCAGAACCCGCCGGTGTCCGAGTCCTTCTGGACGACCAGGTTTTCCAGGAGAGAGAGGGTTTGTCCCTTTCAACCCCTCAGCTCTTCCACATGGAAAATTCCTGAAACACCTGCTGTATTTCTGGACCCAAATATCATAAGCGTTTTTAAGTGGCCATCATTACAATTTTGACTGTTCTCTGGGATGGTCCCAACCCACAGAGCCCCGACTCAACACCCCTTGGCCTGTAGGTTCACCCTACACCATCGTTTCTCAGCTGTCCTCACTGCAAGGGGGCCGGCCACTCCTTGCTGCAGCCAGCTGACCGTGGCCACCGGGCACCCAGCGTGAGGACTCTGCCCGCCTCGGAGGGGAACTGGGCCTGAGCGGGTCCTGCCGTGCCACCCCGTCTCACCACACCAGGCCAGGTGCTGCTTCCACAGGCCCCACGTGTCACCTGCACGTCCTCTGTACCCAGCACGTGACCTTGCGGACGCCTGGCACGGATGCCCCAGAGCACAGGTCGGTGCCCAGAGCCAGGAGGGGACGGCCATGCGCTGAGCCCATGAATGGGTGAGTTGACAGCTGGCAACACCTGGCTCAGGCCCTGAGGTGACCAGGAGGCCCATCCTTCCGGGATCCCAGCTCCGCTCCCCTGGGGGTCAGCCACGCTCCGGGTGGATGAGGCACCCATGGGGTGAGAATTGTCAGAGCCAGACATGGGCGCTGGGGTGACAGCCGCAGCCTCCAGTCCCTGGTGCTGCCTCGGCTCCTGTGCCGTGTCTGCCTCGGGGGTTCTTTGGGACCCACGGGCCAGCCATTCTGCACCTGTGACACTCAGCCCACACCCCAGGGTTTCACTGATGATGGGGTCTGCTCAGACGGAGACCCTCAGCCCCAGCCACAGCTGCTCACAAGACCCTGTGAACAAACAGGCGAAGAGGAGGGGAACCCCCTGACGCCCACCTGCAGGGCGGGATGGTGGTCACCGGTCAGGTCCTGGGCAGCTAAGGCCGGAACCAAGCCAAGGTGGCCCTGAGGGGGCAGGGCATGGGGTCCGGGAGCCTTCCTTGGGGCTGGGGTCAGGACCTTTTCCAGGGCCGCGGTCTGGGGTGGTGGGTCGGACCCTGAGCCCCTGAGGCCTTGCAGCGCTGTGCCCGGGGCACGTGGCTCCCCTGCTGGTGTTCTGCCCTTTTGGCGTCCAGAGGACCCTCCCAGGCCACGGATGGTCTGTCCACGTGGAGGGACACGGACCGAAACGCTTGGCCGCCACATTGGGGGCGGGCGGCCTCCCCTCCCGGCCCCACCATCCCCTGCAGCGTCGCCGACACACGTTGCTTGGCCATCTGACTCCACCAGCCTTGACACCCCCTTCCATCCTGAGTGGATGGCAGAGGGGGATGCTGATGGCAGAAGGGGACACTGCCCCGCTTCGGCCGGGCACTCTTGGTGGCGAGGGTGTGTGCCTGGGGCAGACCGGGCTCCCTGTCCTGAGCAGTGGGAGGGGAGAGACCACGGAGGCATGGGGGGGCAGCCGGGCCATGCCCAGGTGCCCCTGACAATCGCAGCGCCGAGCCAGAGCCGAGGGGCCCCCAGGGGCCAGCTCTGAGTTTGGGGGCCACTCTCTACCGTGTCTAGAGAAACCAGGGTCTCGTGAGCCACCCAGCAGGGGAAGGGGAGTAGGCAGCCATCAGACAGGCTTGCTGCCATCAGACAGAGTTCCCGACACACCCAGACTGGCTGCGGTCAGTGCCCGTGGGAGACAACAGCTCAGTACTGAAAGCCATGGGTCCCGGTTCTGCTCCTCACTGGGAAACTGAGGGGAGACCCAGGGCTTTCTCTGCTTGGCACAAGAAGGGGTGGGTGTCCGCCATGGGCTACGCATTCAGTTTTGACAGACAAGGGGAAAGCTCCTTGGGCAAACGGCCTTCTTTTCTCCCTGCTATTTCAGAGGCAGAACCCCCCCCCCCCCTCCGCATAGTTGTGACCACCCAGGTAACGAGTCCTTGGCCGGACCCCTGCCTCCCTGTCCCCAGGGACACAGAGGGGACGGCTCTTGCAAGCCCTACACTCCATCTCAAAAACCAGCATGCAGAGCCGCAATGACGTGTGACTCCACACTGGCCAGCACAGCCAGGATCAAAGACAGGCCACATCGAGCTTGGCGAGGACGAGGAAGACTGGCAGCTCGCACGCCGCTCGTGGGATGGTCCAATGGGGCCACCGCTGCGGGAAACTGCCTGGCGTTTCCTCAAAAGGAGAAACGCAGCGATGCTGCATGGCCCAGCCATTCCACTCCCAGAGACGCGCCCGAGACACCTGCAAACAAACGTCCCCACAGACACTGGACACTTGTTCACAGTAGCAATATTCTTAACGGAGAGAAAGAGGAGAGAGCCCAAATGTCCATCTGCTGATGAACGGAGCAACAAAACGTGCCCTATTGTACAGTAAGTATTCAACCATAAAAGGGGACGGAGTTCCAGTCCCTGCGACAACATGGATGAGCCCTGAGGACTGCTCCGGTTTGCTAACATTGCCATTATGCAAAACACCAGAGACGGATTGGCTTTTATAAAGGGGCTTTATTTGGTCACACAGTTACAGTCTTAAGGCCATAAAGTGTCCAAGGTAACACATCAGCAATCGGTACCTTCACTGGAGGATGGCCAATGGTGTCCGGAAAACCTCTGTTAGCTGGGAAGGCACGTGGCTGGTGTCTGCTGATCCCAGGTTGTGTTCTAGCTCCTCTCTCAGTTCCTGTGTGTTCTTCAAAATGTTGCTCTTGGGGCGTTTTGTCCTCTCTTAGCTTCTCTAAAGTGTTGGCAAAAGTCTGCTTCCAAAGGCCGTCTCCAAAATCTCTCTCCTGGCTGCAGCAGCGAGTGCCTTCTTATAGGGCTCAGGTAAACTACTCAAGAACCCCCCTGAAAGGGCAGGGCCACATCTCCCTGGAAATAATCTAATCAAAGGTGTTACCCCAGCTGGGGGGGGGGGTCACATCTCCATGGACACAACCTAATCCAAAGATTCCAGCCTAATCACTAATACGTCTGCTCCTACAAGATTGCACTAAAGAACATGGCATTTTGGGGAACATAATACATCTAAACTGGCACAACGACGTTGTAACAAATGAAGGAAGCTGGACACAAAGAACCACCGACTCCATTCCAGCTCCAGGAAGTGTGCAGAACAGGGACAGACGCCGAGACGAGGAAGCTGGGGGCATGGGGAGTGACCGTTAATGGGGACGGGGCTTTTCTCAGGGGGATCCGATTAGGTGGTGATGGTTGCACGATTCTGCAAATATACTAAAAGCCACTGAGCTGTATATTTTAAAGGGGTGACTGTTACAACATTGTGAATTTAGTCTCAGTAAGGCTGTAACATTCAACACACAGCCTGTGTCCCGTGCACCCCTGGGAAGGGCCTGCATTGGGGGACGTCCCCAGGCACCTCACAGTCCCTCGGGGTGCCTCGACCCAGCCGGTGGGGAGCCTGTGGTGCGGGGGCAGCTGGAGGAGCTGGCCTCGAGGATGCCTGCATGGCAGGACGAGCAGGCAGCCTGGAGACGCGGTGCCACCTCGGGCCAGCACTCAGTGGGGTTCGGGACTCAGTGCGTCCCCGTCTGCCCGGGAGCGGCCTGGACATTGGAGCCAGCTGGGACTGTGGTTTTGCACAGGGTGGGTGATAATCTATCAGATAACAAACGGGGGGCCGGGCTCTCTGGGGGGCCACCTGGGGGTCTTCGGGGGGGGGTGGCAAGCCTTCCGATTTGCCGGGGGCTGTCACTGTCCCCAGCCGAGTCACAGTGAAATGCCTCTTGCAGTGAACTGAACTCCGGCTGCACGCAGGGTCCCCAAGATGGTTTCCTTGGAAAGCACAAAGAAAGCCAACAGCGTGATGCTCCAGGGACCTCTTAAAATTACCGAATCCAAAATTCGTCCCTAACTCACCGATCCTCAACCGCAAAAGCACTTGCTCATTTTTCATCTGTTCACTCCTTCAGCAAAGAGTCACCGAGGCCCCTGATGCATAATGGATGTGTGGGCTCCGAGGGGCGGGGGCCGCCGTGTCCTCGAGGGCCTCGCTCGGCGGAAGGGGGTTGGTTGAAGACAAGAAAAAGGCGATTGCAATTCCGGCTTATGATAAGTGCAGAAAGCAAACAGATAACGCCCGTAAGTTGGGTTTCTGTGCTCTTGGGTTCAAAGTCCTCGTCTGCAGCGGGCCTTCTGACCGAGGCTCGGGTGGAAGGAACGACGAGTGAGGGTTGAGAGTCCAGATTTTGGAAAGATGCCTTGAGCTGCCTGTGCCCGGCTCCCGCTCTATGGATGAGTGAAATTATTTCACGCATAAATGAGAGTGGGGCTCAGGATAGAAATAACAAATAATAACAAAATAGAAACTAGAGGAAATGCTGATTACTCGCTAGAGTCAGGCCTGCGGCAGCCGACCCCATGCAATAATCAATTTCCGAGTGCAAAATGCACCGCAATTATGCGATGGTTCCACACGCACCACAGAACCGCTGGAGGACGACGCACGTTCAAAAGGACCGTGAAAGGATGGTCAGAGCGGAACTGTGAATGGCCACAACTGAGCATTTCCCCAGGGGGCGGGAGGGGGCTGCAGAGTGCCCCTGGACGGGAGGGGATGGGAGTCCACAGCAGGAGCTTCTGGAAGGTAAGGACAGCGAGCAGCTCTGTCCCTGAGCGTGGGGCCTGCCACCCTGCAGCCCCTGGCGGCCTGGAAGGGACCTGCTTTCCTTCCGGGGCTGCACCTGGGTGGTGGGAACGCACTGCTGGGGCAGACGGGTGTCAGCTGCAGGAAAGGCTTGCAGCCCAGTGAGAATAAAAGGACAGTCTTCACCTTTGTGCAAATATAATCCTGGATGCAGGTAAGCTCTCCCCTCTAGGGCTCCTGAGAGCTCCGAACTGGCATTCCTACGGGTTTCCTTTGTCCATTTCTCCCAAGCCCCCGGTTCCAGGGACCGTGGTTCCCGGCAGGTCCCCGCACCCCGGCGGCACACACTGGTTCTGCGGGAGCAGAAGGCTTACGGGGCCTTGCAGCAACCAGGAGCCGGAGCCCCGGGCAGCACCCCATCATTTGTGGAGATCGTAATCAGGGGCACCACCAGCCCCGGGGCCATTTAACTTACACTAATCAAAACAAAATGATGTAAAAGCTCAGGCTGCCACCCTGGACAGCATGGATATGGACCCCGTCCCGCTGACGGTGCTGCCCGAGGGGTCCCGGGTGCTGGATCCAGGCGAGCGGAGAGAGGAGCGGAGGCAGGGAGGGGTTCACCCACGTGCGCCCGCGGGCTCAGCCACAGCTCGCTTGGAGGCCTGTCCAGGGAATGGACGGCGCAAAACCACTATCCAGCTCTCACCAGCTCCCGGGGGGGGCCCCTGTGACCCTCCTGGCCTGGGCCCAGCACTATGCCGGCCACTTCCTCACGCACCCATGATCATCGCGGCCCCTTGTCCGGGGCTGGGGCTCTCGGGATGTGCTACGGCCACAGTCCCCTCTGGGCCTCACTCCCTTGGCCCTCCCTGTACTTCCATCTTTTGCTTCCTGAGCCGCCGTCTTTTCGTCCCTCCCTGCCTGGGAGCCCCCCTGCCTCCCCTGCACCCCTAGACTGCAGCGTTACAGACAGGGGGTCCACGGGCTTCAGTTGATGCTGCAGACAGTTCTCCATCCTGCCATCCTCCCTGCCCTGAAGCCCCCTATCAGATGCTTCTAGGGGAGCAGACCCGGGCCCGGTGCTGGGCGGGAGCTGGCCGCTGAGTCAGAGGAGACCCCGCTGGCCTCGTGCTCGCAGGACTCACAGACACACCGGGCGAGACGGGACAGAGCGGCCAGGCCCCGAGGAGGCCCAGGACAGCGGCCCTCAGGGGGAGTTCACCAGGATTCAGAGGAGCCGAGAGGTGGGTGCTCTGGCGGAGGCCAGTCCGAGGCCGACCCAGCCCGTCTCTCCGTTTACACTCAAAAAGGCTCTCCGAGAGAAACATGAAAAGCTTCGGGAACAAACAGTCGCCCTCCCTTCCTTGTATCTCTGGCCATTTGGGCCTCTTTTCCCACCAGGCTCACGTCTGCTGCTGGCGTTCGTTCGTGCCCCCTGCCCCGTGGGACCCACCACCTCTCCTGACCCCCTGCACCGGGCTCTCGGCACATCGAACCGGGTGACAGTGCCGTCCTCTTTTACTTGACCCCCGCGCCTCCTCAGTCCCACTAGTGTCCCGAAGACAAGTCCGTTCCTTGGACTGATTTCTACCCCTTCCTCACGGAGCCCGGGGGAAGATGAGGCAAGCTCGTCGGGCGCACTGGGGACGGAACTGTGTTCCCCATCTCACCTGGTGGGTGGCCTCTCCGGCTCGCCCCGACTGGCCACTGCTGGTTGCCTCTTTGACCATCAAGATGTCAGGCAAATTGTTTCCATGCGAGAATGGTTTCTTGCACCCTTGCAGGTGGGTGGGCACGGGACGGCTGCTAACCGGGGCCTCCAGCCCACGCGGGCGCCTGTAAGCCCACCGGGGCTGGTCGAGCCCACGCGGGCACCTGTAAGCCCACCGGGGCTGGTCGAGCCCACCCGGGCATCTGTAAGCCCACCGAGGCTGGTCGAGCCCACCCGGGCACCTGTAAGCCCACCGAGGCTGGTCGAGCCCACCCGGGCATCTGTAAGCCCACCGAGGCTGGTCGAGCCCACCCGGGCGTCTGTAAGCCCACCGAGGCTGGTCGAGCCCACCCGGGCATCTGTAAGCCCACCGAGGCTGGTCGAGCCCACCCGGGCACCTGTAAGCCCACCGGGGCTGGTCGAGCCCACCTGGGCATCTGTAAGCCCACCAAGACTGGTCGAGCCCACGTGGGCGCCTGTAAGCCCACCGAGGCTGGTCGAGCCCACCCAGGTGTCTGTAAGCCCACCAAGACTGGTTGAGCCCACCCGGGCGCCTGTAAGCCCACCGGGGCTGGTCGAGCCCACCCGGGCGCCTGTAAGCCCACCAAGGCTGGTCGAGCCCACCCGGGCGCCTGTAAGCCCACCGGGGCTGGTCGAGCCCACCCGGGCGCCTGTAAGCCCACCAAGGCTGGTCGAGCCCACCCGGGCGCCTGTAAGCCCACCAAGGCTGGTCGAGCCCACCCGGGCGCCTGTAAGCCCACCGGGGCTGGTCGAGCCCACCCGGGCGCCTGTAAGCCCACCGGGGCTGGTCGAGCCCACGTGGGCGCCTGTAAGCCCACCGGGGCTGGTCGAGCCCACCCGGGCATCTGTAAGCCCACCAAGACTGGTCGAGCCCACCCGGGCGCCTGTAAGCCCACCGAGGCTGGTCGAGCCCACGTGGGCGCCTGTAAGCCCACCGAGGCTGGTCGAGCCCACCCAGGTGTCTGTAAGCCCACCAAGACTGGTCGAGCCCACCCGGGCGCCTGTAAGCCCACCGAGGCTGGTCGAGCCCACCCAGGTGTCTGTAAGCCCACCAAGACTGGTCGAGCCCACCCGGGCGCCTGTAAGCCCACCAAGTCTGGTCGAGCCCACCCGGGCGCCTGTAAGCCCACTGGGGCTGGTCGAGCCCACCCGGGCATCTGTAAGCCCACCGGAGCTGGTCGAGCCCACGCGGGCGCCTGTAAGCCCACCGAGGCTGGCTCCCACTGACGGCCTCTCTGGCCCGGGACGCTAGCACGATTTGGACGAGGGGCAGGAACGCGGAGACCCTGGGACGGGACAGGAGCAGAGCCTTGGCGCTGGGCTTTGAAGGTGTCCTCTGCCCTCAGGGAAATCGCAGCGTTCACGATGGGGGCGGAGCCACTTTAGCCCCCCACGCCCTGCTCCCCCAGACTCTTTAAACGCTCCATCCACTGGTTTCCCTGGCTTGGGCAGCGAGGGCAGACCCCGTGTCCACAGCTCCCTGTGGGGTTGGGGGGTCAGGCCTCTGTCACCCCAGTCCACGCCATGCAGGGCCCGGCTCACTGCTGCCCTCGGGAGGGACAGGGGTTTCCCCACTTAGGAGGCTGTTTGCTCTCGTCCGTGCCTGAGCGAGTGGTGTCTTCAGCCTACAGAGCTTCGGAAGAGTTTGCAGAAAAAAGAGCCCAGTGCCCAGAAAGCCTGTCACGGAGCGTCCCCCAGACTAAACAAAGCTGCCGTGGGCAACTGCGGCCTGCAGGCCTCGAAAGCCAGGGCGCGGCGTGGGTCCCGGGCCATGGGCAGGAGGGGACGTCCAGTCCCCGGGGGACGGGAAAGGACCTTTTTCACTCCTGCCCTTGTGCAGGTGGCCTTGGGTGAGTTGGGGTTCACACCTGCACTGGAGGCTCCCATGGTGCCCCCCAACCCCCCCCACAGCACCGATGCCACTGGCGGGGGTTGCAGAGAGGGCTGAGGCTCAGCCAGGGACCCCACCCGAGGGGAGTGTCGTGTCGGGGCTGACGGTGAGGAGCCCAAGGGGACACTCTCAGCCCTTCCTCGCTATCCCCAGGCCAGCCTCTCCCCCGTGTGAGGAGGGGAAACTGAGGCCGAGAGAGGGTAAGCCCACAGCCCAGGTATGTTGCCCACCATCTGACGTCCTTTAGGTTAATGTGTTGTGACTGGCCATGCCTGCCTGCAGTTTGCTCCCCATCCTGGAGATTGGGGTATGGCAGGCCTCTCACATTGGCAGCCACGTTGATTCAAAGACCTGCCCCGTGGCTGCAGGTGGGGGGCGGCCGGAGCCGGGGTCCTTGGGAAGACAGCTTTTAAGGCCCGTCCACATCCCAGGTGGGAAAGCACCAGGCCATGGGTCCGGGGTCCGGGACGGACATCCCCAAGCACGCCGGGCCTCCCCTGGGGTCTGGGGTCTCCCACAGTGGGATGACGCCCCAACAACGAAGCTCACCCTACGCGATGGACCCCCCGATCTGGCTCCGCTCTGGCTGCTCCTGCATTGGTGATTTTTAGCGCAGGTAGCACGGTTTGGGTTTGTGGGGAGCGTCCCTATGTTTATCTTTTAACAGAGAAGAGAAGAATGATGCTGTTGGCCCTGCCGGCGATTGGGACCCCCGGTCTGGTTTCTGTGTGACCCTGTCTGAGGCCTTGCTTCTGATTCTCCTGGGGTCCCTCCTGGGGAAGGGCCATGCAGCCATCTTTTTAGTTCAAAACAAAATATGGCCCAGCAAGGTGAGTCCCCTTGGCCAGAGCCACTCTGGCCAGGCAGGGGAGGGGTCCCCCAGGCTCCTTTGGGGTCACGGGCTGCAGGGCTCTGGCCTGGGCACTCTGCCCCGGAGGGAGGAGAGAGAGGACTGGGATCCTGGAGCTGAGGACGCGGCCAGAACAAGCCGGGAGGGAAGTGCAAAGGCCTCCAGAGGGAGAGGCTGGAGGACGAGGAGCCTGCCCCCCGCCACTGACCCCTGGGGGTCGGCCGAGCCGGGGGTGGGGCAGTCCCTGTGTCCTCCTCATCCCCCACCCCCAGGGCCCCGAAGATGGAGGACAGAGCACAGAGGGGAGTTGGAGAGAAGGCTCCAGCCTGCTCAGGGATCCCTGGCAGAGGGACGAGGTCTCGCGGAGCAGCCCTGGGGCCCACAGCCCTCCCTGCCCCTCAGTGCCGAAGGGAAGCTCCGCCCACCCAGCAACGTCTCACCCACTGACCCCGTAGGAGGTCTCAGGCCAGGCCCTGCCTGGACAGTGTCCCGTCACCTCCTGCTGGGCTCAGGGGTCCCCGGGGATGCAGGAGGGGGATACCTGGGATGGCCGGGAAAGGGCCCAGTGGAGGACACTGTGGAGAAACCAGAAATTCAAATCCTACTAAACTCACATGCACACGTGCACACATCTGCACAGACATGCACACACATGGCACATGCTCACACGTGTACACGTACACACATGTACAGACACAGACACGCACACACGCGTGCACACCCACATTAACACAGAGACATGCAAACACGCATGCACAGCACACATGCTCCCACAGGTACACATGTACACACATGCACACATGTGCCCACATCACAGACATGCACCTATGCACACACTGCACATGCTCACACATGCACACACATGCACACCCACATGCACACACATGCATGCACGCCCACAGGCACACACACGCTTTTTAAGCTCCTCCCTGCAGCCCTGCTCTGGGCAGCGCCCTCCAATACCCTGACGCAGAAGCCCGCCTGTGGGGTAAGACGCGCTGTCGCGTTTTCTGGTTAAAGGGGCGTCTTTACCCAGGAGCTGGTGAGAGCCCCCTAGCCGGGGTGATGCCGCCGCAGCCCCCCGAGCTCCCAGCGGCCGCCGAACATCCTGCACAAACAGCCGTGCAGGATTCTTCCATAAATCCCGTTCAACAAGCTCTTTACTGCGAAATACCCTACTATTAGCCGAGACAACCACTTACTCAAAACAAATACTATTCGCGAGTTTCGCTAAGACGCATTCCCCGGCGATCATCAGTCCCCGACCCTGGTGCTCTAATCTCTCTGTTTATGAAACGATAATGGAATTCTGTTGAACGGCGCGGCCCGGGTCTGCTCTCTGATCGGTTTGCATTCCCGCTTTGCCCCCGGCGATCGCGCCTGCCCATTACGGCCTCGCCCCGGTGCGCGGATGGATGGGTCACGGCTCAGATCGCGGCCACCTTTCCCTGCACGTTATTATCAAAACCAGTGTCTGTGGCAATCCCCAGAGGTTTCCTTCCAAGCAGCGGAGGGGCTTGGAGTGGAGACGCAAATGCTTGTCGTGATTAACATAATCCCATCCCGGTGCGCTGGGCGGTGCTGCGCCTTCTCCGAAGGAGAACGGGCACCCGGGTGCCTGGCTCTCGGGCGGCTCCGCTGGGGCTCCCTGGCCCCCTGCAGGGCAGCTGCCTTCTCTGGTGACCCACTGTCCAAGCGCCCAGTTGGCCACTCGGCTAGTGTCCTCTGCTAACGTCCTCAGCTCCGGCCACACGCCAGGCTGTGCTGGGGAATCGGGGTGACGAGGAGTCGGTCCCAGGCTGTGGGGTGAGCGTGCTCACGAGAGACGTGACATCGAGGCCCTCCTGCCCTGGGAGCTGACCGCGAAAGGCGGCCGATTCAAGGTCGTGCTGAAAGCCCAAGTTCAAGGCCCATGGCCGAGCTCCCGGCTTTGGAACAACCCAACCGAGAGGAGCAGGAAAACACAAACGCCTCCATTGGGGGTTGAGTCACGGGTCCCCAGGACACAGTCAGGTCCTCACCCCATTTAGGACCTTTGGAGACGCCATCATAGGCGAGGACTCATTTCTGATTGGGGTCCTTGAAGACACCCTTAGACGAGGCCGAATCATTAGCAAAGGAGCCTGGACACAGGGGGAAGCAGGATCAGCGGGAGCCAGAAGAGGGGGCGGCCTGGGAGCGCGGCACGTGGCGGAGGGGTGCCAGATGGCTCAGACCCCGGGAGAGCCCTCGATTTAGACTTCTGGCCCCTGAAACCGCGAGCCAAGAAATGCCAGCTGCTTAAACCAAGTGGTGTGTGGGATTTGTCAGCGCAGCCCCAGCAGGTTGAGACGCGGGGCACTTTGGCCTGTTTTTGGGGTCAGAAGCCCACCGAGGTCTGCCTGAAGACACTGTACAATGCAAGTTTTTCATCACTCATGTGGGATTTGTTTCCCCAACCAGCATGGCGGCAGAGGGATCTCCGGTTGGGGGCCCTCCTGGAGTGCCCCATCTTCATCTCGGCAAGAATCCCGAGGCCCACCTCTTCTCGCACTGCTGTTCGGCTTGTCTTTCTCGCAGGAGCCTACAGATGCCTTCTCCTTCCCCTTCCCGAAGCCCCCAGTGTTTATCTGCCCCCGACCGTACGGTCAAGGGCAGAGTTTGTGGGTCACGCTAGGCGTGAAAGCGCTCCTTTCAACACTCGGGGGGCGCAGCTGGGTGCGCCTGGCTGCCAAGCGCTGCTTATCGGCCAGGCTCCTTGTTCGTCCTCGGGTGGAGACGCTCGGGGTGGAGGCGACAGAGGCGATGGATCAAAGGCTCCCGGAACTGGGCCGGACGCGCCTCTGACTCGTGGGGGCTGCGAGCGAGCAGGGCTGGGCTGCGGCCTGCCCACCCACCACCCTCCCTCCCGTGGGCTCCGCGGCGCAATAACGCAGGTGCTGAGTAACAGGCTTTGGGGCTGCGCCACGGACGGTTCCTTCTGGCATCGCCACCAGGCAGAGCGGCCTCCCCTCCATAAATCCGTCATCCGCAGGAGGTCGTCGGCACGACCTTGAAAGACAAGCTCAGGGCCAAGGCCTCCTCGGTCCAAGGACAGTGTCTGCTCTGCCGTGTCCAAGGACACGTCCCCGGGGCAGGGGCAGGACCGGGAAGGGGGGCAGGCCCTGGGCAGGGGCAGGCCCGGGAAGGGGGCCTGAGTGCCCCGGTGGGCTCCAAGCATCAGGAGACCTCGGGCCGTGCCGGGAAGAGGAGGTGGAGCTGCTGGGGCTCTCGGCCGCACCAGGGGTCTCAGCCTCGAGTCGGGTGGCCTGGAGGGCGCGGTGGGCACGTGGCGTGCACGGTTCCCCAGCGCACCTCGCACAGCAGGGCTGGCTGGGGCCCCAGAGCACGCGCCTCTGCCTCCCTCCCAGGCGAGGAGGGTGGGGGGACCCACCCCGACAGCGCAGCCTCGGCCTCACACTGCGTGGCCTTTACGGGAACACCCCACATTTAGGCCTCATTTAAGAGCCACAGTGACCCCATTGCCCACAGTGGTGTCCGCGAGGTGACGTGGGGAGCGGCCGAGGGATACTCTGGGGTCCAGGGGGCCGGGGGTGGCTCTTGGTGGTCTCCGGGTGACCCAGCTGTCTGGGTGACGGTCAGAGCAGCAGTCCTTTGTCAGCTCCTCCAAGCGCAGGTGACTTTGCTGATCCTCCTCTAACCTGCACAATCCCTCAGGGTAGTGGCAACTCCCACGGGCAGGTGGAGAAACCGAGGCTTGGGGAGTGCGGGTGGGTACCCCAGAGGGCCTGGGGACTGGCATTGAGCCCAGGTCGTGTGCCACCTTTAGTTTGCTCTCCCAGAGGGCAGTGGCGGCCAGCTGAGGTGGGGACCCCCGGGCTGGGGCAGGTCCCAGGAGCTCCGCGGACACCCCGAAAACAGCCATGTGGGTTCTGCCTCACGGCTTCCTCGTCCATGTCCTGCCTCGTGACCTCAGTGACCTCCGTAATAAAGCGGCCGTCCTTATCCGGAAGCGTTTCCTGGGTGTCCCCCCCATGCCCCTCTGCAGCTGCAGGCCCGGGCACCCTCTCCCTGGCTCAGGAGTCAGGAGGCCACACCGCCGGGGGACAGGTAATAAAGCCCCTGATGAATGATCAGTATGGATTTCTGCACGACTAATTTCCGTAACTATCACTCTTTGAAAGACAGCTCAGGGCCCTTCCCAAACAGAGCCGCATTATGCGGCGAGGCTGGCGTCGCGGATCCCGTTTCAGGCTCTCACGGGCCTGCCTCGGAAAGCTGGTGCCGTCCCGTGGCTCTGCCTGAGCTCCTTCCTCTGAGCGTGAATCATCCGGGAGCCCAGATCTTTCCTGCGCTGGCCGACTCGGCGTGGGAAGGGACAGGACAGCGGGAGAAACGCTCTTCCTCCGTGGGTGGCCGTCCCGGGCTTTGACTCTGTCCCCAGCTGGTGAGGGGCTGGCAAGACGCAGCCCGGTTTGGATCTCAAGGAAAGGGGCCCCGGGACTGACGAGTGATCACTGCTTGGGTTGCAAGATCCAGCCAGCTGGGCTCATTCCGGCTCTCTGGGAACTGGGTGAGGGCCATCCGCTCTGGGCCTCAGTTTCCTCGTCTGTAAAATGGGGGTGCTGAGAGGCCCCCTCATCGGGCCACTGGCAGGATGAAGGGAGCCAAAGCGTGGCCGGGGCACACAGCCTTCTGCCCGACAGACATTCGTCTTTTTCTTGGTCTTCTCCTTCTCTACTTACAAGTTCCCAGACCCCACCCTTGCAAGGGGCAGGGGGCTGCTTGGAACTTAGGGGGCTGCTCCGGAGCTGGTGCCCAGATCCGAGTGTCGGAAAGCACGGCAGTGCACACAGATGTAGTTCACGTTTCCACTCGGGGAGGAGGGAAACCCACACTCCATGAACAACTCAATTCTGCCCGGGGTGGGGGAGCAAAGCAGCCCCCAGCCTGGGCACCCACCAGCACCCTCTGGACCCTGGGGCTGGGGTCTCTGGACTTCTTTCTGTGCTTCTCCTGGTACCCCATGAACGCACGGCCACGGAGAACGGGGCCCTGAGCTCACCCTGCACTTCCTGGCCCCGGGTGCTGGGCCGGGCCCAGCTCCCCCAGGTGCCCCCTCCTGCCAGGCTGAGGAGCAGGCCCCGTGCACCCCCCAGACCCGTAGGACGGTTTCTCAGGGGCGCTCGACCCCATCGTAAACACGTTCCACACATGCAGGGTGGACTTGGGGGACTTGCTGACCGATTCTCTGTGACAACCTTGGAGAAAGGTGACAATTCTTTTTCGTGCCACCCGACCCCGAGGCCCAGGGTTGCCGGCAGGGTCCCCATGGCACCTGCCCAACTCTGGAGGCCCCAGACTCGGGGACAGTGTTGGGGTCCCGGGGAGCTCATTAACTGCAGATTCCCCAGGCCCATCCCATCATGGGGCCCGGGAGTGGGGCTTCATCCCTCCCCCCAGGCCCCGAGAGACAGCTCTCCCTGCCAGTGGGGGAGCAGAGCTGGCAGCAAGGCCACTTCCGGAAGCACGTGCAGAAGGGCAGGAAAGGGGTGGAGGGGGCTCCGTGCCGAGACTGGCCTGTCCCTGAGCCCCGACCCCGAGCCTCAGACACACCGGGATTCCCGGACCTGCCTGGAGCTGACCTGAGGGGTCCGCCCCTCGGCCTGAGTGTGGGGCGGGGGGTGCAGGGTCAGGGGTCACCCCTTCCTGGGTGGTCACAGACCCAGCCGTGGAGACCGTCACTCACCTCTTGAGTTTTGCATCGGTCCACGTCCCTGGGAAGTCAGGCTTTCATGCGGGAAGAGACTGGCCAGGTGGCCCCTCGGGGAAGGGCTGTGGGCACCATCAGCTCTGTCCCCGAGACTGCCCGGCTCCCGGTGTGAGGAGCGCAGCCCTGGCTGGAGTCGGACAGCCCCAGGGACCCCAAGACCCTCTTGCTGGGTGCCCTTGGTGAACCCGTTGGCATGGGCAGGCCTCAGTTTCCACGCCTGTGAAATGCCCATGGTCACCCAGGCTGCGTCCCGGCCTCTGTCGCCAGTGCCCGGCTTGGGGATGCCCCAAAAATGGACCGCAGCTGTGGGCGCCTGGGACCCAGGAATGGCAGAAGCCCCTGAAATGGAGCTCTGCTGCGTCCAGAAGGCCGTGGCTGGCAGTCAAGGAGCCTCCAGGGACACGGCTCCGGGGGTCAGTGTCCCGGCCCACGTCCACTGTGGAGCTGTGGCCTGCAAGCCCCCGGGGCTGGGACAAACGGGGAGCCGAGGAAGGGAAGGGTGGCAGAGCCAGCCTCGAACCCAGCCGCTTGCCCACTGGCACGCAGGGGTGGGCCCTGCTCTGCGCTCACTGTCGGGTGGGGAAACCGAGGCCTCCTCTCTGCCACCGTGACGTCTCAGTGCCCGGCACACAGAAGTCTCGCTTGGGACCCGAACCACACCCTCATCTCTATTATCGTTGGCGTCAGTGGGGCTGGGGGGCAGAGGTGGTCTTGCTTTCTTGAGCCCCTGGTTCTCTGTGGAATCCTGGACTGAAGCCCCAGAGTCCAGCCCCTCTGGCAATCTGGGGTCCATCTGTCCCCCCTTTCCCAGCTCCTTGAGCCAGCTGGTCAACCCAGAAGCCATGGCTGGGGAGGGTTTGCTCTCTCCAAAGCGGGGGGTGGTGGGGCCTGACGGGAACACGGGGCCCCTGCTGACTGTCGCCCACCCTGGGCGGTCTGCCACACGGTGACTGCGGGCCGGGGCTGCCCTGAGGACACGTCCACCAAAGGGTTAACTGCAGTTGTGTTTTCCTTGATCCAAAAATACTGCCCAGCTTTATCAACATGTGCTTTCCATTACCTGCAGGTCTTACAATATTTTCGGTGTCTGTATCAACTTGATTCAATTACAGGACCACGGCGAGGGGAAAGTAGCTCCGGGGGAAGGAGCCAACGCTCCAGTGCCCGGGTTGGGGAGCGCGAGCAGGAATGGAAGAGATTTACATGGGGAATGCTGACTCTGTTCCTTTAAAACTCCCGTAATTGACTTTTTAAAAAATGACATTAGCATTTAAATGGTCCTATCGTTATGAGGGCCAGGGTTCAGTGGAATATGATCAATTTATTGAGCTCTTCAAATGTTCTTTTGATATTTATTTTGTGTTGTTGTCTCGCTGGAGGGCTTTCGGGCTCTCCTTGGAGCCGGGTGGCTCAGGGAACTTTGATTAGGTTTCCTGGGCCCAGAGGAAAGCGGGGAGCTCGGCAGGGGAGGGGCCGAAAACCTCTTCTCGCAGGAAGGCCGGGCACCCCCGCCCCCACGGCCGAGCCCCGTGGGAAACACCCCTCCTTTGCCATCAGCTGGCACAAAGCTCGACGGCGGCAGGGTGGACATGGCCGGGGGTGGGAGAGCTGCCCGCCTGCTGCCCAGGCTGCAGTGTGGCCACCAGGCACTCAGGGCTCAGTCCGGCTGTGTCCCCGTCCGGGGGTGGGCAGGGGCGACACCTGGGGGGCCAGGAGCTCCAGGGCCCTGGGCTGGGGCCTTGGGGTGGGGAACTTTCCACTCTGGGCTTTGCACATGGGGCCAGAGGCTGGCTGAGCAGGGTCTCTGTGTGGCCTGGGAATATTTGCAGAATTACAGGGATCAGGTGAAAATGTAAAATGACCTAGGAGGGAGCGGAGGGGACAATGGGGCGGAGGCGGAGGTGGGAGGCAGGGGACACCTGGGGAGGCAGGAAGGCCCAGGTGGCCGGCTGGGTGGGAGAGGTGCGTGTCCTCCGAGGGGCAGGGGTCAGAGGGAGAGGGAGCCCCAGCTCTCCCAGCCCAGCCCCGGCCTGGGTTCCCAAGTTCACCCAAGAGCCAGGGGGCGATGCTCCTGCTGGAGCCCAGAGCACCTCGCTAGGTATCTCTCTGGGCAGACCTGGGGCTCGGGGGGCCAGGCGGTGCCAGCCTGCCCCTCCTGCCCCGTCCGAGTCACCAGCCCATGCCCCAGGCTTAGAAGAACCCACCGGCTTCAGCCTCCAAGAGCTCACAGTCCACGCTGGGGCGAGGGCCGGGAGGGGGCCGGCCTGGCGAGATCCTTGCTCTGCCCGAGCTCCCCGAGCTGGAAGCTTCCCCTGGCGCCCCAGTCTCCAGCTCCCGTCCTCTCTCTGCTCGGCCCCTGGCCCCAGGCAGGACGCCGGGCACCCTGTGGCTCCGTCCTCCGGGCTCCTGTGCGATACACAGGAGGCCCCTCTGCTACCCAGAGACCCCACAGCCAGGTGCGCCGTCCTGCCACCTGCCCAGTGGCACATCGATTTCCCATCGTCGGCCACAAACCCTGTCTAAAGGCAGTTCGCTTACAGTAAGACTGCACCCCCATTTGCGGGGCGCTGTCTCTGGGCGGGGCCCACGCTGCACGGGAGAACAAAATGCTTGTCTCGACTGCTAGGTATGGGGATGGGCGGCACAGCCACAAAAACACGGATGATGGACTCCGCAGCCCAGCACTCTCCCAGCCCTCGAGTGCGGTGCCCACGGCTCCTCCCGGGCAGCCCGGTGGCCTGTGCGTCTCGGGGAGCTCTGTTGCCACGCGGCAACCGTGGGGGGCTCTGCTGCTCGGCGCCGCGGATTCACACCCGGGAGCCACGTCAATCCCTGTAAATTAATTCTTGAGTGCAGGCCCCATAAACGTTTAGCTCAGGCCTTGATTGCACAGGCCTTGGTAACGTTCCCAGGGCCGCTGGAAATCTGAACGCTGGGTGCTGTGTGGGACCACCATTTCGTTAGCTCCAGCCTCGTTCCAAGGGGTCTGGAGTTTTCAAACAGGGCAATCCCGAACCAGACCCTCCCCAGCTCCACCGGGACACCCTTGGGAACCAGAAGGCCCCCCCGGAATCCCCTCTTGAGAACTCACTCTAGAATTCCGGAAAGTTTTGTGGCCTTGAAAAGCACCAGGCTGTTTTTTTGGGGTGGTGTTTTTCCCCACGTCCACCATCCAACGTGTCGCCTCTCACACTGTCCTGCTGAGGGCTGGGACCCGAGGACCCCAGCTCCGCCAGCCTGGGGAGGGGTCTCCGAGCAGAGCCCCCTCCCACGGAGCCGCAGGGCCCCAGCGCCCCCACCATGGAGCACACCATCTTCTCGCGAGACCCGCGGGGAAGGGTGGCATCCGCTTGCCCTGCCAGGAAAACCAGACAAACCCTCCAGGGCACTACAGCGTCACAGGAGTCAATAAAATGGTAAACAAATTGCCGTCAATGTAGAAAAATCACCATTAAATTTACCTCAGGTGGAAAATCGATGTGCTAGAAACAAAAAAATCTCCGTAGCATTTAAGGATGCTTATTAAATATGATGTTAGACTGCACAAAGGTGTTTTGAGGCTGGAGAGGAAAAGTTATCTTCCTAAGCTGAAAAGTCACAGGAAAACCGAAAGGATGGGTTTTTTTCAGCCGGGCCTGGGAAACATCATTCCCAGCTGGTCCTGCACCAGCCCCAGGTTTCCTTCCGGGGCTCTGAGCCGACTCCAGGTGCACACCGGTGCAGGAATTCTCCTTTTCCTGGAAGACGGAGCTGGAGGCCGCTTCTCCTACAGGTGCCGTGACAGGAGAATCCAGTGTCCTGAGAGGGTTTCAGGGTGCCCCGGCCCCCAACTTCCTAAGAGGCCCAGGGACACAGGAGGGGGTGCTTTGGTTTCCCTGTTTATTCTGCAAAAACGGACAAAGTGGAAGCCGCATAAGGAGGACTGAAAGTTCACTGTGTGGGCTGCAGCGGGGCCGAGCTCCAGGGAGGCCCAGACGGCTCTGGCGACCCCGGCCCAGGGCTCTCCCCACACACACAGCCGCCCCCTTTCCCTGGAGTTTGGGGCCAGCCTTGGAGGGGTCCCGGAGGGCCCTAGTCTTGCTCCCAAAGGTTTCACCACATCAGGACAAGCAAAAGCCGCCGGGGAAACACCACCACCTCTCCGCTGTGCCCTGAGGTTTGCCAAAAGCTTCCGCTCCAGGCAGAGTCCCAGGCTACCGGGAGACAAACCAGCCATTTTAGCCACTTCTTAAATCGCTGTTATTGGAAAACTGGCTTAATAAGAGAAGGTTTGTTCCCCTCCTCTCCCCTCCCCAGGTAAATACTTCCATTTCAATGCTTCAAAATACACTCACACTTCAAGAAGTACATGGCTTGAGTTAAAAACCAGGCGGGAGCTGAAAATGCCTGACTCTTTATTTTGAAGGCTCCGCACAGGCCGAGAATAGCTGGGGGGATCCGGGACATTGCACGTCAGTTTGCACAGGCAGGGAGGCATCGGGAGCCGGTGACAGAGGGCGTCTGCACCCCAGCTTCCCACGGGGGCAGCCCCTGCCCCTGGCCTGGCTGCAGAGCGGTGCTGGGGGTCCTCTCCCAGGCCCCTGGGTGCCCCTCTCAAAACAGACAAAAATGACCAAGTTCAGCCCCCGGCCCGTCATGGCCCCAGGGACACTCAGCTTCTGCCAAGTGTGGAGCCAGTTTTCATGCTCTGCTGTCACCACGCGCACTGCCCGGTGCTCCCTCCTGGCACGATCTCACAGCCTCCGACGTCGCCAGCTTGGAAGATGTCAGAGGCGGGTGCGGCCACACAGCCACCAACCAGGGCTTTGCTGGAAGATTCTGGATGTTGGCCTGGAGCAAAGCACTCTCCTTCGCCCTCCATGCGCGGTGGCTGCCTGGCCTTGCCGCACCCCGCCATCCCCGCCATCATCTGCGCTCTGGCCCCCTTGTCCTCTGTCTGTCTGTCTGTCTCTGCCCTTGGTCCTCATGGCACGGTGCCTCTGCTGCGGGGAGTGGGCTCTGGGTTTGCAGGGGGCTGTGTGGAGCAGCCTTGGCCCTCATACACAGCCCCTCAGTGCCTGGAAAGGAAGTAACCGAGGGGGGCAGGGGGAACAGAGGTGACGAGCAGGATGGGGTCCAGGCCGTGTCCACTGTTGGCCTGAGCGAGCCCTCAGCACCTGCTGAGAGAGGACACTCCCACCCTTAGGCGAGCCCCCGGATTTGAGGAGCTGGTGGGAGAGCACAGGGTGTCCTGGGATGGGGAATCCTGCATGGAAGGGCCGGTGCCCGGCTCGCGCTCCCACTGGTCGGCCAGACTCCTCCGGAGTAAAGTGTCGGGGAGGGGAAGGGGCAGGTCAAACCCAAGCCCCCCTGAGCAGCTGCCGCCCGTGGCTCCACCTGCTCTCCCAGGTCACTTGTGCTTTTATCGCCGTTCCACCGAAAGACAATGGAACATCAGAGGAAACTCACAGGCAGGAAATCGCCCCTCAGCCAGCCACCTGCTGTGACCAGGGTCCACTGTGGGGGACCCCAGGGGCCCCCACCCCAGCTCCCCAGCACACGTTGCCTTGCAATCGCCATCTTGTCATGGGGTGCAGGGTCCCCTGGCCCAGAGCAATGCGACACATGCCTTCCCCAGGGAGAACGTAAATGAAAATAAGGAGATGACTGAAAATAATTATAATATATAATGAAAAAAATGTAATGAAAACTGAGCCAATTTCTGGGTCTGGGGTGGGGTGCGTAGGCAGACGTGTGCTTCCCAGGCCCCTGGGGGCTCCTGGTGGTCCCGGAGCTTGGCAAGCCTCCCGGGTGCTCCGTTGCAAGGGTCTTTCCCCATTCCTGCAGGGCACTGCTTTTGGGGTTTTCAGCCACAGCCTGTGGGGAGGGGGGCTTCCCCAGACCAGGGGCAGCGGGCAGAGCTGGCCCAGGGGGCACAGGGTGTCCCGGGGTCCAGAATACAAGGGTGTCCGGTCAACAGAGAGGCCCAGTGCCAGAGCCCGGCAAGGTCTGTGGCTCGAGGACCCGTGGGGCCAGCGAGGAGCCAGGGCCTCCCCCTGTGGAGCATCGGGCCTCCGAGGTGACCCGTCCGGCACGGCCAGCCTGCCACTCCAGGCTGAAGCGGGGCCTGGTGCTCGCTGCCCTCTCACTGGAAACGTCTGCATGCCAAAGTGTGGCCACAGCAGCCCCAAGCACATTCCTCTTCCAGAACATTCTGACAACTCACAGTTCAGGCCTGTTTATATGTGGGAGAGCGCAGCCAAGTCGGAGACCAGTTTCAGATGCTTTTCATTTGCAAGTCAGAGGGGCTCCCTTGGTAGAGCAGAGAGTGGAGGTTCCAACCCGGATGCCAGCCTGGGGACTGGAGCAAACGCAGGGCGGACGGAAGGCACGAGCGGAGCGCACGTGAGGCCCTTGGAGGGCACAGACCCCGAGGGTGCCCGGGAGCTGGGCCGGCCCCCCTGCAACGTGTCTGCCCCACCCCTGGCTCTTCGGCGAGCACCCACCGTGCACCAAGCTGTGTCACCGTGAGAGAGGGGCTGGGCTGTGCCGTCAGATCCCATGCCCGAATCACCAGGTCTTGAGCTGGAGAGGATGGGCGGGCTCCAGGCTGCCCCAGGGGCCATTTCATGGGAGGCCCGACAGTGTCTCCCTTTCTGAGCCATCTCCCAAGCCCATGTGTCCTCTAAGGCCATCGCCACCCAGGGCGGGGCGGGTCAGCACCTGCTGGGGGACTTGAGGTGCCAGCTGGGCGGTGGGGACAGGGAGCCTCGCCCTGCATCCACGGGGCCAGCCCCTCCACCCGGCCACGGCCCTCTCGGGGGAGAAGGGCAGGCGGCCGGCAGGACGGAATGGAAGGCACGAGCCAGAGAGGGGTTCCGGGTCTCCTGCGGGGTCCTCTAGAGACCAAAGACCGGCCCTGCCTGCATCCACCACTCCTCATGTGCCATCTCGCCGTCTCCGTGGCAAGCCCGGAGGAGCACGGTCATGGACTGAGGCTCCGAGGGTGAGCACCCAAAGTCAAGCAAGCAGCACCGAGAACGAGGCCACAAAGCCCGGGCAGAGCATCCCCGGGCCCAGAGCCGAGGGCCCGCACCACCCTCCCCACAACCCCTCGGCCTCCAGACCCCAAATTCCAGAAGAAACCCACCGTGGCGATTTGGGCAAAACCTCGTATCCCAGTGTTTCCCACCAACACCCTGAATCCATTCCGGGCCGCCAAGCGGATTTTCCTCGACTCCCCGAGTGAACGTGTCCTGGCTGTCCTGGGACCTTAGCACGGGAACGGGTCCTTCCCGGGGTTCCTCTTTACTACGGATCTTTTCAAAGCTGAACCCCGTTTTCAAACCTCAGAGAAGGTCTTGCAGTGCCACTGTGTATTTTGGGAGCCACAGCACTTGCCTGGAGTCCCCCACCTGCCTCAGCCTCGAGCCGGATAAGGGACAATGAGGGCCCTGGGGTCCGACAGGGTGTCCCCAGGTTTGCGGACACTGAGAGGGTCTCTTCCTCCCTCCCTGGGCCAACCCTGGCTACTTCAAGGAGGTGGTGTCGACCCTGATGAGGAAGGCGGAGCAGACAGAGAGAAAGCCCTTCTGCGGCGCACAAGGCAAATCTAACGTAAAGAACATCTTCCTGTGCACCTGCCTGTCCAGGCGGAGTGGGAGCCCCAGGGCTGCGTGTGACATCCATGGGGACCAAAGTGGCTCCGCGCCCTAACCTCTGCCATCAGCAACCACATGGAACTTACAAATTAAAGCTATTTACTGAGATAGAGCAGTGCTCCCCTGAAAAGTTAGGGGAACAAGGCACAGTGTGAAATTGTATCTCCTGTGTGATCCCAAATGTAGATATGCATAGAATTGTCGGGCCTGTTATTTGTGTGAGCATGCAATTGCACACACACTCACAAATGCACACATGTACCTCCCACATGCACACAGCCAGGCCTGCATGTGTATACACACCTGCATGCATGCACACACCTGCATGTGCACACACAAGCACAGATGCATGTACACAGGTTTTCATACACCAGCACATGTACACCTGCACATGTGTACACATGCATAAACACACACACGTTTGCACAAGGCAATGCACATCTGCACACACATTTGCACACATATGCACCTGCACATGTGCTCACATGCACGCACACCTGCACACTTGCACACGCACACACCTGCACACACACATGTCCTGCACACACGTGGATCCTCTCTGTGAAGCCAGAACTTGACTGCTGGTGCTGAGGTTGGTGTCCAGCCTGAGGTCACAATAAGCTGGTGTCACCAAGTGAGAGCCGTCTCTTCATCTATTTCTATAACCCGTGCATGCATTTGTATGTTAGCCACGGACTTCCAGGTAAATTTTATTTCTTATTCAAATTTTCTTGTTTTTCCCCCTGATCATTTCATAATGAACTTGTATCATTATCAAGATTGGAAAATAAAATCAATTTTTCTTTTAAAAGACTCATGATTCCACGAGGCTTCTTCTCAAACCACCGTTTCCCTGGCAATGTGACAGGGAAAAGCTCCCACCCCGTGGCGGCAGGCAGGAGAAGGGTGGCCTCGAAGGTGTGGGCGCAGCCGGCTTCCGTGTCCCTGCCCGGGGCCGTGGTGCCGTGCTTGGCTCTGTCCTCCCTAGGGGAGCCCGGCCCCTCGAGCAGGGGCAGCAGTGGCTGAGGCCCATGTGTCCTCGCCCCACGCTCCCTGCCTCTGCTCCCGTCACCCGCACCGTCCCTGTCCCCGGTGGCCGAGGCGCCCTGGCCCCACCTTCCCCCCAAATCCTCAACCTGCCCAGGCCCTGCTTGTCGGCTTCCCGGGCGTCTGCTCTGCTGTGCCGTGTCCACCCTTCCCTGGAGGGACAGGGGAGATCTCTGCAGCCCCCAGCCTTGGGGCCCCGAGCGGCTCGGCGCGGCAGCTTTGATCCCACTTTCCTTGAGAAGGAAACCTGGAGAGATGCTGGAGTGGCCCAGGCACCTCCTGGGCCCCAAGGCTCACGGGGCCAGTGCTGAGGGACCCTGTGTGCCTGGGGCTCCTTAAGGTGGGCGTCCAGCTCCCTCTGGCCGGCAGCCCCAACCATGGGGGCAGGGATCACCGGGGAGTGGGCCAGGCAGCCGAAGGGGGGTAGTTTTGCATAATTCCGAGAGCCCCTCAGAGCCACCTCGCCATAGTTGGGGGGAGCCGCCCGCACGGTTTGCACCACCACGAGTCCCTGGGACGCTCCCTGTTTTCAGCCTGGAGCTGCTTCCTGGGCTGGAGCCCGTCGCCAGGACATGCACTGTCGGTGCATCTGTCTGTCCACTCAGTGTGGAAGTTATCAGGAGGCCGGTTTTCTGAGGTTTGCCAAGGACACAGACCGCACGCGGGACCTGGTGCTGTGACGAATGTGGCTGCAGCCATGCGCCTCGTGAGCAGATCCGGAGGCCGCAGGTCACGGCTGGGAGCCCAGGGCCAGGGGGCCTGGCCAGTTGGTGCCCAGCAGCTGCCCGCAGTGTCGGGCCCGAGTGCAGGGACGTCTCGGCAGCACGTTGTCAGATGAGCTGCGCTTTGCATGTGCACATGTGTGTGTGTGGACAGGAGTGACAAGAGCAGGGCAGAGCGGAGGGAGCGGGAGCTGCATCTGTGCTCTGGGGTCCCCGTGGATCACTTTGGGGCCAGCGCTGGTGGCACCCAGGACCAGGCGGGTGACAGAGCCCTCTCCCCACGCTGTCCTGGGCCGTGGTCTCAGGGGCACCTCTAGGATCCCGTCTGGCCCCCAAAAGTGGGAGGCTAAGGCTGGCTGGGCTTCCTCTCTGCTGCCCTCCTTTGTCTCTGCGGAGGGGCCGGTGGGTGGCCAGACAGCACGGGGGACAGTATCCAGGGCCTGTGGACGTGTGGCAGTGGCCACCTGCGCCTTCCCGACTCCGGGCCAGAGGTTCGAGGCTGGTGCCCGTCCCAGCCGGCAGCAGCTCCCGGGGTGGCAGCTCCATGCCTCGCCCTGCCTGGGCCCTGGGCCGGCCCCTCCCGCCGTCCCCCAGCAGCCTGGCTCTTGTCTGTCCACTGGCCCTTGCACACAGTGACCACAGGCTGCAGGTGACAAATAGCTGTGTCAAGGCCTGTCATGCCAGCGGGCCGCAGGGGAAATGCGAGAGGCTCTCAGGACGGCTTTATTACCAACCTGTGGCGGCAGAGATGATCAATCAAACTGATTGGGGATGGCAAACCCAGCGGAGACGAGAGGCAGATGCTGGCTGCAGGGGCCGCTAGCAACCTGGGAGGGGGGGGCCTAGCAAATGCTGAACTTGACCATAGCCAGGGTCTCCAGTTTACACCCACTCTAGACACGCACGCCCTCTCTTGCCATCACCGCCGGCCTCGGCGTGCTGGCTGGGGTGGCCCCCGGAGATGGGAAATGCCAGATTCTGCAGGGTGAGGGCACCCCTTTTGGCAGGAAGTCCGTCCGGCTACCTGGGGAGAAACCAGACACCGGGGCCTTTCCTTGAACGGCTTTGCTCGCGGCGCCTGGGAGCAGGAGGTGAGGGCGGCTGCGGGAGCCAAGGCGCGGGGCCTCCCGGCCAGCCTCAGCCACGTGGGGTCAGGGCCCCGGAGGGCTCGGCGGCGGCGCAGGGTCCCTCACCTGACTGGCCGGGCTGGATGTCCAGGAAGCCCGGCCTCCGCGGCCACCACCATGGTCCAAGCTGCAGAGGGTCCTTGACGAGCACGGGCCGGGGAGGGCTGGAGGGGGCCGAGGCGGGGGCTGCCCCTCGCGGCGTCAGGGGCAGGATGAATCAGACCCTTCTTGGGGAAGTTGCTCTTGCACAAGGACGTCTTAGTCAGACGTAATTGGAAGGAAAAATAAACCTGCCTTAACAGCAAACAGCTTTCCAGTTGTTTCTTTTCCTCCTTGAAGCCTTTTCAATTCCAGGTTTTAGCAAGTCCTGGCCGTGGGTAATTGTCAACACGGCACAATGTCCAGAGACTGGAGCCGGCGGAGCGGATATGGCACCCACGGCCTCGGGGACCCGCCTGTGCACGCGTGTGCCCCCTGCCCCGAGGGGCCGCACAGCCGCAGGGAAGGGGAAGCTTGGCTCTGGCCGCGAGGCAGATGGCTCTGGAAATTGGCCCCGGAGCCTCTGCTCCCTGTGGGAAGGCGGCCATGGGGCCCGGGCGGCAGAGCCCAGCAGCAAAGCCCGGATGTGTGGACCCTTCCCAGCAGGGCCGTCCTCCCTGCCCCTCATCTCTAGCAGTCACCTGGAGTACCCGGAGGGAGGTCTCCTGGGCTCCGGTGCCCTCCTTCCCGCCCCAGGTCCTGGAGCACATCAGGCTGGGTCTGGCATTTGGGTGCCTCAGGTGCCATCACAGCCCCAAAAAGAGGGGCCCTGCCGGCATCACGGGGAACGCGCCCACTGGCTGCAGTGGGATGACCCCCCACCTGCGACGGGCACAGCAAGCCCCCCTCTAGCTTGCTTTGTCTCTCTTTGGGGGCTCGGCCGCTCAGGTGTGGGGGTGGGCAGAGGGGGCGGCGAGGGGCAGTGTGGAAAGGCGTGGGGGACTGGAGGCCCACCCTGTCCTCATGACCGACGTCCTGCTGCTCGCTCCCAGGCACTCGTTACGGGGTCTGCCGAGCCCGCTACTCACAGGCTCACGTCACCCACTTCACTGGATCCCGGAAAACCCAGGCTCATTGGCCAGGCAGAATTAAGAGAAAAGAGAGACTTCACCGAGATAGTCGCTTGTGACTTCCCCTTCCCCGCGCCTCGGGGCACGTTTCACCTGAAACAGACGAGAGCGGCACCGCCAAGCATGCCAATGGGTGCCCAAGCTCTGGGGTCTGCCGGCTCCAGCCGGGGGTCCCGGGTGCCCCCCTCCCTGCCCGTGGAGGGCTAAGGACACCTGTTCCCAACATCAGGCCGGAAGCTGCAAACTGCCAGCCAATTGGCCAGTCTCACCGCCCAACACGAGAAGCGCCAGAGAAACTTCCCGAGGGCCCGGCCGTGCACCCCAATACACCTCCCCGAGCCTCTGACCCTGGGGCCCTCGCCACCGCCGCTCCCCGAAAGCACAGAGCAGAAGAATGTAATGGAAAAAACTAGCAACATGGCAGCAAAATAAACCTCTGCTAATGGCCACCAAACTTGCTAAGTGTCAGTTAGAGGCGCCCGGAGCCCCACGCGGCTCGGGGACAAGGCCGTCTCCGGCAGGGGCCAGCCTGACAGGCCTCGGAGGCAGGTGCTACTGTAATTAGCTATTGTTTGACTATCAAAAGTCAGGGCTGATTAAAGCCACTAAGCACAGCGCACTATTTTATTTCAAAGAATATTATGAACTGCACGCTGGGCCCTTTCAGAGAGGCCCTTCCTTCCGCAGCCGGCGAAGAGCCCATGCCGACAGTAATCAAACGCCAAATCTGCATAAACCTTCGGGGTTTAATTCAAGCAGAGACCTTTCATTAGAAATATGTTACTTTATGAAATCTGGTCGCCAGCAAGGGGAGAAAAATGTGACTTCTTAAGAAAAGTGAATGGCATTTCTTGAGCGATTAACTGGAGATTAATGGGGCCCCCACTGCTCGGCCCGAGTCCGTTTTATTGCTAATTCATTTAGGTACCATTTCAGATGGGCGCCGCGGAGGGCACCTGCCGGGGCGCCAGGTTTTGGCAAGCGAGGATAGCCATTACGGTCAAATCCCAAATGCACTTTTTATTAAAGAAGCTTTGAAAAGTGTCTTGTGTTAGTCTTTTCTTCTCCTCTTTTTTTTCCTTTAAATTTTAGGGACCTTCTATTTAATGTGTTCAATTAGTTAAAAAATTTGGATCCTGGTTTGCTAATCAAGGAGGGATGTGCCTGCCTCACCCTCTTGGGCCCTTTGTCACTTCCCTGCTCAGGGCCCCTGGAGGGGGAGCAATGTGTCAGGAAGACCCCCACCTGCACCTGCATGCACACATGCACACACACATGCAGGGACACGCACACACAGGTGCATGTGCTCACCCACACGTGTGTGCATCCATGTACATGCACACTCATGGGTGCACACACAGGCACAGATGCACACACCTCCCACGTGTGCAGACGCTCACACACGCTCACACGTGTGCGCACACACCCATGAACACACACAGATGCACACACCTCCCATGTGTGCAGATGCTCACACACACATGTGTGCACACACACCCATGAACACACAGGCACAGATGCACACACCTCCCATGTGTGCAGATGCTTACACATGCTCATTCATGTGCACACACACCCATGAACACACAGGCACAGATGCACACACCTCCCACGTGTGCAGACGTTCACACACGCTCACACATGTGCACACACACCCATGAACACACAGGCACAGATGCTCACACTCACCCACACATGTGCACATACACATACACACACGCATATGCACACAGATGCCCACGTCCACCTACACATGTGTACATACACAATGCACACAGCCACACCCACCCACCCACCCATGACATGCACACAGATATACATGCCCACCCACACATGTGCACACAAACGTGCACATGCATGTGCACACTCACACATGCCCTCCCAAAATGTGCACACACATATACACACATGCACACACACCTACCCATGTGCACTCACACCCACATGCACATGCAGACACACACGCCCACCCACATATGTGCACATACAGATGCTCATAGGTGCACACAGATGCACACACCCACCCAAAGATATGCACACATGCACATGCACACAGATGCACATGCCCACCCCCACATGTGCATACTGACACATGCATGCTCACACATGTACACATGTAGATGAGAGGACACCCAGGACATCACAGGTAGGCTCACAATAGGTGTGGGAGGGGGTCCTACCCCCATGCGTTCCCCCCAGAAGACCCCTCCCCTGGCAGTGCACTCTCTGTTTTGGGGCATCAGCACTGGGATGGCAACCAAGGCGGGGGTCTGGGGACAGAGCCCACCCCCACTGCCCCGTGAGCCCCTTGCTCGTATTCAGAGACCCTGAGTGCTGGGAGGGACATGGTAGGCCATGCTGCCCGCCCTGCTGCCCACCCCTGGCCCCCAGCAGCCCCCGCCCTGCCCCGGGAGGACGCTGTGCCCCAGTGCTGGACTCCACATTCTCCTGTGCCGACCCAGGCCTCGGCCGCGGGATGCTGTGGCCCCCCGGGGCTGCCGGTTCTCCTTGGCAAAGGCGCCTTTGAGCCTGGATGCACCCCGGCCTGGCTCCCAGGGGTAGGGCAGGGGTCCCTCCCCAGGGGAGAGGATTGGGGTCTGCATCCCCAGGGCTTTCTGCTGTCCACAGTCTGTTCTCAACATTTGACTCAAGTCTTGGTTTGTTTCAAGGATTTTAAAAATACAGGAAAGAACATGGAGTCATGTAAGAAAATCATCATTGCCAACTTCTGGCATTTTATACCGTTTGCTTTGAATCTCTTTTTTATAGAAGAAACAGGACTTCTGTGGTCAGGAGAGGTAGTGCTTTGGCTGGGACTCCAAGACCCTGCAGGTTTGACATGGCTCATTGTCGCTTGTCTCACCCAGCAGCCAGAGACTCGGGGCCCACGCGTGCCAGCAGCAGAGCAGGCAGTGGCTTCAGGAGGTGCTAAGTCACAAGCAGGGGGAACTGGGGAAGTGTGCAAACCACACCCCACGGCCCTAGCCACTTGCCTTCCCAGCCAGGTGGTGTTCACAAGCTCATTGTGTGGCACAGCACCCAGGTGAGACAGGGGCTGGCATGTGCATGTGCGTGCATGTGTGTGCACGTGTGTGGTGATGGGGGCTGTGACAGCAGCGAGGATGCGAGAAGCTCGAGCAGAAGGAGAGGCCTCTGCCCAAGCTCTCCAGGAGCTGCCCGAGGGGGCCTGGGGCCGTTTCTCCAGGCTTGGGGCAGGGATGGCAGAGCCGAGCCAAGATCAAGCCAAGGTCACCTGCCTGGAGCACCGACCTCTAACTGTCCTTGCTGGGGGCAGCATGGCCCAGCCCACAGAACCCGAAGTGGAAAGATGGGGGCCCCTTGGTCCCCACCGGCCCTTAGGACTGGCCGGCCTCCTGCAGTCCCAGGATCATTTCTGGGCTACGGGTGCAGTTACCCCGTCTTCCGGGGCTGGCAGGCTCTGGCCCCCTGCTGCCCTCAGCCAGCTGTGGGGCCTTGGGCTCAACGTGGCTTCTCATGGGGTCCAGCTGCCTCTTGGGAAACGGGTTGGAGGGAGACCATTTGGCTTATGGTCTGGGTTTGATCGGTAGTGGGCCGGGGGTGGGTTTCTTTACCCCAAACTTCCCTTTGTCCCTGGGAGAGACCCTGGGATTCCCGTCAGTTTGGAACGTTCTCTCAGGAAGAACCAAACGGCCATCAAGGGGTGTCCTCTTGTAGCATCAATGCCAGGGACATGGCCCAGGCCCCCAGATGCCTGGTGACAGCCCATCTGGGGCCCACGTGGGCCTTCCGAGCTCTGCGTAGCCTGGGGGGCAGGTGCTCAACGATTCCGGAGGAAGCTCTCATTTCCTCCCTCGTGCCACCTGCTACCTGCCCGCGGCTTCCCAGGCGTCCATCAGGAGCCCTTGCCCAGCTTTCCACCCGCTTCGTTACGATGAGTAAGGGGTAGCTCGCGGATGCCGAGGTTTCTGTTGAGGGGTGTGGTTTGTTGGTTTTTAAGCAGATTTTGGAAATGAAGAGGCAGGTTTCCCTTGACCTGCCAGGTGGTCAGGGAATGACCGAGGGGCTGCGTGTCCCTTTACGGGGCCGGTCCACACCGCCCACCCGGCGCTGGCCCCGTGCTAGCATCCTACAATCCCCCCGCCTCACAGCTCTCCTTTAAATGCATGTGTTAATTATCTTGCCACCACTGTAATTTCTCCCCGTGGCCCATTAATTAAGGGGTCACACTCTGAGAGCATGTTTACCCAATAAGCTTTCTTTTTTAATTATCCTAATTGCTTGGAGACTGACAAAGACCCTGTCCCTCTCCCTCAGCAGATTAGCGGGTGACAAACACACTTGCACACGCACACCCTTGCCTGGCACTCTCAGAGGGTCTGGGCCCCGTCCACGGGTGGGATCTGCTCGTGGCGGGCGGCCCACGCTGCGGAGCCCTCGGCACTCTGGGCCAGCATCTGGCTCGCCACGGGCCCCGCTTGTGCAGACGGGTCACGGTGGCCAGGCCCGAGACGGACAGGACGGGGAAACCGTGGGCAGGAACTCCCGGCCTAAGCAGAACCGAAAAGCAAGTGCTCAGGCCCCTGGGTCCTACGTCCACCACTGACTTGGCTGAGAGTCCACCCCAGGCCTGGCGTCCGAGCGTGTGAGCGAGGCTCGGTGGGCCCAGGGCTGCACTCTGCCCGAGGGGGAGTGTGCAGGAGGGACAGAGCTCAGTCACACGGGGGTCGGAGGGGCAGCCGGCCATTTGGCCACTCTGCGAAGCCCCACCTGTCACCTCGGTGACCCTGAAGCCAGTGGAACGGACAGAGTGACCTCCGCTGTGGAAAGCAGTTAAAAAGCTAAATGTGGCACGACCGCGTGATCCGGAAATCCGCCCCTCAGTATAAACCCAAAGCTGTGGCGAGCAGGGACTCCAACAGCCGCCTGACACCAAGCTCCCTCGCCGCGTGCGTCGCCACAGCCAGGAGGTGTCCACCAACAGCAGGTGGCTGAGCCGTGGCCAGTGGGACACTACTCAGCCGTGAAAAGGAACAAAGTGCCGACACACAACGCAGGTGAGCCGCGAAAACATTCCGCTGCGTGCAAGAGGCACGTAGAAAGGGCCACATGGTGTCTGAGTCCGTCTATAGAAATATCCAGAATTGGCACATCCACGAGACCCAGCACAGATGGTGTTTGCAGGGGCTGGGGGACAGGGGAGTGGGGTTTCTTTTGGGGGTGATGAAAATGTTCCAGAACTAGATAGAGGTGGTGGTTGTATAACCACGCAAAATGCCACTTTAAAAAGGCTCATCTTAAGTTATGCGAACGTCGCCTCAGCTCACCGGAAGGGAAGCCAGCCACGGGCCCGCTGGCACGTGCTGAGGCCTCTGGTGCCAGGGGACAGTTTGGGGGAAACAAATGGCAAGGACAGGTGAGAGGGTGCCGGCAAGGCTGCTGCAGTCCCTCCCGTGCAGGGTGGTCTGTAGCCTGCTTCTCAAGGGCCTCCTGCAGCCAGGCCTCAAGAGCGGCTCATTTATTCTCTAAATTTCCAAATGTGCACTGTGTCGTTCACGCCAGCCTCTCTGGGTCTCTTGGGTAGGGGATTAATTTGAGTTTGCTGAGCTAAGCACGGGGGGCACCCAGCTGGGAGATCAGGGCCGTGGCCGAGCGCCCGCCTGCCCGCCCTCACCAGGCCCCCCAGCATCCGGCTGTGCCGAGCGGCCCCACCGGGGCCGTGGTCGTTCACGTCTCTTTAATAAAGATTAAGATGTCAGTGGGCCAGTGTCGCACCAAATCCCACTTTTATTAACTTCTCATTATCAGCTGTGGAACGAAGCCCGTTTCCGGCCTTGTGAAGCAGCAGGTTTTCCTGGGGAGGAACGTGGTTCTGAAACGCGCGTTTAGGATGCTGCGCTGCAGGTCACGGCAGGTCCTGCTGACCAAGCACGCGGGCTCCCGGGCGAGGGCAGCTCGCGGCGGCCTCCGGGGTGAAGGCCTGCACCCCGGGCTTCACCCTGCCTCAGCACGGGCGAGGGGATCTGGACGGTCGTCCACGGGGTCACAGGAGAGCTGGGGGCCCAGCCCCGACGGGACACAGACAACCCCTTCCTCAGGGCCAAAGGGACCCGGGCCCTTCACCATCACCCCCTTTAAACCCCGTCCAGCCCCTTCTGGCCCTCCCGGGCGACCTCCACTGGAGGTGGGCTCTGGAGCTGGGCTTGGGCTTCCCTGGTGGGTGTCACCCCTTCATCGCTCCCCGAGTCCCCACAACCACTCAGCTGCCTCCCCTGCCTCCTCGCGGAGGAGACCCAACCCAGCAGGAGGTAACACACCTCCCCCCATAGTAAGTCCCGTCCTCCACCCCCCTGGGCAAGCCCTTGTGGGATCCAGAGCCGCGCTGTCCCTCCTCCAGGGACCCCCAGCACCCCCACCTCAGCAACCTCCTCAGCAGCCCCTTGCCGCGGCCTTGCTGGCCTCCCTTCCGGCCCTGGCCTGGGATCTCTGCTCACCTCCCACCTGCCCCAGCCCCTGCTCCCTCACCCCCATCCCAGTCCAGCCCACGTCGATGGGGCCTCTGCACCCCCAGTCACAGCACCCAAACCCACCGGCCCCGTGTTGTCCCAGCCGCTCACCCTCCCACCAACCCCTCAGGTGGCTCCCTGAGCGTCAGCCCCCTCCTGGCCCCCATCGGCGTTCACGTCCCCTCTGGGGTCCCCCCAGGCCCTGGGGTCTCCATGCCCGTGAATCTATCTGACGGGATGCCCGAGGGGCCTCGAAGGCAAGATGCCCAAACCGACGCTCGACTTCCAGCTGCCCCTGCTCCCGGCTGCCCACCCGGCAGGCAGCGCTGCCCCCACCCGCTGCTCAAGCAGAACCACAGACACCCTCGCCCACTTTGCCCAAGTCCTGACGTTTCTCCCTTCAGGACACCCTGAAGGTCCACTCTGGTCCCCTCACTACTGCCTCCCGGTCCAATCACAACACGATGCCCCACAAGCCCCCCTCATCTGGGACCAGGGCCCTGCGGGACCCCCACCCCACTTTACTGACCCTCCCACCCTGGTTCCTTCTGCCTTGGGGGCCTCACACGTGCTGTTCCCTCTGCCTGCAGGGATCTTTGCCCCCCGCCACCTGCCTTGTCCTTCTTGGCCTTGGGGACCACCCCGCCAGGCCCGTCCCCATCTGCAGCCTGCTCAGCACTTTGGTTCCCTGTGACCCCCGCGTGTCACCGCTCCTTGCTTGTCCCTCCCACAGACCACGGGCTCCACGGGGAAGGCCCTGCCCGGGTTCGCAGCCAACCCTGTCCTGGCACAGCCCCCACCTCCCTGTGCCCTGACCGCTTGTCTGTGGGGGGGAAAACTGTCCAGTAGGAGAAGAGTTAAGACGAGGCAGGAAGCGGCACCCGGGGGCAGTGCCAGGCGCTTGTGGAGTGAAGGAATGAAGGAGTGAATGAATGAATGTTGCCATCACCCCCCGCCTCTGCCAGCTGACCGGCCACTGCTTCTCCAGAGGCTGCCGGCGCCTTAGCTGCACTTCCTGCTTCAGTCGTTAAACGAGACACTTCCTCGAGCCCTGACCTTGTGCCAGGTTTGCCAGAAAACCGTTCCCGAGGGGAGAGTGGCTCCGGCCAGCGTGCGCCAGGCGAGGCCAAGAGCACAGCCAGATGCCCGGCTGTCCGCCTGGGGATTCGCAGAGGGGGCTCCTCAGAGGGATGGGGGCCCGGGGCCTGCCCCACCGCGCTGGTTCTGTCCTGGGCTCATTGGTGGGAGGCGGGGGAGCACCCGCTCTGAGGCCCAGCGAGACGAGCCCAGGGCTGTGGACAGACCCCTGCCCCAGCAGGAGCAGCCCTGGCCGGGCCCGGTGGGGGAGTGGCCTCCCCATGTGTCCGGGACGGAACCAGAGTCCGCCTGGTCCTGATTGCCTGCACCTGGGTCCAGGCCGGCAGCCCTGCAGGGTGGGCGGGGGGCTTGCCCGTCCCTGGGTGTCCCGGGCCTCCGTGGGCCTGGGGGGGCAGACCCTCCCTCTCTCCCCTCCCGGCACTGGCTCTCCAGGGGCATGGAGAGCATCAAGCCCCACTTGGCACCCCCATCACCATAACAGCGGCGCCCAGGCACGGCGGCGGCACCGATCGCTGACTTGGCACTGTTGGCACAGAGCTGCGGCAGCATGTGCCGGTGTTGCTTTTCTGTGACGGTTATCAACGCGCTCACCACCCTCATTTTAGGCCCCCCGACTGGCTCCCCCTAAAGACCACGCGTGTGTGTGGTGGGATTTTCCTCTTCGGGTCCCTTTTGAGGTATGATCCTGCTGGCTTGGTCCCCGTTTTGGGGAGCGAGGGGGTGAGCAGCAGCCACGCTCGGGAGTGGCTCGGGCCCACGGTGCCCACCCCTGAGACCGCCAAGCATGTCCACGTCACCATCCAGTGACGCCGGGTCCATGGGCCTCTGTGGGTGGCCGGGTGGCGGCCCCCGGGGCCTGGGTTTGTCCTTCCCTCTCGGACTGCCTTTGCCACCAGACGGGCTGCCACCAGCTCTCGGGAGCTCACAGGATTCGAGGGCATTGACAGAACCATGCTGAGGCCCCAGGCACAGCCCAGGGACCCCACGGGGTCAGCAAACGCCTGTCTGCTCAGACATTGACCATGTTGCTTGAGAGACTGGGGCCAGGGGGCCTGGGGTCCAATCCCTCACCAGCTGGGATCCCTCGGGCAGCTTCCTTAACCTCTCTGTGCCTCCAAATGTTCTCTGATAGGCCTGGGGTGCTGCTAACCCCTCTGCCAGCTTCTTGCTACAGGCAGAAGCACCTGAAGAGGCATCAGCCCCACACACAGGCAGCTTGTCTCCTGGAAACACCCTGCACTGGGTCCCTGACTCAACTTCAGGGCCAAGAGGCCAGAGGGGGCTACAGCCCTGTCCCTTCCTTTGACCATGGAGCCAGGCAGGCTGCTGCAGGACCTGCCACAGCCCAGCAGACCTGCTCCCAGGTGCCGACTGTGAGCCAGGGCCGGGGCGGAGGGCGAGACGGGCTGCAAAGGAAACGCCAGTTCTCCCAGCCTCTGTCTGCCTCTCCCAGCCCCAGGTCCCCTGCACGTCACCCGGGACCAGACATGGCTACCGGGTCCTCTGAGGGGTGGGTGGGCCACCGCTCTGTGCACAGGCCGCGCATCCACACCCGGCTCGACAGCAGGGGCTCCAGGGCCTGTGTACCAGAGGGCCTAAAAGGGATTCGCGCTGCTGTGCAAACAGACTTTCCAGAAGCCTCTGCTTTCTCACCCTCTCTCCAGCTTTCCAAACTCACATTGTGATTTGGCAGGCTTATCAGTAAAGGGCCGTCTGGCAGTTAAAAGATGTTTCCACGGATTGTGAGGCTGCGTAGAAACCGAGTCATGTCAGTCCCAAAGACAAAGGAACTCAGGAGTTTGAAATGCAAAAATATTTTGACCCGACTACATCATTTTTCAAAGGAAAAGAGTAATTCACGGCTCACAATTCACTTGCTATCTTGCAGGAAGTCCTGTATTTCGTATTAACTCCCCAGGGCCTGCTTCCCTGCGTGCGAGGTCCCTAAAAGGGCAAGTACCAAGGGGACATTTATGAGTTTTCTTTCCATCTTTTCCGGTTGTTTTTTCTCGCGGTGACACCCCCTTTTGGTGCGGCACTTTCCACCCTGTTGTTTGGGGCCTGACCTCCTGGGGCCTCCCCAACCCAGGAAGTTGACTGGGGAACAGAGTGTCTGCCCTGTGCTGCCAACGCAGAAGCCAAGGCTTGGAGAGGCTAGATGACCTCCTCCAGGCCACACTGGTCAGTGGTGGAACCAGGACTGGAGCTTCTGGGGTCTTCTAACTCCTCCCTGAGCTCTTTGGTTGTTCTGTGTAATGACTGTGTCTGGATGGGTCTAAAGGGCTCATCACTGTCGTCATCATCACCATCACCACCATCATCACCACCACCACCATCACCATCATCACCATCATCATCACCATCATCACCACCATCATCATCACCATCATCACCATCATCACCATCACCACCATCAACAACAGCACCATTACCACCATCACCACCATCACCATCACTGCCATCATCACCACCATCACCACCACTACTACCTCCACCACCATCATCACCATCACCACCACCACCGTCACCACCATAATTGTCACCATTATCACCATCATCACCGCCATCACCACCATCACCATCATCACCATCACTGCCATCATCACCACCATCACCACCACCACTACCTCCACCACCATCGTCACCATCACCACCATCACCATCATTGCCATCATCACCATCATCACCACCATCACTACCACCTCCACCACTACCACCATCATCATCACTACCACCATCACCACCACCATTATCATTGCTAGCACCACCACTGCTATCAGCAACACCTCCACTACTATCATCACCACTACCACCACCACTGTCAGCATCATCATCACCACCATCATCACCACCATAATTGTCACCATTATCACCATCATCAACATCACCAACATCATCATCACCATCACTATGACCATCATCATCATCATCACCACCACCACCACCACCATCACGGGTCACGGCTAAGCCCTGAGAGCCTGCCAGCTGCTCTTTCATGAGCTTTACGCATATTAGCTCACTCCATCCGTCCACAACCTTATGAGGCAGGGGCTACTCCACCTCCATATTAGAGATGAGGACACTGAGGTGCTGAGGGGACAAGGCAGAGTCCTCTGACAAGAGTCTTTTGCTTTCCAGGAAGTTCTTTTCCACCCCGAAATCTCCCAAGTCCAACGGAGGTGCTTGAGAAGGGCTTCATGAGTGTCCCTCAGGCAGGCTCAGAGGCGGCTCACCTGGGAGGCGGCTGCTGGGGTCAGGGCTGAGCACCAACCCCTGAAGGCCTCTGAAGCTGTGTCCCCAGAACCCCGGAAGACAAGACCACCCAGAAAGCGCTCCTGTGGGGCAGGGCCAGGGCTGCTTCTTGAGCACATGCAGGGGGATGGTTTTGTCCTGTGTGAAGAGTGGTTTCCCCTTGGGAGAGAAGCTGTTTCAGAGGCCGGGAGGAGGTTTACACAGGGGCGGCCCCAAAGGGTGCAGACGCTGTGTGATGTTGGAAACCAGGGGCCCGGGAGGGCACAGGGCTTTAAGGGAGCCTCTGGGACCCTTCGGGGGTCAAGAGGCTATCATGAAAGGGAAATGCAAGGCGTTGTTCCGGAAGCCGGGGTTGCTGCCCTGGAGAAGGAAACCGCTCCAGCACAGCCTCTGTCAGCAGCAGCAGAAGAGGGCATGGCGGGGGTGAGGCCCGGGGGAGGCGAGACACCCCCAAGCCCGGGAGGGGAGATGGGCAGCTCTCGCAAGAGACCCTCACCCTTGGGGCCTGAGTGCACGAGCAGATGCTTCCCTTTCGGAAGTGCAGAAAAGCCAGGGAGCCCCGGAGGACGCACGCCAGCTGCCCCCTCTCCTTCAAAACGCTCGGCTGGGAAACCTCGGCCCAGCCCCGGGCTCCAAGGTCTGGGTTTGGGGTCCTGCTGCCTGTGGGGCTGAAAGTTGAGCTTACGGTCTGCACCACCCTGGGAGAGGGCCCTCACCTGTCTGAACCCCAGTTCTCGACGATAGGGCGGCCGTGCACTGGCACGAGGTGGGGTGGGAGCCCAAAGGCTTCTGCCTCCGAATTCACCCCAGCTCAGCGGTACAGGGGTGACCGTGCCTCCCCTGGAAGCAGGCAGCATCCTTGAGCTTGGGAAGGGGTCCCACCCCCCCCACCCCCTGTGGCCCTGTGGGGACCGCCCAGAACACCTGTCTCCATCCCCCTCTTGGGCCATGAGGAGACTTGGGTCTCCCCTTGATCACTTAGGGATCCCCATTCCTCCCTGAGGGCTGCACATGTGCAGGGCGGGCTGGGGGTGCCCTCGGACCCCACCCCATTCTCGCTCCCTCCCCAGGTGGTCCCTGATCTGGGCCTCTCCGAGGGCGGGTTTGCTGTTTTTCTCCACCTCGCCAGCTCCCAGCGACTCCTGCCTCTGCACTTCTTGTCCAAAACAGAAACACAAAGGGAGGAAATGCATTCAAAAATCCTCCTCCTCATTTTATTTTTGCAGCTCTCTGGGGTGACCATAATGCAGGTTCCCTTCCGGCAATTATCTGCCGTTTGGGGGCCTTGGTAACCGGGAGCCTTGGGTTCGGAGGCCAGAGAAAACCGAAATGCCCCGGGCTGGGGCTGGCACAGCGCTGCCCCCAAGAAAACCGCTGGAGGGCGGGGTGGGGCGTGGGGGGTGGCATGGGGTGTGGGGGGCCCTGCCCCACCCAGCGCCGGCAGCGGCGGAGTTTTTTGTCCTTGACGCGCGCCCCCTCCTCTCGGCTGATCCGCGACACACGCCGCTCCAGATTGTCTGTAGGTGATAATTTTCTGTCCCTGGCAACGCAAACATTTCTGTGGCTAATGCTTCGAGCCTTGGCCATCGCTCAGAAATAACAGAGGCAAGGTTCCAACGTGAAACAATATGTCTCACTTTTTATTACTTAATTTATCAACACTATACTGGAGGAACATCTTGTTAACTGGGTAAGAAGAAATGCTTCCCCAGTTCGGCCCCGGCTGCTGAAAGCTGATGAAGGTGGAATAATGAATTCTGTTCGTGTACAGAGAGGCCCGTGCTAAAAGAGGGCATTACACAAAGGAGGAAATATCATTACATAAGAAAACGGTGCACTCACCCCGAATCTGTTAAATTCAGAGTCCCTGTTTCTGGCCAAAGTTGATCTGTCATCCCCGCAAGCTTTCTCTCTCTATAGCGGGGGGCAGGATGGAGGGATGGCTGAGAAAAGTGACTCCTTAGAATCGGCAAGGTGCAGCGACCTCGCCAAGCTCATCGTCACCGTGGGAAGGCGGGGGCATTTCTGCTGGAATGAACAGGGCAAACGGCGCCGCGGATCTTGGAACCATGCCCCCCATGACGGGGATCTGACCAGGGCCTGGGCATCCGGGCGACCCCAGGCTGTTTGGGGGCACAGAGAGAATGCACGCTTTGTCAGATTGAACCTTGTATATCCGGCCCCTCAAATGGGGCCTCACACAGAGCAGGGGCTTAGTAAATATTTGTCAAATGAGTGAATAAGTGAATGAATGACATTTTGAGATTATGGTGAATTGGGCAAAATGCAAGCGATTCCCAAAGTGCCTTCCTCATGGAAAGTGGGGTTTGCTGCAGCAAAAATGCCCACCTCCAAGCCCCCAGCGGCTTGACAAAATAAAGTTCTTTTCTCCTGCACACTACCTGCCTGGCGTGACTTTGCAGGGTGGCCCTGCTACAGGAGTCCCTGGGGCTTAGCTGGGACTTTCTGCCTGCCGTGGAGGGGAGCAGGGAGGTCTGGAGGCAGCCAAATGCCAGGCCTGGAGGTGACACGTGTGTCTGCCATCCTTGGCCAGGTGGCTCCATCCAACCACAAGAAGGGCACCAGGTACATCACAGCCTGTGCCCGGAGGCAGAGAGCCTGGCATCGTGGTGGACAGCACTGGCGGCCACGAGGCCGGGCCGGCGTCCTGGAGCACAGACCCGAGAGCTTCCCGGGTGCTGACAGCTGGCCACGGCCACCGCCGTGTTAACTGCCGCTGCCGTTTGCAGAGCCTGCCCGGGCCCGGCAACCCAGCCGAGCACTTCGCAAAAGTCAACACGTTCCCTCATTAAGGCGCCCCGTCTAGCGAGCGATTCCAACACGGAAAATCGTCGATGATGTTACCACCCAGAAGGAATTGCTATTGCCATTTTTGTGTATTTCCTTTCACATATACATATTATATCACACATCTCCAAATATGTATGTCCTTACACGTCTGTGTCTCCCACATAGGTGTGTCCAGGTATATCCACGCTTTGAGAAGCCTCTTTCATTCTGGTTTATCCAAATGCCTCTCTCTGGGCATTGGAGGGCTGGCTTGGCTCATCCCGTCTGTGCTGGACACCTCACCGCCCCTTGGTCAAGGGCAGGGATGGCAGGGGGTCACACCGGGCTACACTTCGTCTCAGCCATGGATGTCAGGACTCCCAGGCCCCTCCTGGGCCTCCCCTCCAGCCGAGGGACAAGGAATGACGCCCACCACTGACCTGGCACCCCCTGCACTGTCCTTCCTTCTAGGGCTCAGGACCAAGAGTAAGGGCAGCTGGTGGTTCTCGAGGGGTGGGTGCACCCAAGAGACCCACCGAGGTTGGCGAGGGTGGGGGGGCCCTGTGAGCTGCACACGGCAGAAAAGAGAGGAGGAGGCTGTATTTTCACTTCACCCTAACTTCCCCCATGGTCACCGTGCCTTCACCTTAGCCACGGGCTGCACCTGCTGTCCACACCCCTCCAACTGTTATGCATATTTGGCTTGTCACCCAGGGACTGCACGAGGCCTCCTGCGGGGAGGCATGTTTGTTCCTAACGTCACCGTCCCCACACCTGCACCCTCTGCCACATGGCTGTAGGTCTTTGCAGAGGTGGAGCACATTGCCTGCACACACACATGCACACACACACACACATACACGCTGCTGGGAGTGGCCATGCGATCTGCTTTGGCTGTTGTGGGCAGAAGTGACGATGTGCTCGGTCTGAGCCTGGGCCTAAGGCTGTGTCACAGGCTCCTGCTCCCTTCTTCTTCTGCCCTCACCACGAGAACAACCTACCCCCGGGGGGCCCAAGGGTCCAAGGAGGGTGACAGACATGCACGGAAAACTGGACCCAACGTCCAGCTTGGAAGCAAGCCCGGCTGGGCCATCCTGGATCTGCTAAATGCACGAGCACAAGTGAGAACATACGTGCGAAGCCTGGGTTTGGGGTGGTTTGTTACACGGCAGCATCATGGCAGAACTGACTGATAAACCTACATCCCATTACTCCAGCCCAACCCAGTCCAGCCTTTCTCTGAACTCCGTCGCGTCTGTGGTTTAGTGCTATTCAGAGTTTAACGCCTGGATCGTCGAGGTGACTGACATCAGGGCTGGAGAGGTGTATGGAGGTGAGAAGTTATAACACTAGTTATGAACAGTTGCTTTAGAGACTTACATGCTGGTCTTGGAAAAATCCTGACTTTTCCACTTAATCGAGTGGCTTTGGGCAAGTTCTTAAGCCCTCTGGGCCTTGTTTGCCCGTGCGGGAAAGCAGGATGAGAACACCCACGTGGCTGTCTGCGGACAAGTGAGTTAGTGCACACAGAGTGCTGGCATCTGCTTCCCTAAGGGACAGCGGCAGTGACAACAGCAAGACGGTTCATGGAGGGTGCAGAACCCACACAGCCCCTCCCACCCCACCCAGCCCCAGATGACTGCCCAGTCGGGCGGAGGGTTCCAAGCTCAGTGCCAGCATCTGGGGTGACCCTCTGCCTGCATCAGTGTCACCTGACAAGGAGCCAGAGCCACTCTCCAGAGAGGTCAGGAATGGAAGATGATCCTGGGGGCCTGGGGGGTCCTCACCCAGACCCCCTTTCCCCTGGGACCCAGCTGCCCCCACCCTGGGCTCCGCACTCTCTAAAGGCAGGTGGCTTCCGGCGCCAGGTGGAGGCAGCTTTCCCTGGGGCAGGGGGGCTGGTGGTGGGGCGTGCACTTCCCGAGGCTCTCCAAACGCAGAGACGCCTCACGCAGCCCCTGGGGGGCTCAGGACTTTGTGTCCTGTCTCCGAGTGTCGCCACGGGCAGCGTCTCTACCTGCCCCAGACCCAGGGCCCACCTGAGACTGCCCAGGCAGCGCTGGCCTCAGGCTCTGAGGGGGCGGCCACACAGCCCCGGCCTCCACGGTGCTCCTGGGGAACCCCCTGGGCACTTCAGGGGCCCCAAGGAAGCCCACTCCCCGAGCCCGGGACACTCAGTTCCAGCAGAGAACGGGCTCAAGCCGCTCGGCCTCTCACCCGGGGAGCACCTCGGGGAGGAGGGGTGGTGGGAGGCGCAGAGGCCCCTGTGGGGAGGCCCCTGGGGCGCACAGGCCAGGGAGGTGCCGCCTTGTACCCCGGAGAGCAGCATGCCACCGCCACACACCTGTGGGTTTGCAACCTGAAGTCGACTTTTATACTCAAAATCATAGTAATCGTAATAATTGAGACTATCGCAGAGATCTAAGAACGGAAGGGAAAGATGTCGTTTTCCACTGCGGAGCTGCAGGTGCACTGCAGGGGGGATCTCCCACCCAAGCCGATCACCCCCCGAGTTTGCCGAGTGTGTGTCTGTGTGTTCAAAGCAGAAGACGCTAAATAGGCCTCCAAGCTGATATATTTTTCTCTCCTAATAGCGCGGCACAATTTAATTAACTCGATATTGCACCCACCTGAAGATTACGGATTTTATTGACGCCACCATCTGGCTCCCATCAAGCCGGTAATGTAGCCAATAAATCCTGCTTCAGAACTGGGGATGGCGGTTATGTCCACCTGCTTGGGCGATCCTGCTCCGCTGCCCCCCAGCGAAGGCTGTGGGTGTTGGGGCCCCTGTGCACCCCACGCAAGGGGCCGCCTGGGATGCCCGGAGACAGCAGGTTGGGGTGCTCCACTTCCACTGACTCGGACCTGCCCTGCAGGAGGCCCCACCCCGGGGAAGGTGCCCACGAGGGAGCCGCACCTCCCAGCCCGGGGCCTGCCCCTGGGTTCCAAATGCGCCGGCCACCAAGGGCCCCTCGGCCCCTGTCCCCACACCACAGGCAGCGGCCACAGCTGTTGATGCCAACTGAGCAGAGCCTGTGTGTCCAGAGCTGGGCAAGCTTGCTGTCTCACATGACTTGAGCCCCCAACAAGGCAGGGGGCTACACCCCATCACCGTCTCCCATTTTACAGAGGGCGAGATGGAGAGTTCGAGCCCCTGGGCTCCACATTCGGTGGCAGGAGAGGTTTAAAGGGTCTGGGTGGGGTGGGAAGGGGCAGTGCAGCCCAGCCCCACTACCTGGGGTCTCCAGACCCAGGAAAAGGAGTCGGTCCCTTTGTTTACCCTCCGGTCTGATGCATCTTCTCCAGTCTGGGGTTTGTACTTCAGAAATGTGTGCTGTTTCGTCTGCTATGATTTCAGGTTTGCAGAAGACGTCGGGGGGTGGGGTGGGGGGTGTCCCCACAGCCACCTGCTCTCACAGGCCCTGCCAGGGGCTGCAGTGGAGATGGCCTCTGCCCACCCACCCTCCTCTTGGGCTCTTACGTCTGCCCCCACCCGCCTGCCTTCCCGGGAGGGGGGTCACGCCAATGGATTCTGGGATGAGAAAGAAAACCCCGTTCGTTTCTTCCTCACTCACAAATAAGGGAGAAACCAGGTGTTTCCCGCATGCGGCCGGCTGGCTTGTGAGCCCCTGTGCTGGCCGGGGGCTTCTGCGGGCACAGCATCCCCCGGGGCCTGCCCTGAGTCCCCGCGCCCCAGGGCCTCGGCCACGCGGGTCCTCGGGGATGCCACCTCCGGCAGCAGGTAATAAATTACCGCGAAGGAAATTAATTAGCCGCCCTCTCCGGCCTAACCTGACGGTTTAAGCTGATTTAAAGGAGGCTTGGGTTGGACGAGGTGGGGGGGAGCGGAATCAACTCAACTTCGAGGGGGGTGGGGGCAAAAAGGCAGAAAGAGGTTACATTTATAAAGTCGTCACCCAGTCCGGGGCACCCATAATTCACTCTCGGCCACGCCAAGGGGCCATCGGTCACCCGTATCAGCGCGCGCGGGGGCCTCAGGACGCAGCCCCTGCCCGGGCGGCAAGTTCAGGGGCCTGCGGGGGGCGGGGGTGGGGGTCAGAGTCCACGGGGCGGGCGGCCGCTGCCCCTCCCGGGCCCGATCGATGGCCGCAGCCTCTGCAGCCAGGTTCCCGTGGCGTCCAGGGCCGGGGAGAAAGAGGGGGAGGTGGCCGAGAGGGTCCGGGGAGGTGGCCGGGGTGGAGGGGGTCCCCAGGGCTGCGGGCCCCGAACTGTCGCGGGCAGGGGACCCCGGGGAAGGCGGCGTTTTCTGACTTTCTGCTGGTCTCAGCCACCTGACCCCTCTCGGCCTTCCAGGCTTTGATTCAGCAAAATCAAGGATGCAAACTTCTTAGGTGTACTTAGTTTCCATGGCAACCGGAGCTGCCCTCGAGATTATTGTCCTCCAGGGGGACTGACTTTACTATATGTTCACTCACTGAATTAATGGAGTCCCGGCTCTTTTATCAGCAGCCTCCAAACAATGGCGGGACGGACGTGTCGGGGAAGGGCTTTCAGCCACTGGCCCAGCTTTTGTCCGCGGCTTACCGGGACGGAGCGAGGCTATTCAGCCAAAGATTATCAAAATCAACTCGGGGCCGTCTCCCTGGCAGCTAAACACACTTTGATTTCATAAAGACATAACTGATCGCACATGCAAATTAATAATTTCGATTCCAGCGTTCCGAGGGCTTCGGGCTCTGCTGGGTTTCTTGTTTTGTTTTGTTTTGTTTTTTTTTAAAATAATGTGCACTTGTAGGTAAATTGTCGTTGAAAGAGCTCCGGTGGCTTCTGAGCGATGCCGATAGGAAGGGAAGGGGCTTCCAGAGTAAAAAGATTTCTAAACGTGAGCTGGCACAGACCTCACCATCACTGAGGACACACAGGGCACACGGAGCGAGGGGCGGCCACAGAGAACCTTCTAGAATGCACGTCAGCCCCTCATTCCCGGATCGCCCATTTCTTGTTCTGCACGCAGCTCTTTCCCTCCCCCTACCCACCTCCTTCCCTGAGCCTCCAGCCACAAGCAAAGTGCTTCCTTAGGGGAAAACAATAGAAAACAAAATGAACCGCACGGCACAACCCCGACAAAAGGCCCGGCTACCCTGACGGTGTGCGGGCAGACGTCACCCACCCGCGTGGCTCGGGGAGTGCGGCCTCCACGGCGACCGCTGCACACAGGACCGTCCACAGCCGCCCCGGCCCCAGCCTCCTGAGATCCTGCCCCGTGTCCCAGCCGGGTGGGGGCAGCCAGGAGACCCCTGACTTCCCGTCACCAGACGCCGACTCGCCCGGGTTGGCCGCGGGAAACATCCTCACAGCAGCCCGGCGGGAAGAGCCGCCACGCTAATATCCAAATAATCATTTCACAGATTATCCTAATTCCCAATCCATCACCTTGCGTGGACAGGGCAGGGCTGGGCTATCAGATGACTTCTATGACCTGTAGCATTTTGTACCCAGCAATAATAACGGGGAGAGATTTATGGGCCCATCAGCAGCCCCTTTTCCAGCAGTATGACTTTATTAGCTCAATTTATTTTTGACCCTCCCTCTAAACCTCATTTGTGCTTATGCCAGCCCTTGCCCTGAGCACTGGCCTGGCTCAAGTTTTTGCAGCTACTGAAGCACCATTTCGGCTCCCCGGCTCCCCAGCTCCCCGGTCCTAGCCCTACTGATGCAAATTCCCGATTTCTTTTTTTTTCCCAGAGGGTTGGGGCGAGGAGAAGAAAAAGAAAAAAAGAAAAAGAAAAAGGTAACTTCCTTCTGTTTGCATTTTCTCCCGGTTGTGCTGTGTTAACACATCCTTCCCTTTCAAGATGGTAAAGAAAGCAAGATAAAGTGGGACAAAAGCAAAAGGCTGTCGGGGCACTGAACCCTTTTCATATCACCAAAGAGATTGAATCAAAATTCTTTTAGCTGATACCATCTCCCCGGGTGGACCACACTCTTGTTAACGGATAAATTCAAGCCCTCCGGAAAGTCAAAGAATAAATTTAAGCCTTTTGCCAAATGTCTATCCTATTGGATTTTGATAAGACGGCCATTGAGCCTCAATGTCTGCCATCCATTTTCAGCAGGCCCTTAACATGGCTCTTTATTCGTCCCCAAAGCCTCTTCCCCCGGCCTTTTTATTACCGGCTCCAGCCGGCTCTCCAGGGAGCCGGGCGAGTGATGGATGGACAGCCGGGCAGATTAGCTCCCGCAGATGTTTGCTCGCCCCGGGCCCCCGGCTTTCCCTCTAAGTAAACAGAGATGAAACAGAGGGTCTCCTGGACGGAGCGGCCCCGAGGGCTGGTCACCGCGGCTGCAGAAGGCACAGGCCGTGGACCTGCGGCCAAAGTGACTTTGCACAAAGCACTGGGGACGGGTGTGGGAAGACAGGGCCTGGTGGGGTGGACGAGCGGGTCCAGGCAGGGGCCAGAGCTTGGGGATGGGCAGATTAAGGTGACGTGGGAGACAGGTGGGTGCAGGATGCGTGGGGTAAGAGGAAAGCAGGGGTGCAGGGAGACGGAGGGGAAGCAGGGGACAGGTGAGGGGTGGGGACCGGGGCCCCCAGACCCTGAGCCTTGGCAGCTGACCCGCCCCTCCTGGGAGTGTGGCCAAGCCTGGTGCTCTCACAGGCTGCCGCCAATGTCACTCCACAGGGAGCCCTGCCTCACAGCCGCAGGCCCTGCCTCCGTCCTGGGCTCTAACCCCGGGTGCAGGTCCCACCAGGCTCCCGGGCTCGCTGCCCGCCCTGTGGACCCTGAATAGCTGTGCCTGCAGCCCCTCCCGCACGCCTGGGTCTCTAATATTTAAGATTTATAACCGTGACTTTCCCACCAAATGCCATGTTTTCTGCATCCCATTTGTCAATCCACTGATTGAATTAATTTACTTTTGTTACATTTCATTGAAGCAGATAAAGGAAGAGGACAAGAGCCTTCCCCTAAAGATGGAATAACTGAGCTCGGAGATGCCGACGGCAAATGTCGGGTGCATGGCCACCCAGCGAAGCTCCCAAATGCACGTGACTTTGCCAAGCGTGGGTCCTGTTCAGCCGTCAGCATAAACCCCAAACTCAAAGAAACTGAGAGTCTTTGTCCCATTACCAAGGAATTCACTGGCGCAGTCCTTAAAACAGCACCCGGTTCATGTGAAGAGTTATCTATTTTAAAAATATTTTTCTTATCCACAGTCTTAAGTAACACTTCTATTTGTAGGGTGGGATTTTCTCTTGGAAGGAAGGTCAAACGGACATTCCGTTTACTGGGTGTGAATCCATCTGCCCATGACTTTTGGCTCCTGTCTCTCCCAGTCCCATCCCCTCTGCGTCCCCCACAGCGTCTGGGGAAATAACTTTGGGTCCAGGTCTGAGCACCAGGATTAGGTTTTCTACCGTCCCACCACCATGGCTGTGGGCAAACTTCTGAGGCCCCAACACCAATGAGGCTGCAACGTCCCGGGAGCCGGTGGGTCACCGTGTGCGGTTTCTCGGTATGGCGAGCGGCGCAGAGACACCTCCTCCAGGCAGCCCCCCTGTCTGTCACGTGGTAAAGGGAGAGGCGCTGGCTGGGAGCTGGGCAAGTTTGGCCCCAGGGCTGCCCCTACGCCTCCATGACCAGGAGACCCCCTCAATCCTCCGTATGCCAGGCTGGGTTTGTGGGGTTTGTGGGGTTTGTGGAAGGGAAGGGAGAGATGGCCGCCGGGGGTCCCGTCTACTCTGGGCCTGACCCACCCTCACGACGAGCCTCCCAGGGCTGTGTCCCTTGGGACGGAGCCTGCAGTTGCCCGCAGGCCTGGGCAGCTCCCAAGAGCCTCCCGACCACTGGAGGATGCGAGACAAAGCCCCATGTTCCCCCCATTTCTCCCCAAGTCACAAAGCTGTGCTGTTCCCGGAGCCCCGACGGCTACGCCCGCTTCTGACGCCCATCTTTTTATTCTGGTTCAAAAGTGTCCAGCGGTTGCCTCTTCACGACCCATTAAATTTAGACTTGACCTCTTTACCTTCTGCCTCGGCCTCTGTACCGGCCTGGAAAACCCGACTGCCCACCATAAATTTACCCCCTTTAAATGCCCGCCCGACCGCCACGACGCGCATTCCGGAGACACTGTCAGGGAGGAAGTCAGAGGGTCCAGGGACACATTTCTGGTGGGAAAAATGGAGATTTTGTGTTCACGCTGGAAGTCGAGAGACGAGTTGTCTTCAGCTCCCCTCTAGGAGGATGTGAAACGTTGCAACGCTTTGAAATATGGAAAAGCTGCTTAAAGTTGTTTGCTGCTTTATATCCTCTAAGAAAATATGGATTTATTCAAAGAGGCAGGAAAGGAGAAAGAGGGAGGGCAGGGGACTGTGGTTGGGTCTCCCTAACGGAGCACTCGGCCACGTCTTAGGGACACCAGCCCCAGCCTCCCTGGGCAACGGGAACTGGGGAACGGCCACCTCGTGCTCGTCGTCACCTCAGACCAAAGGGCCCCCCAAGACCAGACACAGCCGTGAGAGTTGTGGGGACGCCCCAGGTAAGAACTCACCCCGTGGCCAGGGGTCCCCGCCTGATCTTGCCGTGTGTTCGGGAAATGCCTCCCATTGCAAAGTGTTCTCCAAACAAATCCCCCCAATCAACATCTCCAGGGCTCAACCTGAAGAGAAGCAGCAGACCCCTCTCCCCCAAAGAGAGCCCCCCCGGGCCGATCCGCTCAGACCACGCAGCTGGGCACACAGAGGCCTCGGCAAGGCTTGGCCGAACCCGCAAAGCACGGTTGCTTTCTCTTCCCTTCTGGAGCTAAGAAGGGGCATTTTCAATGACTGGACTGCTCAGTCAGGCCTCGGCTTTCCCTGCCTGGAAGGCTGACAGTGCCCCTTCAGTGCCCCTTCTGTGCCGAAAGATCCAGTTGTGATTTTGACATTAAGAAAATAGCACTTGCTAGGAACCGGATGACTCAGCGCTGATTCACCGCTCTTCACAACCCATGCCATGCCCCCCGTCGCTGCCGGGGTGGGTTATAATTAAATGTGACACTCTGCTTTATCTTGCAATGCTTGAAAGCAAAGGAGCCTGGAGAGAGAAAGCTATTTTAATTTTATTGGAAAATCCAAAATAAGAGAGAAGTGGCTGTGTGTGCATGTGTGTGTGCATGTGCGCGTGTGCGTGTCGGACGGTGTGCACATTCGGTGGAGGCTGAGCTCCGCCTGATGAGTGGGTTCAAGGTTTGGGGTGTCATTTCCGGACCTGGTTCCGCTGGCTGGGGCCGAGACTTGTAGCACGAGTGCAGAGCTATGTCTGCATCTCTGTGTGTGCACCTTTGGCCGGGGACGTGTGCATTTTCTGTGCAGGTTTTGCTCGCTGGATGGTTTGGAGCTAATGTTTGTCAATCAGCTATCACGCCTCATCTGTCAGCAAAGTAGTGTAACATCTACGCTGGCGCTTCTTCTTTCGACCTAATGGTTTGCTTATTTAACACGACACTTGAGCCTTTTTTGGAAGCTATTAGTACAGCCAAAACCTTTGTTCAGTCTGCAGCCAGTTCTTTCCCCCGTATTCTTTTCATGTGAGTATCCGGTGAAGATAGTTAAATAAACAAACCTGGGTTCATTTAATTTTACTATGTCTGCATGGCCTGGAGCTGGGAGTACTGGGTTCACCCCCATTCTCAAGAATTGGGATGTTTCAGGGACTGGACCCACTACCCACCCACTTGCACACTAGCAACGAACATTGCTCTGACTGCCTTGGAATTTTTGTTCTAGGGATGCATTTTCCCACAGACAATGCCTTGTTCTCACCCTAAACTACACACGCACAAACTGGAACTCGCAGAGGCAGCGACCGAGAGCGTGGAGGGGGCAGGGAGAGAGAAAGGCACAAAACGAGCCGTCCTACCTTTCTGATGCAGCCCTCCTGTGACGACATTTCCGAGTCCATCAGGATTTGCTGCAAAACAATTTTGAAAGCGGTTGTTAGTTCCTGACAGAATGTTCTCAAGCTGCGGTGGGTTATAAACAGTGGGGGCAGAGCCAAACGTTCTCCGGGATAGCCAGGGCAAGGCCTCGCGCTTCCGCGTGGTAGGAAACACGGTGCCCACGCGTCACGGGCCCTTTGCCCAGTGGGGCCGGCCCTCCTTGCCGAGCACGGCGAGCCCCCTTCAGGCCCCGCACCTCCCCGGGACGCAGCTGGGCCGTCACGGCCGCCATCGCAGAGAAGGGGCCACTTTGGGCAGAGTAGAGAGCCGCGGAGGGGTCCAGGCCGCCTCTGTGAAAGCAGCTCCGTGGGGAGCAGGAGGACGCGTCAAGGCGTTTAATGGACTCTCCTCGTTGCCCCTGAATCCACCAGTAAATCCGGAAGCACGGGCTGAGAGACGACTTTCCCATGTTGTGTGCAGCCCTGGGTCGGGGGCTGGCAGGGTGGGGACCCGGTCCCTGCCCTCCCGGGGCTTCCAGTCCAGCTGAGGAGGTGGGGCTTGGACAGGCTGCGTCTGGCGGAGAGAGTGGGCAGGGGCAGGGGCCGCTGCAGCCTGGGTGGGCACGGCTGGCACTGGCAGAAGGGGCTCCGATGCCACCTCCCAGCTACGGCTCCTTGGGCAAATCTCGGGCGGCAGCACTTTAACCCTTTAGTGACATCCCTGATTTCCTACAGGAGGGGCCATCTCTCCCTGGTTTTTAGAGGCAGCTCCTCAAAGGAAGCCAGGCTCTGACAGGGAAGGCAGTGGCCTGGGGTACCCCGGGGGAGGGCTCCCCAGCAGCTGGGCAGTCCTGCCCCTCCCTCAGCCTGTCCCACCGACTTGGGAACGTCTGTGGACAGGGCCTAGGGTGGCAAGAGAAAGTGCCGGCTATTCCGGATCCTTCTGCCCTGAAATTGTCCACTTGGAGCCGAGCGTTTTGCTGGCTTCTGCTCTTAAAACCCTCCTCAGGGGTGGGTCCCTAAGTGCTTTATAAGCTGAGCAAACTGAACAATTAGCCACATAAATCAGATTTTTTCTTCTGGGTTGAAAGTGCTGTACATCGCATATAAATCGCATATAAATCATAATATTGTTTCCATAAGAATCAAAACCAAGATTGAAACTAATATTTAAAAGATAAAATCAGAAATGACATCAAAACCAGCAGTTCTATTGCCTCTCTCCCCCAAAGCACACGACTGCTCTTAGAGACTATAAGCGCCGCGTGGCGTGTCGGCCAGTGCCCACGCCGGCCTGGTGAGGGGACGGGGACGCGGCTTCCAAAGCCCCGGCCAACCCGCCTGAGCTCGGCCGTGAGGGCGGAAAGTCATGTCTTTAAACGCTGAGCATTCGGAGCAAGTTGGGATTTTGTTTCTTTTAATAGATTCTGAAAGTCTGGTTTGGAAAGTGGCTATAAGTGGAAAAAGAGAATGAGACAGAAAAGGACGGGCCCAGAAGGACACCCCAGGGATGTTTCTACAAGGGAACTGGCCAGGCCACGAGAGGACGGCAGCCTCAGATGCAGGGGGTGGGTCCAGCCGGCGGGCAGGGGTCCCCGTTTCTGCCCCTTGGCTGTCGGTTTTCACCCCCGGAGCAGAGCCGGGGTGGCTGGCTGGAGGAGCTGTGGGGGCACAAGGGAGGCACTGCCTGGCCCTCGGGAGGGCCCAGTGCTTCCCGTACCCACCTACGCCCGGGGCTGGGGGCCTGCTCCAGAGATCCTTTGTGGGGCTGGGGGCACAGCACTGTGCACTGTGGGGTCCCCTCAATGAGAGATGCCCCCATGACTTCTCCAAACTACTCGCCTGCCAGTGGGCGACCCTCACCCCAAGGAGAAATTTCTCAATTTTTTTGCAGGAGGCTCAGTATTTGGCAAGGCCCCAGGAGACAGAAGGGGAGCAGCCATCGCAAGGAGGTCCTTCTTGGGAAGTCGGCCTGACCCCTGCTCCGTCCAGGTTGTGATGAAGGCACAGATGGGCCACGCTGGACGAGGGAGCTGCCGCCTGGCACTCCGTTGGCACCTGCCCCTCGCGCTTCTCATGCTGTCTCCACCGAGGTGGTCAAAAGGAAGCCCCCACCCCGGGGTCGGCCGTGGGCAGGCCTGAGTGGCAAGGCCAGCTGGATGCTCAGTCCAGTGGTCCTGGGTCCTGAGGGGGTAAGACCAGGGAGGGGCACTCCCAGGACACGACCCTGCAGAGCCCCCCGAGTGAACGACAAACATGTCAAGACACGCCGGGGACTTCTTGGAGGAATGCCTGCCCGCTGGCGCCTTGGCTGCACAGGGCCCTGGCTCGCGTCTGCTCCCATGGCGGGCGGCAACCCACCCCCTGCATAAATGGCAATGCAGCCCCTCAACCGTCGGGGGGAGGCCTTTGGGGGGGCCACTTGGCCACAGCACCAGCGACCTGAGAGAGGCTTGGGGAGGGGCCTCCTAGGCGCCGGGGAGGGGGGCTGTGCCAGGTTCCCGGGCCCTCGCCTCTGGGCTCCGTTGACCCCTGCCCATCTGCTGCTGGCCCGTCTGCTGCTGGCTGCCTTTCCCCACGCTCTGGGGTGTAATTGAGCTTCCAGGGGGGCACGTGCATCACCCTGGGGTCCAGTGGCCCCAAGTCTGCAGAAGAGTAAAGTCACTGCCAAGGACCGGCGGCCCGGGGAGGCCCCGGCAGCCCAGCTTCTCCACGGGGCAGGTCTGTGGCTCGAGCTCTCCATCAGCCGCAAGTGGACGCGCCTGCACCCAGCTAGGGGCTCCTCCTTCCAGGCCTGGCACCTGCAGGGGGATGCTCGGGTGCCTTCTGGCTCTGATTTGGGGCAGCCCACCCCTTCCTCCCTCTGCCTCCCATGAACCCGCTCATCAGGAGCTGCAGCCGTGGTGGCTGCCGACGTGCAGGTTTTGAGGCTCCGTGGGCACTACCTTGGTCGTCTCCAAAGCTCCGGGTGTTTCCCGAGGCAAATCCTCCTGGGCAAAGAGAAGGACCAGGCAGGTGGCTGCTCATGGCCGCACAGCCACTGGGCAGGGGTGGGATTTAGTCTTCTTGGAAGATTCTGGAAGCTGCATCCTGGAAATGACGCCCCACACCAAGGGGTGGCTCTCAAGGATGCTGCATGGAAGCCGAGACCCGGCCCTGGGCTCGGGGAGGGTCCTGCAGCTCCCACTGAAAAGGAGAGGCAGCCAGGCCCGGGTCCCCAGGACCCGCGACAGGGCGGGCACCCCTCTCCAAGGAGCTGGGAGGAGGTTCTTGGACGGCTCGGGCCATGCTGCAGCCGCTGCTGGGTCCCCGCGGTGTGGAAGTGGGACGGGTTCTGTGGGCCAGTGGCCGGGGGTGCAGCTCCCTGAAGACCCGGCTCCTGTGCTGCGCCGTCCACCCACTTCCCCGTCCCCTGCACCGGCCACGCCTGACCCATGAGCAAACCTTGGCTGAAACTTGTCAGAGGACTCCTTCCTCGGCAGGGCAGCCACACAGCCCCCCGCTCGGCTTTTGGCCGCCCCTCGGCTCTGCTGGCCCCTGTCCAGGCCCGGCCATGCCCGGCAGCCCGTGGGCAGGGGGCGGCCAGTGCCATGTCCTGTGTTGGCCGGGTGGAGCCTCCCAGTCAACGCATCGCCGGGCCACAGTGAGGCCCTTCTCGCCCTTTCCAGAAGGGTCCGGCAAGTTCCGCACGGAGGCTCAGTGACAGCTCTTACTCCTGGGAGGTGTCCAGATGGACATCACAATGCTGCTCGCGACTCGCCAGGCAGGACAGACAGACGGAGCCGTGGGGGGACTCGCCCTCTTGCCTTGCTCCTTTTCCTTTGGGTGTTTGAGCCGCTCCGAGTGTCGCCGAAACCAGAGACTGGGGAGAGCCAGTGTAGGTGTTTGTCACCCGTTGTCCCGAGACACAGATGGGGTGGGGGACATGAAGTGCGACCCATGCCCTCCGTGCCCCCCTCCAAAAGAAGCACGCACCAGGGACTTTTTTTTAAGTTAAAAAATATTTATGTATTTATGTATTTATTCTAAACTTTTTACAGTGACTTTGAGGAAGGGGCGTCCTCTTGCTTGGGGGGCTTTGAGCCGCCTTCCTGTCGCCCTGGGTCCCGTGGCCGCCTTGGCAGGTGTGCATGTCACTGACTCTGCCTCTTCACCCACCGCCGACCTCGGATGGAAAAAACTGCCGGCCACGCGCCCGCTGGAGTCCTTCAGCCTCACGCTCCCCCGGCCAAAGCTGCTGCTCTGCTGAAAACCCTCTTTATTTTGCTAGCTTAGCCCCTCGGCACACGCGCCGCTGGCTCGTCAGCCGTTGGCAGCGGCCTTCGAGGCTCCGAGCCCCATCTCCGCACCCTGGCAGAAGTACTAGGTGTGTTTGGATTGAGAGTTTTAGCCAAAAAAATAGAGGTTTGACCTCCAACATTTAGCTTCTCTCTCGGGCATCAGTGCCAGGATTTAGCTAAGTGGAGTTGGTCAAAACATCTTTTTTGACTCTCAAAATAATTACCCTCTGTTCTCAAAAAAATCAGCAAAGAGTCGACACACACGCATCTCATAAGCTCACAGCTCCAGGGTCCTGGCACGCCTTCCCGAGGGGCCCCCACTTTCCGGGTGACACGAATGGATCCCAGAAGGTTTTTCTCTCTCTAGAGTAAACTGTGATGGAAGTATCAGAGAACCCACCCCAGGGGGAGGCCAGCCCGTGCCCGGCCTCGAGGCAGGTCTGGAAACCGAGGGCGCAGGAGTGGGCCTGACATAGAGCCCCTGCGGGTCGGCTGAGACCGGGAGGCTGGGCCCTGCCGTGACCCCCGCCCCGTGCCCTGGAGCCTCCTGGGTCTGCCCGGGCTCTGAAGCCGCCGCCGGGGCCGGCACGTGCGCGTCGAGTCGCGTGCCTGTTGAGAGCTGGTTCCGAGAGCCTCTCCCCAGGGGACCCCACTGTGGACTGGGTGTGGGGGGCGCAGGGTGCCCTGCATGGGCCGTGCAGGTTTGCCATGATGGGGAGGGCCGGGGACACCCCGGCCCCAAGCCTCACTCTGGACACCTCTGGGAGCCCCTGTGGGCTCCGGGGACTCAGGGTTTTACTGGGCAGGGGAGTCGCGACAGCAGCTGGTAACCCCGTGGTCAGCCGCTTTGACATCCACGCATCCTGCACTTTCAGGAGCATCCTACCTCCAACTAGACAGGCCCCGGAGGTCGGGCCAACGTGCCAAGAGTGGACCTCACCGAACCGCTATTTTCCAAACTCATTCTTGGAAAGGGGTGCCCCCCCAGCGCCCCTCCCTCCTTGCATGCTGGCATTTTCAAAGAACAATCTCAGCCTTTAATTCCTCTCCAGATCAAAGCCCTGCAATTGCCGCCTGTTTCCCTGGCATCAACACTGCACTGCGGTGGAAGTGAGGACGCGGTGACGGCACAACAGCAGCCGGTGACATGCGGGGGAGCCCCACTGCCCAGGGCCATCGGGCACCTTGGACGGCCCCACAGGAGGCTGGTAGACAGGGGATGAGGCTTGCGCTGCAGGAAGATGGTGCAGGTCAGGGCACCGCTAAGCGGTGGAGCGGCCCTCGGCGCTGCCCGTCCTGGTTCCGGCTGTGGCCAGGCAGGAGGCCGGTGGGTGGACGCCGCAGCCACCAGGAGCCCGGTGCCCACGCTTCACGCAGCCTCACGCCCGGCCCGGCCAGTCCTCTCCCGGCAGCAGGCACCCTCAGTGTCTGCTCCAGCCCCGTCGGCCGGGGCCGCGCCGGGTGGGGTCCGCTGGCGGTGCAGACAGGAACCATGGAGGGCAGTTAGTCACCGGCCGACCCGGCCCGGCTCCCGGAGCAAGCCTCTGTGGTGTTGACACAAACTCTTGAGCTCTCAACCGGGAGTGGGTGGATATTTATTTATTTTTTGCATTAAAAAAAAAATCAGCTTGACCCTGTTGGAGCTACAGAGACAATTTTTTAAAAGGCCCTTGGACCCTGTTTTGAGCTTTTATGCCTAAACAGATACTTCTCAGTTCTTTGCGAGGGGATCTAGCCAATGAATGGAGGCTCTCTCTGGACTCCTAAAGGAAATATTTACACAGGCGGCACGGTGGGAGAAGGGACCCCAGCTCCTCCAGAGGACCCTTCCCCAAAGCCCACACTGGCTCCCCCCATGTGTGTAGTCCTCATCCCACATCTCCTCCACGGCCACCCTCGGTCCCCGGCCCCCTCCTCCCCACCCCTGGCTGTTGCCCCATCCTCCACGGCGGACCCTCAGCCAGGAGGGTGCTCTCGGATCCCTGCAGAGAATCCCCCAGATGGGCAACGTGTGGAGAGAGCAGGATGGACAGCAAAACCCTATTCTCTGTGCCAAGCACGGGCCGTGCGGCCTCGGGGTCCAGGGCATGGACAGCGAGCTGGCCCCCGTGCCCCAGGCCGGCTTTCCTTGATGTCTCCCCACACGGGAATGAAGCTTCAGCTCCTGGGTGTCCCTCCGGACCTACCTTCCGCTTTGCTCTGGCCGCCGGCCCAAACTGCGCCTGGACAGTTTTCTCCACACGCGGCTCTGCCCTGCCCCGTGGGCCCGGCCAGCCTGGCCTTGCACAAACCTGAATCTGGGCACGGTTCACCCGCTTTCAGATGTTCCAAGAACAATCTGTCCGCTGGCAGCTCTCCGTGTGCAGGATGCACGAACCTTTGCCTGGACGCCGTGTCAGGAGGGGAGGCTGGCCTCGCACCCGTCTGCTCTTTCACAGAATGAATGAATGAATGAGTGAATGAGTGAATGGATGACCCCCAGGCCTCTTCTCCTCAGGGCTCAGGGTCTGAGCTCTTTCCCAGGTCCCCTGAGGCCAAGCTTTCTGCTTCCCTTTGTCTCTTCGTTTCACAAGCAGCCATTGAGTGCCTTCTGTATACACCACCCGGGGACAGTGACTGGAAACTTGGGAAAAGGACGGACAGGGCCTTTATTCCAGTAGGAGCAACTCCGGAGCCGGACAACAGACGGAGCCCCCCCCGCCTCAACTCAACATAAACATGAAGAACTGGAGGGCACCAGAGATCCGCGCTGCCAGTGACTAAATGAAGCCAGATGAGCCCTGGCTCCTTCTGGAGAGGGGGGTCCCAGGCCGGGCAGTGCTGGGGGTGAGTGGGCAGAGGTGTTGGGGATGGGGGCACAGCGAGGGGGCAGGCAGGGAGCCAGCAGGCCCAGAAAACAGTCGAGGCCAGGGCCTGGGCTTGCAAGGCCTCGGGGTCTCCTCGGGGGGCCTCTCGGCAGGCCGGGCTGAGGGTGGCGAGTGGCCCTGACGCGGTGGCTGGTGGGTGGAGGGTGGGCGTGGAGCAGAGGCAGGCGGCAGGGCGACCATCACCGCTAGGGAGTGGTCCAGCCTTCCGGGCGGCTGAGCCGGACCTGCCTGGGGAGAGGAGCTGGGGCCACTGCACGGCCGGCCGTGAGACGAGGGTGGCTGGGCACCTGCTGGGCCTCCTTGGCATGGCTGCCTCGGGAGCGTCACCCGCGAGGAGGGGCTCATTGGCGAGGCCGGCGAGATGGAGGCAAGATTCAGCCCCACTGACCCCCAGGCAGCCCTCTGCAAGGATGGAGGCCTGGGGGCCCGGGGGCAGCTGAGGGCAGAGCAGCTCCTCCCAGGGAAGGCGGGAAGCGGCGGTACCAGGGCACCCGGGCAGCCAACGGAGCCAGAACCCCACAGCGACGGTGCAGCTCCCTTAGGAAGGACCCAGAGACACCCCAGAGACACCCTGGCCCCAGGGCTCCCTTCTCACTGCAGACCACCCTGTCGGCCCAGGCTATGCTCCTTAGCTGACCTTGGTGTAAATGTGGGGGGCAGAGAGGCTCCCCCCGAGCAGATGGCAGCTGGAGGGACAGAGGCCCCTCGGAGCCCTCGGTGGGGGGCTGCCCACCTCCCGTCCCACCCACCCCCAGCCTGTCCAGGCGCGAAGCAGGCAGGGATGACCATGACCATGACTGGCCATCTGCATCCAACTCAACGGGGACGTGGACAGAGGGGGCCGGGGCTGGCGCCTTCCCTGGGGGTGCAGTCACCTGTGGGGGGGGGGGGCTGCAGGGACCCCTGCTGTTTCTGCCCTCCACCCCCTGCCCTAAGCCATCCCTCTCAGGAGAGGAAAGGGCACTGGTCGCCCCCCATCCCCTCCATCCCAGCCTTCCGGAATGTACCGAGACAGAGGGGGCCCCTGCCAGGATGCACTTGGCAGCCCCAGATCTCGGGGTCCCCTTTTGGAATGGGGTGCCTCTCCAGGGCTCTGTGTTGGGTGAGCTGCGGCCACCCCGGGATCCCCCCCTCCTCCGAGGAGCAGAGAGCACGCGTGTGGGGTAGCGGGGGCAGCCGTGCTGGCGGAGTGTCCATCAGCCATGGGGGGCAGGCCCCGTCCCGGCGGAGCTGCACGCCCAGCCCTGCACCCAGCCTCCCTCGGTGGACGGCTTCCTCCTCCTGCTTCCGGAAGATTGATGTTCCCGGAGGAAGTGGGTGTAAATCATGCAAGTGTGGGTGACGGCAGCGCCTCCAATCAATGACTCGTGACAAGCCATAACTCCCAGCTTGGCAAAGTGAAGCTTGAGGAAGCCCAGGTGCTTCTCGGTATCCAGCCGCAGGACTGGACGTGGGAGCCCCGGGATTGAGGGGAGAGATCTGCAAGGCTGTTGCTGCCTCAGTCTGCGCCCCGAGCTTCCCTTGGAGGGTTTGGGTTCGAGAGGAGAGAAGCCCCAGGCCAGGAGCCGGGCCGTGGCCTTGGGGGGCCCAGACCTGCCGACTCGGGGGCACCTGCCCTGGCTGAGCCTTCCGGGGGCCGAAAGGAAACCCCACATTGCCCTCTGCCAGAAACGGGGTATTGATGGAGGGTGCTGGGTAGCCAGTGACTCTGGGTGAGACGGCCGGCTGCGAAGCCCCCACCCCTTCCTGCTTCCTTTGCTTCTCCGTGACCACTCGCTGGGGCCCCTCGCAGCCCTGGGGAACGGGGCTCCCTCCAAAGCCCTCTGCGCCCCCCTCCTGGACCATATGCCTTCCGGGGCCCCCGAGCCGGCACGGCAGGGGGCCCCGGGCAGCGCCGCCCAGGAACACACACGAGTCAGGAAATTGCTCCAGCAGGTGCTTCCAGGTGCACCCCACGGCCCTGTCCTCCGAGAAGGAAGGTGGACGGAAACTGCCGGGCCTCCAGCAGCTCACGGCCAGCGTGTCCAGTCGGGGGGCGGCGACCCCGTCTGAGGGCTCAGGCCCTGTGCCCTGGGGCAGTTCTCTGTGGTCACTGCAGGGCCAGCAGCTGGGCCACCCTGGGGGACACTCCGGGCATCACTGAGGGGCCCTGCAGGACCCTGGGCTGTGGGGGGCAGGCGCTGCACCCTGTCTCTGGCACCAAGGTCTGAAGGCAGCTGATGGCGGGATCTGAGCAGCTCCGGGCAGGGGCCAGCTCCCCGTGGACGGAGGCAGGGAACCGACCCTCTCGCTGCCCGGCACCACCTTGGGTTTAGCACCGAGAGCCCCCATCCCAGGAAACCCCTCGTTGGGCCACCCTCCTGGAGGGGAGAACTTGAGGCCACCCCAGGGCAGGCCCCGCAGACGGCAGGGTGTGTTTCGGGCGGAGTCTCTGAGGAGCCCACAGAGCAGCCACTCGCCTTGGCTCTGAGCTCCTCTTTCCTCCGAAAGGACAGAACGTGACCCAGGGACCCCTGACCCATCTAGCAAACCCTTGCAGGGGAGCCAGTGAGCAGGGACGGCAGACTGTCCAGAGAAGCGAAGGGGGAGCCTCCCGAGCACACATCCGCCAGGCACACGTCCGCCTGTCCGGCCAGCCTCCGGGGAGTGGGCTTTCCCTGTGATCTTGACACTCGCTGCGTCTTACGGATGCCCCGACGTTCTGAGAGGCGAGCTCCCAACAGCAGGGGACGCGGCTCGTTCTTTGGGGACGCCTCGGCTTCCATGCTCTGTTCACTCCCACATCTGCTTATACAACACCGGGCTCAGCCCCCTCACCACCTGAGGTCTGCGGCGTCCGTCCTCGGACCCCCGCAGGCCATTCCCCGGCTTCTGGAAACCTTGCCTGTCCCTCGTGCATGGTGATGAGGCCATGACACCCAGTGCCCTACTTGGGCCGTGAGCACGGGAGGGAAACCAAGGGAGAAGAGCCGGCCGAGGAGCCTGCCCCACAGGGGGGATGTGACTCACATGGCCAATTATGGGCTCTCAAGCACATTCGTCTCTTATTCTCAACCCCTTCCAGTCACAGAACTGATCTTGACCCCGTCAGAGCGCCCTCTGACCTGACCCCGTGCACCGATGGCTCATCAAATGATCCTCAGTGACCCCAAGTGCCCGAGAAGGCACAGAGATCCCACAGAAGCCACTCGGCCACACACAAGCCGGAGAATCCGGGACCCTGAAGCTCACCGCCCGGCTCCTCTGGGGCTGAGTCTTCCTGGCTGGAGCCCCGATGGCCAGCATCGTCACCCCAGGCTGCAGAACAGAGATGGGTTTTGGCTTTTGCTTGCTAGGGGACCGGGGAACAGGGTCGGCCCCAGGGGCAAGGCCCTTCCCTGACCACATTCTGTCCCCGTCCAGTTCTCAAGCACGAACCGGTCTGTTGTTCTCTTCACTCAGCCAGCGTTTGGGCCCCACAAATGCACCGGCCATGAAATGGGAAGGACCGCGGCCTCCCTTCCTGATGGTGGTGATAGGCAAGCCAGGGCTGGGGCGCCCCGTAAGGGCACGGCCGCATTGCCTGGTTCCACCCTACAGCGACCCCGCCGATCCCTGAGAAGGCCGGGGCTCCAACAGGCTGACGCGCTCGCCGCCGCCACACAGCCGGGCGTGCAGGGTCCCTGGGCCTCCCCGGAACAGTTCAATTTGGGGGAGCACTAGGAGGGGGCGCTCAGCCTGGGGGCAGGCAAGTGCGAAGATGAGAAAGGAGCTGGGCCCAGCTCCCACGGGGGATGTTTCCAATCTGTGGGGAGGGGGAGGCATGGGGTCCCGAGAGGAGGGCTGTGGGGTCTCGCAGCTGCCGTGCTAACTCGAGACCACCCTGCGTGGGGGCGGTGGGAGGCAGGGAGCCGCCAAACAATCCTGCACGCTCTCCTAATGGGACCCAAATTACAGGCACAGCTGTGCCGAGGAATTCCGAGCTGATCCGCTGTGAAAAATGGCAGCTCAGAAGCCTGCATCAGCTGCACCTCCGCCACCACGGCCCTGAGCCTCCTGGGCCGGATTTGCTCTTGGGGGGCAGATGGAACCAGCCAGGCTTGGCCCACTCCTTCACAGCCCCTGCTTTGCAAGCGAACCCCCCGGGTTCCCCCTTTGCATCTCCAGGCAGGGCTGAGCTCAGCGGCAGGGGCACTGAGGACACTGCGGAGAGAATCCCACAGGAATTCTGGCCTTTCCGGGACGTGGGCAGACTGCGGGGGATGCCACGGGGGCCACCTGAGCTTCGGTAGCTCTGGGCGAGGCCAGAGTGTGCGGAGGACCCCAGTACGGACGCGGCTCTGCCTGCTCTGAGCCCCGCAACGTGTCCCAGCACCCGCCCTCCCTCCGCCGGCCGGGCACCTCGGCTCGCTCACCCGCCACCTGGCTGCAAACGCCTGGGAGGACGGGCAGGAGGCTGACGACGACCCAGCGGGGAAAAAGATGCAGAAGACAACGGGCCCAGCCAGTTTCCCAGAAGTCATGACGGCACTGGGACAAGCCCCTCTTGTGGGGACAAACCTCCAGCGGGGGCGAGAGGAGGCAGGCAGAACCTCCTCCGGTCTCGGGACAGCCGAAGGCCGCCTGTTTTGGGATGTCTGCGAGCCGAGTGAGGGTTTCTCGTTAAACAGCTGAAAGACAAACAAAATGGGAAACGCAGTGGAGACCGTGTGTGGGCCACCAAGCCTGAATTATCTACAATCGGGCCTTTTCCAGAAGGCACGGCCTATCCCTGCCCACGGCACACGCATGGGGGCTCCAAGGGGGACGGAGTAAGGAGATTTCCGGTCCCTGGGGGGTCGTCCAGCTGTGTGCCAGAGACCCACAGGCTCGTCGAGCGCCCCAGGCGGGCAGGGCAGGGACACGGGCTCCAGGGCAGTTTGCGCCCTCTGCCAACGCAGGAGACGCGCCGCGAGGCCCAGGCTTCAGTGGCCTCCGTCTGAGGTGCCGTCACCCCAGGAACCGTCTGGAAGCCGCCTAGCCCAGCCCACGCAGGTGCAGAGGAGGGCAGCCGGCGAGACGCGCAGTGGGGTTCCCAAGAACACCCGATCCCCCAGACAGCTGCAGGCCCGGCCACACCGGGTGCCCCACGGAGGTGACAGTCCCAGCTTCAGCCTCCCCTGAGGAAGAGACGGTGTGAAATTAGAAGCAGTTTGCAACCGCTCTGCTCTCTTTTCCCCCGTTGGTTTCCCAACAAGGAGAAGCTCTCAAAGCGGTCACGAAGGGAGTCTCCAAATGCTCAAGGGAACACCTGCCTCCAGACGCATCCCTGAGACCCTTCTGGGGCAGCCCGGCAGCCAGGCCGGAGCTGACTGAGCTTCTGACCCAGGGTCTATGGACCACGGAGGCCACCGAGCTCTCCCTGACCTCCAGTGCCAGCCCAGGGGGCTCATCCTGGGAGTCCGGGGCCATGGCATCACGGGCAAAGCCCCTGCCAGGCCCCGGCAGGTCTCAGGAAGCAAAGGCCATTCTAACCTGAGCCCTCATCACCGCCTTCTGGGGAGCACGTTGAGAAGTTATCAACAAAGGCAGGTCGGTCGGACGAGACCCCCAGAGGTGCCCGTGGGAGGCCTTAGGGCCGGGCGGCCTCTGCCCAAAACATCCCCTCAGGATTTCACTTCCCGACCGCGCTGCAGTGATCCGGGAATCCCAGACGGCTGCGGGGAGACACCCGCCTGGGGTCGCAGGGACAATGCCGGAAGTGCATGGAAATACGTTAATGCATTCGAGACCCCAGTGGCACCCACTTCCCCGCTTCTGCACACGGGGTGTGATTTCGTTCCACTTTTCCTTGCTTCCCACATGAGGGAGCAGGGCCCTCATGCCCTGCTCTGCGAGCCGACCTCAGGTAGCAACTGCTCTCTCCACAGCAGCCCAAATCCCTGCAAGACGTGCCCCCCATGCACCGGGATAAATGCAGAAACCTGCTGCTCCCCGCCTCTTTGTGTCCTGAAGGATAAACGAAAGTGCTTTTCCGTCCCCCCTGATTTTCCTGCAGCTGCCAGGAGTAAGAACGGATGGCCTCAAGGAGCGACTTACTCTCCAGGCCGGCAAGGTGGCTGGATGGAAACCCGTTTCCATGGCCACTCTGACCCCGCGGTGCAGGACGCGTCCCCCGCGGCCTGGAAGCCCTGATGGAGAGGGCGGGATGTGGCGCTTTGATGCTCGGAGTGGCTGTCAGTTTAACATGACAAGGTCACCGTCTGTCTGCAGGATGGACGCAGAGAAATGACCCCCATTAGCACTGGAGGAAGCTGGGGCTGAGCAAGGCCGTCCTCTCGCAGGGCAATCTCAAGAAGGGGCAGGGGGCTCCCCAGGAGGGGCTGCAGCTTGTGTGCATCACGAGCCGCCTCTGGGCATCTCCCTGGCAGCATCTGGGCAGGCTGTGGCCGTGGAGCTTTCTGGAATTATACCCCACACGTGTGTGGGCAAAGGTGGTCTCCTGGATGCATGGGCTGGGTCAGGAGGGGGAAGGGGCTTCTCTCTACCAGGGTGCCAGGCCCCCTGCTCACCCGCCGCCCCACGTGCTGTGGGAGCACTTATCACGGTTCCCCGAGACCGGCTAAACTGGCTGTCAAGACGGGCACTGCGGCACATGCCACAGCATTCAAACCAGGAAGAAAGAATCAGAGAAAAACTCTTGGATTTTTGAGACCCTCTTCTCAGTGCTGGAGAGCAGTGTTTCGGCAGCGTGGCTTATTTTCTCTTCTCCCAAAGACTGAAAAAAAAGCTGAAGCCCTCCTGCGTGTGGTCGCTGCAGGGGTCCCAGGGTGTGCCCAGGGAGCAACGGGCAGCAAGGGAGAAACCGACCAGGGGACCCCAACTTGGCAGTGTCCCCGGAGAGCTGGTGTGGAGGAGGGTATAAAGCGCAGGCGTGCGGGACAAAGGAAAAGAGACAGAAGGTCTGAGAAGCAGAAAGAGGTGGACTGTGCTGCCTGCTGGGATGGGCAACTGGGTGAGGACGCCCCGAGTTTGTTAGGGACAAAGTGACCCCGAGGCCTGTGGGGGCCGCTCCTTGGCCTGCAAGTCCATCGCCAGGGCCAGCTGTGGCTTCTAAGCTGCTGGGGCGAGACGACAGCCCCCTTTCTGCAGCCTGCTGGCCCATCCCGAGTTCCTCTCTTAGCCTGGGAGCGAAAATGCTCGGTGCCTTTCTAGGCTCTCTCTCCAGGAGGGAGACGCATGGGGCCAGGGTCTCCCTGGGACCCCTTCAGAAGGGGGTGGTCCCCGCGGGGGATCCAGAGCTGCCACATCTCAGGGAGAGCCCCAGACGGGCAACTCTTGCTTGTCTTGAAGACCCCATTTTTCCCCAGTGAAAAACATTTACTTAGACAAAATGGCAAAACCTGGGAAACACCAGGGAAGCCACATCTCTACACAGAGGCTTGGAGGAGGAATGGACTTGGCCACGCAGTGACCACGCCATCAGTGCGTGGAAGCGATGGGGTGGGTGGCCCAGGGTGTGGAGCCCACCGCTGGCCAGCACGTGTCCCCAGACTGCTCACCCAGGGGAGCCAGGCCCGCTCGGGGGTACACCGGCCCCCGCACAGGAGCTCCCCACAGCGGAGTTGCTAGAGAATCGGAGGCACCGGGGAGCGGGAGCCAGCCGCTGGGCACCGATCCCTGCGTTCCCCTAGCTGGTCCCAGAGCAGGGCCTGGAGTTTCAGGTCTGCCTTTGGGCCCGTGGCCTCCACTTCCTTTCGGCCTGACCATTAGGGGATGTCCCGCAGCCGGCTGTGATCGCGGCTTGTAACTCAGCCACCTCCGAGCACCTCTGCCCGGCAGCTCTGGGCTGGAGAGGCACCGCAATCTTTTTACGCAATTTTCCAGCTCAGTTGGCTGAGGCCCGCGAAGGTCAAGGAGCGTGCCCGGGGTCGCCGAGCGAAACAGCACAACTCTCGCCTCACGACAAGGACGAAGGATGCCGGACACCGGCCCCTGCTCCTGGTCACGTCACCAAAGTCTCTTTCATGTATAACAGAAACAACCGGGCTTTAGTTTTCTTTAGTGTCTAAATTCCCCGAGCAGCCACCGGGGCTCCCAAAGGCCTGCAGGCTGGGGGTGAGGTCAGAAGGCCCCCCAAGGGGGAAGAGGAGCTTGGGGTGCTGCCGGCTCCCGGGAAGGGGTTAACGTGTAACGGACGCCCCGAGAGGGGCCGGGGATGAGCGCAACCTGACATGCGTGTCCGCACGCGTGGCAGCTGCCGACTCCCCATTGCGGCAGTCATTAGCCTATTATTAAACTTATGAATTGCCTCTTTCCCACCACATCACCAATCCTTTAAGTGCTTTATTAGCTGACATTAACCAATCCAATTAGCCAAAGACACTGTATTTGTGTAATTAGTGATCTGGAGCTTTGTTCTGTCTTGGCCTTAAAGAGAAAAGGCGTTGAGTGTTGATTAAAGCACCGGGCCGTACAATTAGGAGAAGTGCCGGAACATTCTGGCTCCCCGGCCGTCCGCGCTGGAGCACAAGGCAGCCTGCAGAGGCACCTGGCCCAGCGGAGCCCGCAGCGAGCCTTTCCGCGTCAGGAGCGGAAGCTCTTATTTTTATTACATGTCTGGAGGTGGTGCGGTGAGAAAGCTTTTTCTTAAACCCTCCAAGCCCAATTCTGCAGAAAATCTCAAAATTCGACTTGGGATACTGATCATGGATTTTTTTCCTAATCCAATGCCAAAAGGAATGTTGTGGGGAAACACATCTCAGCAGCCTTTGGTGGACGGCATTTCTGTTTATCCACTTCCGCAGGGGCTGTTGGGGTTCGCAGACACCAGGATGGCCGTAGGGGGCCGGGCGCCCTGGATGAGGGGCCAGCGAGCAGCTGTGGAGGCCTCCCCGAGGCAGGTGTGTCCACTGCACACCCGGGTAAACCGCAGCTCCCGGGTCCTGTCCCTGTGCCTGGAGAAGGGCAGGGAGTGCGTTGGGAATGGCACCTCGCCGTTGCCAGGTTCCAAATTCCCCTTGGAGGCTCCAGATGGCATTGGTTTGTAAAATGGTGGTGCAAACATGGTGAACCCAACCACCTGCCCCAGCTTTTCCAGGTAAAATCACCAGCTCCTGCTGTACCTGGGGCGGCCACAGCCGAGGGGACTCACGCCCGGGGGTCCCCAGCACCTCAAGCCCCCGCCACCCCCTAGTTTTGAACAGGGAGGAAGGTGATGGGTTTTCAGGCATCTCATCAAAGGGCCCTGGGATGCCACCTCCCTGCGGGCGCATCGGGGGCAGGGGGCCAGTTGCCCGCCATGGTCCTGGCTCACACCCCTGCTCCAGAGTCCTTGCCGTCACCCCCGGGCGCAGAGGAAACAACCCACCGAGTGGGCATCTTGCTCCTGGAGACACACGGCCAGGCACCGCCAGCGCCCGGGGCCAGCGTCCCACCCGGGCCCCACACCTGCCCCCTTGTCGCCGCCCCCCGGGGCCTTCACGGGACCTCATGCTTCTGGGGCAGCGCTGGGTTTCCTGCGGGCAGCCAGGTGTTTGGGGAGCGAGCAGACACGACTGACTCCATGCCAGTGCCTGCTGTAGCCTGGGCCTTTTTCCGGCTCCTCCTGTCAGGATTCTCATTGGTTTTTTTCCATTCCACACCAAAATAAAGTTAGCATTTCTTAGTCACAGAGCTGCAGCTCTTATCTGATTTTCTTTGCTTTTACTTTCCTGTGTGCGCAAATGCACACACACATGGAGGAGCACACACACTCAGGCACACACACATATGCACACACTCAGTAACACATGCACGTGTGACACACACTGACACATGCACACATACACACATGCACATGCCAAGGCACGCTGACACAGCCAGATGTGCACATGCTGACACACACTGACATACACACATAGACACGTGTGCACACTGATACGCACTGACAGTCACGTGTGTACGCACCACCACACACCGACATACACAGATGTGTGTACACTGATATGCACTGACAGAGTCACGTGTGTACACATCACCACACACTGACACACACACATAGACACGTGTACACACTGATATGCACTGACACAGTCACGTGTGTACACACCACCACACACTGACACACACACATAGACACGTGTACACACTGATATGCACTGACACAGAGTCACGTGTGTACACACCACCACACACGGACACACACACACAGACACGTGAACATTCTGACACACTCATAGACACATGTGTGCACACACATTTAGACGTGTACACACGCTGACACACACAGACACGTGCACACGCTGACACACACCGACACGTGCACATGTGTGTAGTGTGTCCTCTTAGTCTGCGGCCACTCTGTGAGGCTGGCGGTGGCAGCTGCAGCTCCCCACCGACTGGCCCGTGCATCGGGGACGCCTGGGAGGAGCCCACGGGGCACTGGTGGGAGGGGGCAGAGGAGGGGACGTGGGTGCAAACATCTCAGGAACCTTTTCAAAATATTTGGGTTTGTCGGGCTCCCAAACCGCCGTTTGCCAGGCCCTCTTTCCGCTAGTGTTTGAGCCCGCGGGTATTTTAAAGGAAATGAAATCCGTGTGTTTCTGATTTATTTATACTTAACTCATCAAAATGCTGCTTTAAAGAGCTATTTCGTGTCCAAAATGCCCTTTATGCCTTTCTCCTTCCAAACTGAAAGCCGTATTTTGCCAAGCGTATATGACCTTAAACTCCAAAATGCTGCTCAAGGTTCTTTCAAAGATCAATTTCATAAAGTCCAAACAGACCCGCGCCGTAATCAAGGGCACCCTCCGCCCCACCCCGGGAGGAGGCTGGGCCGGGCGACCCTCTGCCCTCCCTCCGCGGGGTTTTTCTCTTTGGCTCCCACCCAGGCAGGAAGTCCCCCCACTTCCCCACAACCCAGACACCCCGAGATGCGGCGACGGGCGCAGAGGAGCAGCTTGTCTGGAGACACACAGGCACCCCCAGGGCTGGGCCCCTCTGCCCCTCCCGGAGCCTGGGCAGCTCAGGGTCACCTTGGGCCCGCCGTGGGGTCTGAGCGCCAGCCTCCCCCTGCCCCTGCGGTGCCCACGGCGCCCTTTGTCCCAAATACCAGCCCGGCTCATCTACCCCCCGCCCCGCGCGGCTGCCTAATGCAGGTGACCAGGTGAGACACACAATTCAAATGCAAGTTGAAGGCAGCTCAGGCCGGGAGAGCGTTTTCTCCACGGGCAGAGGGGGAAGAAAGCAGCCGCCGCGGCCCCAGCGTGTGCGGGGGGCGGGGGAGCCCCACACCGTCCGGCCGCTCCCCAGAGCCGCCAGCCCGGCCTCAGCGGCAGAAACAAATGGGCTGTTGGCAACACTATCGCCTGACCTATAACACCCGGACTCGAGCTCCATGCTTTTGGGTGTGATATTTATTTCAGGCCGATTTCATGCCATGGAGTTCAATTATGGATTTGATTGCTTTTTTTGGTGCATGATATAAAATCCTCTATCCCTGCAGAATTTAATTGTGTTCCCTGGCAGATTTGGTATTCATCACCTCCGTGCCGTCCCCGGCCCCAAAGATAAACCATCTGAGGGGCCATAAATGTCCAACTCTGATTATTGATGCTTTCAGGGAAATTGATTATCTATTTGAGGACGGGAGCGGGCTGACGTATTGCTGCCTTTTAGCTGACACAATAGCCTCTCCAAAAGACAAATCCCTTGATGTGTGAGATGGATTTTCTATTATATTTAAAATTCTCAAAAGTGATACCCGTTTATCTTTACATTTGAGAAGGGAGGAAAAGCCTCTGATGGAATTAGGAATCTAGATTCGCTTTCATCCGTTCGTGGTATTTAAAGTTGAGGAAACCAATGAGCTGAGAAGCCGACGGCTCATCCCCGTTCCTCGGCTCCGGACGCACGTCCCGCAGCGCCGTGGCACGGCCGGGAGAGCCGGGTGCCGCTTCCGGGCCCCTGGAGCCCACGTGACGTCCTGCACCAGGTCTGGGATTTGTGGAGAACTTTGGACCCTGCGGTTGAGATAGTCATATGTGGTCTGATATTCAAATTGGCAGTGTGTTTTCTGCCGCTTATCGGAAGAAAAGCAAGCTGCACGTGAGCTTAACCGGATCCAAAGAGAAAAAGCATCCAGGTCCAGGCCCCAAAGTCTCTCTCCCTACGTCACAATTTAAAAGAATTTTGTGCGCAGACAGGAAGTGCGGCGTCAGCACACCTGGCCGGGGGGCCGCGCCCCTCGACAGAGCTGGGGAAGGGGCCGCGGAGCCCCTGAGCGGCCGGGACAAACGATGAACTTCGGCTCATCGGCGACGCTTCTATTCGTCAAAGATAACAGGCACTATAAACTCCAGCAACGTTTGCTCCTGGGAAAATCGATAGCAGCCCAGAATCCACGGCGCCCTGTTTAGGGTTGGCCCAGGTGGCGCGCGCCTTGTGACCGGCTGCTGGTAGCAAGAGGCCTTCTTTGGGAGCGGAGCTGGTCGGAAGGGGGGCACCCCAGCTTCCGAGGTCTCCGTGGCTGAGCCGAGCACCTCAAAGCAGATGACGGGGGGTCCTGGTGCAAGCTCTCCCATCACCTGTGGGTGCAAAGTGCCTAAACTTTGGGCTCAGAGTCACCCCCCGGGGATGGCAGAGGAGTCCGTGGGCACCGGGCATCGCTCGGGACCCCTGGGGCCTCGGCCCTGGTGTGCGTCAGAAGCACCGGGAGGCTTTTCAAAATCTCCACGGGCTGGGGTGGGGCCGGGCGCTGGGCTCTGTGGAACCTCCCGGGGTCTGACGTGCAGGACAGAGCGCAGCCCCGGCTCAGGTGGGCGCTGTGAGAGAGGCCTGTGCAGCCGGCTTAGAGCCTGAAGCTGCGGGACAGGAAAGGCCCAGGAAGGACAGGCCGAGAGCCCCCACCCTCAGGCAGGCCCTGGGGGAAAGAGGGGGCCCACGGCCTCCTGGTCTGAGCTCAGGACGCCCCCGGGCTGACGGCCTGGACGTGTGCACGGGCAGGGACTCCTGGGCAGGGCCGCGGGCTGGGCAGTGGGTCTCCCCCACCTGTGGGGACTTGGGCCTCAGTCCTCAGCTCCTCCCCCCGGGAGGCCACCGGCCCCTGGAGGGCGACTTGCCTGCATTTTTAAAACTTTACATTTCATTGTAGAGATTCTGAAAATACTGTCAAAAGAAAACAATTCACCTCCTAATCGGAGAAAAAATATTAAGCGTTGATGCATTTTTCCCCACGTGTGCGCACGCCCGTGTATAACCCTCTGTCTCTGCTGCCCAGCCCCGCCCTGCGTCTTCCCTGCACCGAGTGCACCGCGAGCTCCTAAACTCAGCCCCCGTCTTCTGGAACAGTCCGCAGTGATTCCGGGTACAGTGATGCTGGCCGGAAGCGGCCGGGCTCCGAGTACAGGCCGGAGTGCAGCCGGCCCCAGGCCGGGAGGACACCAGCCCACTTGCTGTCGGGGCCGGTGGCCGCAGCACCCAGGAGGCTACTGGGTGTGGGAAGCCGCTGGGGACGGCGGGAGGACGGTGGTCGCCAGGACCAGGAAACAGATGGCCGAGGGTGCCGTAGTGGAGCCCCAGCTCTGCCTCCCGGGAAGTCAGGGTGTCCCTCTCGTGCCCACGTGTGCAGGATCCCGGCTGCGGCAGGAGCTCCCCTGCACTGGCCGCCCGGAGGAGAGAGTGGGCTTCCCGAAGGCGGCCCTGCCACCAGCTGCGTGTGCCTGCGTGCTCACCATCCGCCCACCCCCCACAGACGCCGGGTCCACACACCCCGAGCCCAGCTGGACCGGGGCCCTGCAGTTGGGAGGGATGGAGGACAAGGAGGGGGGCCGGCGGAGGGGTCGAGGGCAGCAGGGCTCCAGGCTGTGGCCTCAGAAGCCTCCACGCTGAGGGCAGCCTCAGCGGCCTGAGCTTGTGCCCCATCTCCCCGTGAAGGGGCTGCTCTGTCCTACGGGTGCCTGCCAGGCTGGGCATTGCCACATGGGGGTACGGTCCTTGAGCGCCTGAGGTGGGGCCCTTCGTGGAGACAAACCTGCCCCCACGGGCCGTTGGAACTGGGCAGCAGCCATATTTCTAGCAGGGAGCCCCCCAGTGCTGTGTGACAGCCCTCCTGGGGTGTCCTCTATGAGTGTTGCCTCTGGGGGGGGGGGGTGCCCGGAAAGTGGCCTTGGAGGTCCACTCGCCCAGTCTGCTAGGGACCCAATGGGCAGGAGAATGTCCTGGTTTTAGCACCAAAGTCCCACATTGTGGAGCCCCTTGGCCCCGGCAAACCAGGGCAGTTGGCCATCCCCCCAAACAGGAAACTGCTGCCTGGTGGGGTGCTCATTGCTCTCCCGGCCTCCTAAGAGAGGTCTGTCACGGCACCTGTCTGTCCTTCCATCTGCACACACCGCCCTTCAAGGAGTGAGAGACGCAACTGCCCCCAGGACACGCTCCTGGGGACCCCGAGGGGGAGCCACTCAATCCCTCTGGCCCGGGATCCCCGGGTCTGGCCAGTGCCTGCCCGGCTCTCCGAGGGCCCCCGGCCTCCCTGGGCTCCACCTCCCACCACCAGGCCCATCAGCACCCACGGGTGCACCTCCAGGAGAAGCCAGAAGGATGCTGAGGCTCGGGGGCTAATGCGTGTACAAGACCCTTCCCCACTCGCCACCTCCCTCACACTTAGACACGCACTCATGAGCACACACACACAAACATGCTCATATCACACCCACACACCCACACCCACTACTCACAGGCACTCACACCCACCTGCACACTCCCACACAACCCACTCCCACGCACGCCAACACTCACACACATCCACACGCCCACTTGGCAGCAGCAGAGCAGCCCCTGGGACACACGTGTGGGACCCAGGCGCGGACTCCCTGAGGACAGGGTCCTGGTGAGACCCACTGGGGCCTCGGGGGCAGGGCGATTTGGAAACAGCCGTTTCTCTCCAGGCAAGGGTGGGCTGGGCCTCTCAGCAGGTGCCAGGATTAGCTGGGGTGTCACTTTGGCCGGTGGTTCTTCCTCTCGGGTTTCCAGGTGGCCGGAGGGCTCCCCCGACCCGACCGGGCAGGGCTGTCTGCGGATGGACAGGACTCACGGGGCCCGGGGAACGGACGGACTCACGGGAGGGAGGGGTGGGTGCTGGCCTGGAGCCTGGCTCTCTCGGGGACGTGCCTGATGGGAGCTGAGGTCCAGCCCATGGTGGGGTCAGGCCTTAGGGATGCATCTGCGTCCAGCCTTCCTCTCCACCTGCACCCGCCACCACTGCAGGCGCCCCCCGAGTCTGGGAACTGAGGAGCGGCCAGTCAATTCCACAAGGGCCCCTTCACTGTGCTCTAACCCCAGTGGCCTTTCCTGTCGGGTTTCCTCGGCTAACAGTGAGCACCGGGAGGGGCAAGGCCTGGAGCTGCAGCCCCGGGATGGGAGTGAGTTCTTGGAGTGACAGCCATGCGTGCGGGTCCACAGCGGGCATGTGTGCACATGTGAGCACGTGTGTGTGTGTTCACATGCATATATATGCATGTGTGTGCTTTCTGATGCATGTGTGCAACATGGGTGTGCGTGCATGTGTGTGCATGTGCACATTTGTGTGTGGACACATGCGTGTGTGCAATGCACATTTGCAAGGGTTGTGCACATGTGTTCCCATGCATATGTGTGCCTGCGTGTGCTTGTGATGCATGCGTGCAACGTGGGTGTGAGTGCAAGTGTGTGTGTGTGCACATATGTGTCCATGTGTCCCAGGCAGCTCTGGGGCAGGCAGGAAGGAGTCAGCGGGGACATGGCTGGACGCAAGGTGCCTGTTGGGCCTTTGCTCCCTGTTATCGTCCAGTCAGGCCTGGACTTTTCCATCATGGAGGGCTGGGCAGTAGCTCTATTTTCACTGAAGAAACTACTGAAGGATGGGGTCACTCTGGACAAAGGGCCCCCAAACATGGCAGGCTGCAGGCATCTCCTCACTGGCAGAGCAACGGCACATCCAGGCAGCACTTGGCATCGTGCGGAGGAGAGTCCCACACACATTCCACTGTCTGCTCGCCTCCATCGTGCTGTTGGCAGAGGCTCGGGGGCGGCGTCGGGAGGCTGGGCCCGTCCTTGGCTTCCATGGGTTGGAGGATGTTTTCCTAACGACCCCCAGTGAGGGAGAGGCGGGGGCTTCACACATGACCGGAACATTCTCCGAGGCCTGTGCCAGGGTAGCACATGGCAGGCCTAAGTCAGATGTCAGCCACGGCCCACTGGGATCCCAGGGTCCCTGGGCCTGTCCTTTCTCCACCTGATGGACCCTTCTGGATTTGGACAAATGGGTCCCGGTCCCCAGAAGGGTCTCTCCAGCCTCGGCTGTGAGCACCTGCTCCACGGGGGTGCTCCACAGCTGTGCCGAGTGGCTGGCAGGTGCCGCTGGTCCCCAGGGCTTGGCCAAGCTGGGCCACCCTCCTTCCACCCCCAGGAGCCAGCACCTCCTTCACCAGGCCAAGCATCATCCCCCAGGGAGGCCCACGGACCCTCCCCCAACCCGAGCTTCTGGGCCGTGCTGTCCATCCTGGCTTCATGGTCTTGTTTGTGGGTCGCTGAGCTACCTCGGAAACAGCACCAGTAGTACCACGGTGCCTCACCTCGTCCCAGACACCCAGGGCCCCTCAGGGGCAGCAGGAGGAGACCGAGCCCTCCCTCACCCATGCGGAGGAGAACCATCCATGGCTGGGCCCTGGGCAAGTCCAACGAGAAACCTGCCAGCCAGAGGTCACCTCCCCTGCTCACCTGGCAGGTGCCTGGGAGCCACGGCAACTCGGGGTGCAGCCAAGCAACTCGGGTTGCAGCCAAGAAACTCAGGGTGCAGTGGGTCCTGGCAGACAGAGGACGGGGGGGCTCACAGATGTCCCCTGGGGCCGCACAGGCACTGTCAGGAAGAGAGCGCTGGGGACGCTCTTGGGAGGGGCCACACTTAAACCGCCCAGGAGCCCGGCTGCATCCAGAACCACGGCGACACAGAAGGGGTGGAGGGGCAGTGTGGACCAAGTGCAGGGAATGGGGCGCGCGTCGTCTTGGCCAGTATGACCGTGATGGACATCTGCTCAATTTGAGAGCCACGTCTGAGACGGAGGAGAACCCATCCAGCACATCGACGGGCCCGGCCCGGGGCGAGACTGCCTGAGGCCCCACGGCCAATGTTCTCCGTCGTTCTCAGGAGGGGGGCAGCTCACTGCTGGCCGCTCACAGCTGGGGCCAGCAAATGGCCTGGAACTTTCCCAAGGAGGACCCCTGGTCCTGCAGCCTTCCTTGACACCCCCTCCATGGGTCCCAGGGCCTTCCTGTCTCAGGTAGGGCCTGAGCTCCCCAAGGCGGAGAGATGGGTCACCCGGGCAGGGCTGTCCCCTGCACAAGCTGTTGAGCGCGGTCATGCATCGCCACCGAGAAACGCGGCGTCCGACGGTCCCCTCCTCGCTCATTTATTAACTCCAAGGGACATTATCTCGGTGGCATCTCCGGCCGGTGCGGCCGGGGGAATTTTATCAGACAGAGCTGGCACTGATTAACCCGGGTTTTGCCTCTCTCCCGTCCCCAGCAGCCCCAGCCCCCGCCCTCGCCTCCGCGGACCCTCCCCCGGCCGCTCCGAGGGGAAAGAATGAGCAGGCAGGCCCGGGCACTGGCGGCGGACAATGCGCGTCTTGTGTGAGTAACTCGGCGCGATGGCCGGTCAATCTGGTGCCTGGGCCCGCTGCCCTGACCCTCTTCAGAGCCGCTCGCCCCCCCGGCGCAGTGTGAAACATTTTCTTTCACTGCACTGACACTCTGCAGATTGAGACGTCAGCCTGGTCCAACTGCAGCAAATTAGCAATTTTTCTTTTGCTAATTGGAAATAAAAATGTTTGCTGAGGGAGCCGTTTGTCGGCATGCGGTTTTCGGTTTCTGTGCACTGGGCGGCTGCGGCAGCCGCGCAACCCTGTGCCCCACCCCAGGAGCCCCTCGGTGCGTGTTCGAGGGGCGCAAGTGGCCCCGGAGCGTGGGGCTCCCGGCCCGAGGGGGGCCTGGGCTTTCCCCATCCCTGGGCCCCTCGTCAGGGAAAGCCGGCGCCCCTTCTGGCAACCATCCTGATGGGGCAGGTAGCAAAGCCCTCCGGTGGCGGGCGGGGAGGGGAGGGCAGAAAAGCAGGAGCTGAGAGTCCAGTCGGCACAGAAGGCGCCTCGGAAACAGACCTTGCCCTGCCCCCCCGACCCCACCCCCTGCGCCTCAGAGAGGGGCCTCCTACGGCCTGAGAGGCCTCCCCATTTCAGCCACTCCCTCGGGGTGGGGGCCAGCACCTGTGGACCCCGCCCTGCCAGCAACAAAGCCCGGAAGAGCCAGGCGGAAGCCCGAGAGCCTCCCTTCCTGGGAAAGTGGCCCCGGGCCTTTGGAGCTGCTGCTGCCCGGACAGCAACTGGGAACCCCACAGATAAGCGGACCCATCCATCCAGCTCTGCATATGCACGCATGTATGCATGTGTGCATGCCCATGTGTGCCCCATGCATATGTGCACACATGTGCAGAAATGTGCATGAATGTACATGCTTGCAAGCTTGTGCCTGTGGTGTCTGTGTGTGTGTGAGTGCAGGTGTGTGCAGTTCACATGTGCCCACGTGCATATTTGCACATGCATGTGTACCTGTGTGTACCTTTGTGCGTGGGTGCGCTGTATACATGTCTGCCTGTGTGTGTGTGCACAGTGCATGGCCATGTGCATGTGAGTGCACCTGTGTGCACACGTGTGTACATGTGCAAGGCTCTGGGCAGGTGAGTGTGCAGCGTGGGTGGCGTGGAGGGACGGGGTCACGCAGAGCGCTCAGAAGGCAGGGCTGTGGTGCCAGCACATAAAGGGTTACTGTGCCCCCTCCCTGTTTTTCTGATAAAGCAGTTGACAGCCATGCCTAATAATTCTTTCTGCTGGTTTTTTTTCTTGATGTCTTTATGTGAATATGAAGCCGGAATGAAAGGCTTTGGGGGACCCCCGTGAGAGAGGAAAAGTACGAACCAGGGAGGAGAAAGAGTGCGCTGGCTCCCCCGCCGGGAGCAGCCATCCTCCTTGGCAGCCCACGCCGGGCTCCGGGGGGGCCCAGGGCCGGGGATGAGCCTCCTTGCTCGGCCACCACAATAGGTGTTTTGTTAGCAAGGGGGGGCGGGGGGAGAGGGCAGCGCGAGGGGCTCGCCCCGGGGCCTGCAGATGTGGGGCAAAGGATGATTTACTGCTCAGTGTCCTCACGGGCATTTGGCTGCCCTCCAGACCCCGGCCTTGGTGGCAGGGGAGGGGTCGGGGGCCACACTGCATGACCAGGGGCACCCCGAACCTCGTCCGGGGGCAGGGGCAGTGGGCAGTGAGGTGCAGCAGGCGCAGCAACCCCCGGTCCCACTGGGCAGGAGGGTGCCATCCCAGCCGGTCGAAACCGGAACTCGCAGAGAACTTAAGGAACCCCAGGCTGAGTCTCTCCCGAGGGCTCCCTGACCCTTAGGATTTAAAGGAAAGAAAGTCCATCAGGGGTTGCCACCCGTGGCCCCCGCGATGGAAGGTTGGTGACCGGTGCAAGGAGCTCACGTAGGAAGTCAACGGCTCGACCACAGCGGTTTGGAGCACCCCACAGCTCACCCTAAACGCACGCGAATGCAGCCCAGCTCTTTGCCAAGTTCCAAAGAGGCTCATTTATGCTTCCAGGCCCTTCTGAGGCTCGCTTTTGGCTGCAGGAAAGAGCAGAAAGGGGAGGGTTTTTTCCTCCTTGCATTCTGACCTGGCCCAAACCAGGGGGGCCATCCCTCCAGCCAGGAGGCCTGCTCCCTTGGGAACCCCAGCTCCGATTCCAGACCAAATAAGTCTGGCCGAGCCTGGCGAGGGACCCGGCCGGCTCTGGACGGGTTTCTGAACCGAGCACCTCCAAGCCGCTCCCACCGAATCCCAAACGGGAACCCCATGCGGCGAGCGGGCACACGAGATGCCGGGCAGGGCGGTTCTGGGTCATTTCCAATGAAAAGAACTCTGCCGAACAACTAACAGACGACCGAAAAAAAACAGGGCTTCTCAGAGAAGTCACGGGTGGGGAGAAGGCCGCTCCGGGCTCCCTATCCCCGTCTGGAACGAGCTCTGAAAACACCAAAACTTTGATCAAGGAGACTCGGAGGGAGAACAGTTTACGAAAATCACATTTCTGGCACAGGGCGGTGCTCTTTTTCCTTCTGCCCCTGCAACATTCCAGCCAGGAACAGCGCAAAACGCCAAGTTCAATTACACGGAGGAACCTTAAATGATCCTAGGGGCAGATTCGGGCTGCCCGAGAGTGCCCGGCTGGGCCCCAATGGCGGTGGCCCTGGGAAGGGACAGAGCTGGATGGCAGGAGGGGCTGCAGGGCCAGGGGCTAGCGCGGGTCAGGCGGCCACGGGGGGACGTTGCTGGGCCGGGGCTGGGAATCTGCAGGGTCACGCACATAACTGACTGCCACTGGCCATGCTCCTACCCTCTGTGACATCAGAACATCTTAACCCTGCACTTAGGCCCGGACTTTCATTTCATGAGGCCAGACGCAGCTAGTCTGCCTGCTCCACGTTTGGGGCACCTCGGGGACTGCCAGCTTCCAAGCACAGCTGCCCACGCTTCCATGGGGCAGAGGGTCCATCCACGGCGACGCAGCAGCCCCGGCAGGCCGCACCGTCCCTCTGGGTCCCCGGGGTGCAGGGCGAGCCTCGGTGGAGAGGCCCATGTGTGTTCTTCCTGGGGTCGGCTGCAGTGGGGACAGCGCCGTGATTCTGGTTCAACGGGGGGAGCCCCGGGGGCTGCGGGGGGAGTGGGCCGCGCCTCTGAGCTGTTGGCACGCACGTTCCATGTAATTCCTCTCCGCGGAGAGGAGAGCGGGCGGGAAACCGCGGCCCCCGTGGCGACGATGTGTCCACGCACTCACAGCGCAGGATGACACCCTGCGCACGTCTGCCGCCACTTTGAGCACAGCCCGTCCGCGTCGCGAGCGCCCAGTGGCTGTCTTAGCACAAACGGCTCCTCCAACTTCCCGCCGGGGTACGTGGAAACATTCTTCCCATGGAAAGAAAGCGTGGCCTTTGTGAGCGGGGCTGGCCGGCCCGAGTTACAGTAAAGACTAATCCCGAACAGCAGACAAGGGAAACAGACAAAGAGCATCATACACTTCACTTTTCAATGGATGTTTTCATAAATGTATGAATAATTTAAATTATCATTGCCGGGTATTTATTCGAGTGTTTCGGGGGGAAAAAAATGCCTCCTCTTTTCTCTCCCCCGATTCTTTTCATTTTTGTCTCATCTCTTTTATGTGCTGCGTCGGCTGTTTTCTTGCCGTCTGAATCGGTCCCGGGACAATGGGATGTGTGAGGCTGAGCAGCGGAGAAGAATGCGGCTCTTGTTGGCGACGCGGCGCCCTGACATTGATTAACGAGGATGTGGACACAGGCAGAATTTGTGAGCGTGGAGGGCGCGCAGGGAGCCCGAGGGTGCCCCGAGGAGCAGGCAGGCCTGGCAGGGAGAAGCCACCGCCCCGGGCCCGGCGGGAGAGGCCGAGCGGAGGCAGCAGCAACCCCGGGGCCCAGCACGCAGGGACGGCCAGCTTGGCAGGTCCTTCCAGGACACGGAGCCCAGGGAGGAGGGCCGGGGTCCCCAGACAGCGCCCAGTGCCAGGGCGACCCGTGGGCAGCGGTGAGGTGAGCCGAGCGTCCACCAGCTCGGGGGCTCGGAGACGGCGACTCGCCTGCCCGAATCAGCCACCCCCACCCCTTCTCGGTCCAGGGGGTTTCGCCCCATCCCACAGGGCTCCGCTGCTCATCCCTGGGCCTGGTGGAACAGGATGTTTTCCTGGCACGGCACAAACGTCACCCGCCAAACCCCAAAGTGATAATCGTACCGTTTTAGTTGTAACAAAGAATACCCCAAATGGACCCTCCACTCGAGTTCTGGAGCCCAGGGCTGACGCTGGGAGGGAGGAGTGACAGGCCTGGGGACAGGCCGAGTCTGCGAATGGCTTTGCCGTGAGAGACTTGGGCCCCCTGGCCTTGGGCCTGCTGCTGCTCCTGGGGTTGGAAGGCCCCGGAAGGAAGGCTTGGGGGATGGAGGGTCTCAGGCCCTGCCTGGCCAAAGGGCTTGCATCCATGCCTGGCCCTGACTGACCGTCCTTGCCAAGAAGGAATCCTCCGTCTGCAGCTTCCCCTTGGCCAAGGGCAAGATCCTGATCACAAACCCCCGTCCCCGCCTGACGTGGCAAATGTCAGCACAGAGCCTCGTCCCCAGCAGCGGCTGCACGTGCCACGCAAGGGACAGCCGAGAGCTCGGGGCGCGTCTGCCTCTGAAGACGCGCTTGCCTCCGTGAGATGCAGTAGAAGCTTCTGCCAAGAGCGTGGGTTTCTCGGACCAAGGCGCACGAGAAGCCTCGGCACTTTGGAAATCACGTCCCAAATGCCGCCTTGCTTCCTGGTGCCTTCTGGAAGGAAAGCAGCCTCGTTTACAGAAACTGGAAATTGCTCAGCATTTCAGGCCCTCTTCAGGTCTAGACATTTCCAGTTTATGTCCAAGAGGAAGATGAAGTGAAAAGACATCTGTGTGGACAGGGAAACCCTTTTCCTTAGCTATAATTATTTCATTTCCTTTTGTAACAATCTTGTCGTGGGAAACCTGACTGTGCGTTCCCCAGAGCCGCTGCGGAACCAGGGACCCTGGGCTGACGAGGCCACGTGAGGCTCGTCCGTGTGTCCAGGCACCCCCGGCCGTCCCCTCTGCGTGGTTCACCGGCTGCCACTGTCCCCAGGCGCACTTTGGAGTTAATCACCCAAGCGACCGGCCTTGATAATGATCTGGAATTGAAAAATTAATGGGAGCAGACCGGCGGAGGAGCGGGCTCTGGCCGCCTTGCAGCCCTCGGCTCTGCCCGCGGGCACTGCCCCTGCCTGTGTGTGACCTCGGCTGCACAGAGCGTTCCGGAAGCCCCGTGCCCTCGCCTGGGGACGTCTGCATCCTCTCAGGAGCTCCCGAGGCTCCTGGCATCTCGAGGAAACATCAGGGCAGAACTAGAGGTGCTGAGAGCATCTCACAGAAAGAAACGCCATCTTTCAATTCAGACACTGAAGCGCGCACGTCACCCCGCGGCCCGGGAGACACCCGGGGGGACAGTCCCGGGCAGAGTCCCGACAGCCTCCCCCGTGAAACTGAACGTGCACAATTAAATCCCAAAGTTGAAACACAACATAACACCCAGCACACTGACGGCCTCCCAGCCAGTGACAAACCTGAGTGGCAAATTACAGTCATCACAAATTCTATAATTACAACAGCTGAGCAGAAACACCCGGGACCCCACCACCCCGCCCCGCGACACCCTCCCCCCGACAAATAGGTGGGGCTGCTGTGTCAGCAAATTAGGCAAAAACGGTTGTATCTGTGACCTGAAGGATTCGCCATGTTTCGTTTATAAAGGTTTAGGGAGGTTGGTTGTTTTTCTTTTCCCTCTCCCTGCCACCGAATGAGGCGTGTTTATTTGCTGATTTGGGGATCCGCGAATCTGTGTTTTCTGTGGCAGTTGGCGGTGGTGTTTCCTCATTGGCAGAGGAGGGGCCTGGGCTGAGCTCTGCGGTGGCTGCCACCATGAGAGCGGTGCTTCTAGGGCGCGTCTGGCAGCGCGGGGGGCTCTCCGCCCGTCCTGGGGTGACATCCCCCCCCGGTAAGGCTCTGCAGGTGGGGTGCTTTTCAAAGAGCACTAAGCAGGGGATCCCCGAGAGATGCAGGAAAGAACACGCTCAGTGGCTCTGATGCAGGAAAGGGGAAGACAGCGGCTTAGCAAGTGGGGGGCTCCAAAAACGCTGCTGCTTGTGGCTGAGCTTAAGGCGGGGGTAGAGTTGGGGCCGGGGGGGATAGGCAGAGGCAAGTGTAAGTAGCTGCAGAAAAGCCAGTGCTGGATGTGTGCCAAAGGGACACCATCTCATTAATTTTAATTTGCTCTGAGCCCAGAGATTGTGGCGAAGAAGAGAGCAGAGAAATGGGGGCCGAGGGCGAGCTAGAGCCATCACCCCACCTTTGAAGAGGCTTGGAGGTTGCTGGGGTTTCACCCAGGACCTCCGAGAGGCACCTGTGGAAGGAGTGGGTGGGGGGACCCGGCCCGGGCCCTTGAAGAAGGGGTGGTTTGAGGTCACCGGCCTTTCCCCCACAGGCTGGCCGGAGGTCACCCCTTCTGCGTCCAGCCCTGCCTGGCCCCTGGCCTTCTCTCCGACGGGCAAGCAGCCCACACGGTCACCTGAAAGGCAGCCCCCAAGGGTGACCTGAGCCCCCAGCCCCAGCGGGGACAAACGAGGAGCTTAACTAGTGCAAGACCGCACAAAAGGGGAAGGGGAAAAAGGAAGAACAAAGCTTCCGCCAATTTGCTCTTTTGGGCTTTGTACGAACTGGCCCCTTTCCCAGGTGCCTCACCCGCCGCTGAATGAGGCCGGGCGGCCGCTCCCGCCTCTCCCGCAGCCCTGACGGGCTTTCAGGAGCCAGTGAATGGGGCGCAAATTAGCCGGAGCCCACAGAGCTGCGTTACTGTCACTCCCAAACTGACAGGCCAAAGGCAAAAGGATTAGGGACCCCGTCGCCGGCCCCATTGTCGGGCAAGGTAGGAAACGATTGATTGTCTCCTTCTGCACGTTTCCTCCATCTTGCCCATGGTGGCGGAGCGTTCTGGAAAGAATGGGAGAGCAGCCCCTGCTCGCACACACACACTTGCCCGCTCACACTCAGGCCCTGGTGCCAGGCTGTGGCACGCACGTGTGTGCACACCCACACACGATGTCACGGAGGTGCTGTCTGCTGCTTTGAGCAGGTTTATCTTTCTCCCAGGACTGGTGCTGGCTCATCGGTGTCACACAAATGCCGAAGCGAGTGTGACCAGAGGCCCCACAGGTGTGCATGTGTGTGTGTGCAAAGCAGAGACAGCGGCCTGGCCTCGGCCACCACCAGAAGGCCCCGAGCCAGGCCAGGGCCTCGGCACCAAATCCCACCATCCCGGCACAGAAGGGAACGCATGGGGCTGAACCAAACTTGCTTTCAAGAGCTTACTTGGCCGAAGCCCCAACCCAACTCAAGAGACAGAGCTCCACGCTGCACCAGTCACCCCAGGGAGCCTGCTCGCTGCTCGCTCCAAAACAGAATCGAGTGCACCCAGGCGGACCCTGCAAGGGGACGTGCGAGCAAGTTGGAGTTTCGTTCCTGCTTCTGGGTAGTGACTCACACATTTCTTACTGGTGCACTCAGAAAGAGAGAGGCCGGAGGGTCTGCGGGTGGGGGTCTGGGCCCCTGGCAGGCAGCAGACCTAAAGAAGCCCCAAAGATTGATCCGGGGGTCGGCGGGCGAGTGCTTCCCAGCTCCGGGAATCCACAACACACCTCAACTAAAGATCCTGTGATCCCCTCGACGCATCTGTCCTTTCGAGCACAGTTGGAGCTATTTTATCAGCCTTCATGTGTAACTTCAGTCACTGAAATTGGAACTGACAGTAAAGTGCAAGCACACAGGCGCCTCTTTGGGTATCTTCTGCAGCGGCCTCCGGCGAGGCAAGGGGGCTGCCTGCAGTTCTGGGGTCCGGAGAAAGCGATTCCAGGCTTGCCTCAGCCTCCTCCTGGCTCTGCAGGTGCACTCCCCTCCTGGGCCTCAGTTTGCCACCCATCCCAGGGAGAACATTCCTTGCTCCAGCAGCTCGCAGCTGCTCACGGGAGACGATGCCTGCCAAAGAGCTTTGCAAACCTTCAGGGGCCACGTGAGAGCTGGCTGAGTATCAGCACGCCTCCCTGCCCGCAAGCCTGCGACGCCAAGACTCAGCGGCAGAAATACCTGCGACTTGTAGAAAACCATTTTCTGGCTGCATAGCCCTAAATGCAGGTACCTATTCAATACATGTGTTTACAGACATTCCTATCTGGGTCATTTTTTAATGTAAAATTGACCTCAAAGAGACCACTGTCTATTTGTGTACGTATCCAGAACCTGCTATGACATATTCCCCATTCGGTAAGAATTCTGCTTATGCAAAGATACAAGAATCCGTGATAAAGCACCTTACAGAACTCCCCGTTAAACTCGGGGGAGTAAAAAGTGCCTGGTCACAGCTGCTTTTCTGGAATGCCAGCCGTAACCAAACCCTCTTATTCTGCCCGTTTAGGACCCTTTGGAGAAGGTCATCGGCTCCGTGCTCAGGAGACCCAGAACCGCCCCCCCCCCTCAATGCAGAGATCAGGAAGGTCTTGCCTTGGGGGATGGGGCCTGTGACCCTTGGTGGTCTTTTGTCACCTACACACCCAATGCCCCCAGTCCCCATGCAGGAGACAGCCCGTGGGGCAAATCGGTCTTGAGAAGGCCTCCCAACTGGAAGTTCCAAGATATTCCACGGACAGGCCCAAGCTACCTGCTGGAATTTGCAGGAAGGAATCCAAAGTGCCCCCACCAAGCCACCTCCACCGCCAGCTCTGGTTTCCCGCCTGTGTTTCCAAGGGGAACCTGTGGGTGTAAGTGAACTTTACAAACTTCTAGAAAAAGAGGTGCACACGTGGCTCCCATCCATCAGCGGCAGTGACGGGGGAAGGTGCGGCGGCCGCCAGCCACGGAAGGACGGACGGGAGGTGGGAACCGGCCACGCCAGAGCAGCCGGCGTCTTCCGATGTCCAATGCGGCGTATTTTCTGGACCCTGGTGCTTTTATGTGGCCACGACTGGTGAATGCCAATCCACCATTTATTTCACGTCCTTATCTCCTTGCTCCTTTTCTCCTCCAGCGGGAGCCTTCACTCGATAAATGATTAACGTTTTTTTGTCAGTGGAACCAAACTGTTCCCATAATTTTGACAAAGGAATTCGGGGGCTGCCCAGTCTCTGCCCAGCTCAGGCAGGTGTAGCACGGAGCGTCCTATCCGAGGCCGTCCACACTTCCTGCCGATGTCCCCACGGAGCCCTTGTGCAGTAAACGGCCTGGCTCGGGGAGCTGGGCCCATGAGACCGAGCCTGCCCAGACCCCGAGGAGCCAGCAGCCACCTCCTGCCCATGGGAATGACGATGTTCATATCAAAACTGACAGACAAAAATCCATGGCACTTCACGCGCTGCACGCTTGTACCAGAGTCCTTCTTGGCTCACAGTGTGGGGTCCTGGGGCAGCTATTGTGGGGTTCAGCCCGCTGTAGGCCTCTCTCGGTCTCCCCTTCATCCTCCCCAAGCCCCTCCCCCAGCCATGTTGAACCCCCTCCCCAGGTCTTGCACATCCCCCAGGTTTGCTTCAGGGCCGCCTCTTCATCTGAAGCATCTGCCACCCATTCAGCTGCCGAAGAGACTCCTCAAACAGGCCAGCCGGGAAGGCAACGCCATTCAGAGCCAGCTCCTATTCACACGGAAGGGTCTAGAAGGTGGAGAGTCTGTGTGCCACGCAGGGGTCTCCTAGAAGCATTGCAGCCTCCGACCAGAGAAGGACCCCCCTCTCCGTGCCTGGAAACCGGGCTTTGGGCCACACCCTGGGGATAGAGATGAGCAACGACCCAGCCTGAGGCTGTGAAGATGGGACAGCTGACCAGTCCTGAGTCCACTCACACGGTCAGCACCCAGACACTGCCGGCCTCCACCGGGCCCAATCGCCCAGTGTGGGAGGGTGCCGGCCGGTAGCCCGCGGATGTTCCCACAGGACGTGTGCTTCCGAGAGCCCCACGCAGCTCTGCTCACCCGCCCTGCGGCTCTGGGGGAGGCCCGGAGGACCTGGCGATGCCCGGGCAGCACCCCCACCTCCCAGCTGATCTCCAGGTCTGGTGGAAGGTCTGGGGTGCCAGGGAACCAAGCACGTGATCGGGGCGGAGTCGGACGCCGTGGGGCTGGGAACTGTGGGCACCGGTAGGCAGGTGCGGGTTCCCTGAGGGAGCCTGGTCGTGGCAGAGGGCAAAGTAGCCGAGGAAAGGGGAGCCTGAGGCCAATGGAAGGAACCAGAAAGGGACTCTTGGCCCCCAGGGGACCCCGGCCAAGTCCAGAGACATCCTTGGTTGTCATCTGGAGGGGGACACGGAGCTGGCACCGAGCGGTGGAGTCAGGGGTGCTGCCAAGCCTCCCACAAGGCACAGGGCAGCACCCGCCACCGAGAAGGCCCCGCACGTCCTGGAGCCTTAAAAGAAGGTGGGAACGGAGGATTCCCACAATGAGAGGCATCCTCACGGCGTCGCTGCCTTTGCCCCTCTGCACAGGACACCTGGGCCAGATGCCCCGACTGGCTGTGTGGCTCCCAGTGGAAATCCGAGGGCACTGGGCACCAAAGCTCACAGACGGCAGAGCCTGGCTTCAAATCCAGGGCCCACGGGTCTCCTGCCTCTGGGCGTCGGCCTCTTTGTAAAGTGCGGTGTCTGCCCCCGGAGCCAGGAGCTCACATTGGCGAGGGGACGGGCAGGGGCCTCAGCTGGACAGGCCTGGCACCGACCGTGCCGTCCCTGCTGCTTCCCGGGAGTGCCAGGCACCTCAGGAGGCAGCGATGTGCTTTCCCCTTCCAAACCCTGTCGGCACCAGCCCGGCAGCAGACGAGTGCAATTATCGGGACCCTTCTGGGGAGGGGGAGGGGGAGAAGGAAAGGGGCAGTGCACCCGTGATGATGGGGAAGGGAACTTCTTCAATCAGTCCCTGGGTCCCCGCAGCCAGCACACAAGTTACTGTGGTGTGGTGTTTCCAGGTACAGGCCGATGGCTGGATGCTATGCGGCAATCCCCTAGGGGAATGGGTCCGATGGGGCTGGAGGGGACAAGCAACCTCCCGGGACCTGGACAAAGCACTTCCAGCAGCTGCTGCCCACGAACCACAAGTCTAAGTCAATTTAGAGTAAGCATCTTGTTCTGATTTGCTAGAGCTGCCAGTATGCAAAATACCAGGAACGGATTGGCTTTTATAAAGGGGGTTTATTAGGTTACATAGTTACAGTTCTAGGCCACAGAAGTGTCCAGAATAAGGCATCAACAAGAGGATACCTTCACTGAAGAAAGGCTGATGGTGTCGGGACAACTCTGTTAGCCGGGAAGCACGTGGCGGCGTCTGCTGCTGCTTTGCTCCTGGGTTGGGTTACAGCTCCTCTCTCTCAGCTCCTCTGCGTTCTTGCTTCTTTCTCCAGGGTGTTCCTCTCTAACCATCTGGGGGTCCTCTTTTAGCTTCTCCAGCATGAAATTCTGGGCTTCATCTCTTAGCTTAACATCTCCAAATGTCCTTCTATCCGCACCTTCGAGCATCTCCAAGCATCGGCAACAGTCTGCGTCAGCTCCTGTGCTCTTTTAAGACCCCCAGTGAACCAATCAAGACCCACCCTGAGAGGGCGGATCCACACCTCCATGGGAACAATTTAATCAGAGTTCTCACCCACAGTTGAGGGGTTCTCACCTCCATGGAACATTCAATCAAGAGGTTCCACCCAACAAGATTGGGTTAGAAGATCATGACTTTCATGGGGGACATAATATATCCAAACGGGCTCACATCCTAAAGCAGCGTCCTCCCGTTCATCGGCTCCCCCCTGGCAACAAGGGCACAAACGTGCTTTGTTTTCCCTTTAAGATTCTTGATGGTGCACTGAACGCCGGGGGATGTCAACCTCCGTGCACCTTTGCCGCAAACGGATGCCAAAATCCCCGAGCTCGTCACACTCGCCGTTCGAAAGGCCTGCTGGGGCCGATACACCCAGAGAGCACGGTCACTGGGAGGCCACGAGTGGTGGCATTAATGAAATGAATGACCTTGCATCTTGCAGTGACGAGTTTCTTTCCAAGTCATAAAAAAAGGGGTTAGCGGGTTTGGGCTGGAGCCCTCTCTTGCCGGAGCTTTTGGGGCCTGCGAGGTGGTGGAGCTGGCAGCCCGGCTCCCCGACAGGCTGGCTCCTCACTCGTGCCTCAGCCTGCTCGCTGGAGGGGCCAGCTCCGGGGCACGCGGGCAGCGCAGGGGTCATTCAGCCACCGTGGGGGGTTCTCACCAATCCTTGTCCACGGACCTCGCTTCCTGGACTGACTGCCACTTGCCCCCTCCACAGCCGAGACACCCCTTCTTTCTCCTGCTGCCCCACCCGGCCCCCATCCCTGTGGGTCCTGAAGCACTGCAACCCCACTCTCCAGGGACGCCACTGTCCCCCGCGGTCTCCCCTGAGAGGCCCGGCGTGGGCACTGGGGCTGCCTCCCCCACTCTCCTGTGCCGAGATGGGCGTGCCCAGGCGTGCATGTGACGGCGGTGCTCAGTGCATCCAGGAGGACCCCACGTCCGAACGGCCTCCAGTTCACTCCCCAAAGCACAGCGTCTGGGGATCCAGCAAAGGCCCTCACTTCCGCCACCTCAGGCCGCAGGGACCCCACACCTGGACCCCGTCACTCCGACCACCCAGGAGCGAGGGCCCCGATGCTGGGCGGAGCAGGCGTACGGCCCATGGAAGACAACACTGCCCACCTGCCCTCTTGGCAAACAGCCCCAGGTCTCGGTCCCACGCACTGCCAAGAACTTTCTGGAATCCAGGTGTGGCTCGCTGGCCTTGTGGTGATCTCTGCATGGGCCTCGGTGTCTGGGAAACCACACGTCCCCACGCCAGGTACCCTGGAAGCGAACCCTCGTTGCCCTCCTGCCTTCGCACGCGGGGAGCCCCGGGGACGCGTGCCCCTAGGGGACGGATCTGCGTCGGCCCAGCGGACGCTCCTGGGCGTGGCCCTTGGCCTGTCCCAATTCCCAGGCCTGGGCGAATCTCCACAGTGGAGCCAGACGCCAGGAGAACACACACCCCAGGCCCCTCGGGTGGAGAGCAGCACACGGAGGCCCGGGACGGGGAATCCAGCGCTGCCCCGGCCCCGCCTTGCCCAGGGCATCCAGCCCGCTCCGGGGCCAGCAGGTGCTGGGGCTCCCAGGGCCAGGCCTGGGCTCCGTGACCCCGTGAGCAATCTCACCCGAGGGTCCTGGGTGGACGGGACAAAGCACCACAGATCGGAGGCTTAAAACTGCTGACATTTGTACTCTTGCAGCTCAGGGGACAGACGTCCAAAGTCAAGGTGTCAGCCGGGCCGCCCACCCTGAAACCTGCCGGGGAGGATCCTTCCTCATCTCCTCTGGCTTCAGGGGGCTCCCGGCTACCCTTGGGGTCCTCAGCAACCTCTGCCTCTGTCCTCACGTGAACTTCTCTGTTTGTCTGTCTGTCTGTGCCCAAACCTCCCCTTCTCGTGAGGTCCCAGCCCCTGCCCAGGGCGGCCCCCCTCTCGAATCCCATCTTCAAAAACCCCATTTCCAAACAAGACCCCATGCATGGGCCTGGGGGGGCAGGACTTGAACACGTCCTGTTGGGGGACATGATTCAGCCCCTAACAGACGGCGATAACCAAACCCCGTTTCACTTCCTGGACACTGACTCACTCCACAGTGGGGTTTCCAAGCTCTTGACCCCTGGCCCCCTCACCTGTCAGCCTGTGGGCTCTTGGCCAGGACACACTGTCCAGAGGTGGGGTGACCAGCCAGAGGTCAGTGTGGACCGGCAGGCCCGGGGGGCTCTCAAAGGCCAGCCCATGCCTGCCTGGGACCCTGGCAAACACAGGGGTCATGTGAGGGGCTGCTAACCCTGTCCCACCCCAGATGGGCTGCAGAGAACAGGCCGTGTTACCCAACCGTGGAGGCAGAGGGCCCCAGCCGGGGATCCCTGGGCAGCCACCCGCTCGCTGCTTTCTGTGACACTCTCGAGTCTGGGCTGTGGGGCCTGGGGAACCCCTTTGGGGCTCAGTTCCCCACTAGAGGGTTAATGACGCCGGATGCGGTGATGGAGGTGGTTAAAACCTTTGCAGAGGGTAGGAGGTGAGCAAAAGACAGCGTTTCCCCTCCCGGTGGGTGGAATTTGAGCAGCAAATCAGCTCCTCGGAGCAGGCAGTCACCAGGCACTGGCCGGGCAAAGCCCGTCCCTGGTCCCCCAGCGCCCCCCACCTGCAGCCCAGTCAGGGAGCCAGAGCACCCCCAGCCCCCACACCTCGCACCCCATGCTCCTTTCATCTCCACCAAGCCCGAGCTAATACTCAGATTCCGCTCCATGCTTAATCCATAGTTTCTTTAAAAAATGGATTAGGAAAATCTCATCTGGAAAATTAATTAATGTATTAATTCAACAAATATTTACTGAGCATAGTATTTTAAGGACTCGTGTTTTTATGTAACCTGCTTTTTTCCCTTTTTTTTTTTGCCAGTTTTCTGGCCGGTCCATTTCTGTATTTTATGGGTTTCAATGCTATTTCCGGGCGCATTATTCTCTAATTCCGCTATTAAGATGCATTTCTTTCTTGTGCAGTCGGCCCCAGAAGCACACATCCAGTGTGCGGATGTGAAGCTGGGGGTCAAGCCTCCTTCGCCGGCCAACCCCCACCAGGCCCCATGATGCACGACAGTGGTCAGCCGGGATTTGGGGTATCCTTGGTCGTATCTGCCGTTGCCCCCAGTCCTGCCTCAGGGGGGATCCCCAAGGCCCCTTTTCCTGCCTCAGAGGCTGTAGGTAAGTCTCTCCTCAAAGATGAGCCCCCTCCTCACAAAAGTGGGCTCTCCTCCCCTTTCCCAAGAAAGGATGCCGGGCCCTTTCACGGGCAGTGAATGGCCCCTCATTTAGGCTGCATTATGCCCCGGCCCTCACTTCCCCTCTCCTTCTTGGCCCCATTCAGGGGGCTTCTGACTCCAACTAATTTGATCACAATCCCGGCGCGCCCCCCGCGGCCCCCATACCGGAGCACATTGTGCGAGTGCCCCGGCCCGGACGCGCCGGACCTCCGCTGTCCAATTAGCCCACCGCGGGGCGGCCTGCCGGGCCCTCGCCACCCCCACCCCGTCCACGTTTAACCATTTCCTCTTTGAATCACACTCCAAGGGCCTCCAAGGGAGAGCCTTGCAGGGCACGGGTCGGCAGTACCCACACTTATTTACAGAAAAGAGAGCCAAGCACACCTAGGAGCTTTCCACGGCCCGCACCACACCCCAGAAGACAAAAAAGTCACAAATAAGCCGGCAGCCGTGCCTCGCCAGCCCCGAACCCCACCCATGTGCGGTCCTGAAACGGAGCAAGGGGCACCTGCCCAGAAGGGGCTGGGGGTGTCGAAGGAACTTGAGACGCAGCGGTTTGTACAGGGGGCTTTTGGACCCTCAGATGCTACGTTTTCCTCCCCAACTGGCTGCCCGGAGCCGTGGGGATCAGTTTGGGATTCCTTGGGGCCTTGCTTTGCTCCTAACAACCCTTCCCCTCTCAAGAGTTCACACTACTTTGTTTTACTCACAAACCAATTTTTCCTGCTTGGGGGGAAAAAGTTTCAAGATCCTGTAAGGAGTAGGTGGCGTCAACGTTCACCTGCTCGTTTGTGTTTCTTGACAGGCCTTTATTTCATCACAGGATCACCACCCATGCACCGGGGCATGGATGGATGGTGTCTGTCCACGTGTGAGCAAGCCCATCCCGGAGTTTATCTCATTGCTATTATTTTCCAATGGAAAATACTGGAATTGATTAAAAATGCCCAACCTGGAAAGGAGCCTTGCAGTGCAGACTCAGGCTGGCACTGCCGCTAATTTTTGTCCCATATTGGATGGATGCCTCTTGCTGTCCCTGTAGCCCCACGCTCCTGGCCCAGCAGGGTCTGTCTCCTCCGTCCCACGAGGGCCTGGCCCCGTCTCTCCCAGGGCCTTCTGCATGTCTCGTAACTGTGAAGAAACTGGGCCGAGATTCCGTCTCTGCAGGGCCAGAACTTCAGTGATTTTATAGAAGGAGCCACTTCCCATCCTCTCAGATGAGCTGTATTCCGGGAGTTTTCCTTCCTCATTCAACCGATTTTTTTCCCAAAATCAGTCTACTCAAAAACCAGGACAGAAACGAGAACCCACGAAGTCCATGCTTTGGAAGCCTTGTCTTGGTGCCTCGTCATTGACTGAATCTGTCCGAGGAGAAGGATGGGACCACTAGGCCTTTGCTACTGAAGACCCCGGGCCTCCCCTCGCTGCAGACCCTCTGAGAAACCACCTGCACGGAGCAGCGCCATGGTTTTCAGAAGGTGGTTTTCATGGCAGTCGGCAGACAGCCAACATAGGGGCCAACGGCCATTGGTGTGGGTTGATCTTGCCATCCTCAGTGACTCAGTTCATCCAGGAAGGAGATGTGCGTTTGACGAGAGCATAGCTTCTGTGGGCTGGGAGCAGCGACCAAAGCCCTCATGGGGACATATTCTGAGTGTCCAATGTGGGAATGTGTCTAATCTGGAAGCTTCTCTCAGGGGCCCTCCCACAGCCTTGGGTGTCCACCGGTGTTGAGCTTTTAAAGGAACTTATGAAATCGAACTTGCCAGGCTGGAGAATGCATGGTCCAGAGGTGCCTGTGTTTTGGATGTACTTAAATGTCTATTTCCACATGAAATCTGAAAGAGGGGGCTTTCACACACATGCAGTAGGCCACTCACACTGCCATCCAGCCCTGGCCACGATGCTATCAAGCATTTCAGCCCCCTGTGGGTGGTTTTCATTGACTGGGGTGGGGCAGGGCTGCCTCCAGGTAAAATTACCCACATTTATTTTTCAGATTCCAGCAAAAGAACTCTCCCAGTCCCCTGTCTCCCACTTGTTGGTCTGTTGGGCTGTGTAACAAATAGCACCATCAGCTGAAACTGTAAGGATCTGTGTGTCACAGCTCTGGGGCTGGGGTCCAGTGTGAGGTGGGGGCAGGGCCTGGCTCCCTTGGGCAGCAGTGGGGACCCTGCTGGCCGCCCACCATCCTCCGTAACTCAGCCTCAATCCCGTCCCACGACCATCCCCCCGTCTCTCCCACCGACTCTCCTGTGTGGGTAAGAGCACAGTCTGACTGGCTGAGGGCCCCCTGACCCAGGCTGGCCCCAGGATCCACTAGTTTACAAAGGAACTGAAGTGGTCACATCCACAGGACAGGGGTCAAGACCTGAGCTTGTCTTTTGGGGGACATGATTCAGTCCACGACACCCCTCATCTTGAACATTGGCGTATTCGCATGACAGGCCAGAAACAGGAGCTGCCTTAAAGGCCCTCATTTCCCGAGTGGGGACACGGAGGCTCAGAGATGGCACCGAGCTCTCGGGGCCTCAGCGTCTTCTTTCCAAGGCCCTCCACCTCTCGTGGCACAGATGCTTTAAGAGCCTCTATGTTGCTTTAACAAAAACACTGTAAAACTATCTGATGTTTAAAAGGATCAAACAAGAGAAGCTCAAGGTGGCCATTCCCTCTCTCGCTTGTTAGGGAGGGAGGTTAAGCTGGCAGATAATTAAAATGCAGAAGCTCCTGTGGGGCTGGCCTCTGCTCTGCTAGGGTTGCTCGGGCACCTCAAGGTTGAGGGCCCAGAGAGGACCCCTGCCCCTCGGTGCACACTGTGCTCCCGGCGTTGTCCGGACGGCCTCCTGGCAGGGCAGGCGTGCCCCTCACATTGCCGAAAATGGTGACATGAAGAGCCCTCAGCTTTTGCAGCTGTTTCCCCAGCGCCATCACAGCCCTGTGCCGGGACTCTGTTTCCTCCTTGTGGAATGGAGAGGAGGAAAGTCCACCATTAGATGATGCGTGGGAAAATACAGCATGGATCTGCTGCTGGCACACTCCGGGGGCGCCACACGTGGGCGTATCGATGTGTACCCATGGGAAGTGGCCAGGTTTGGTGGCCACTCCACCCTCATAGCCCCACCCTCGGCTTGGGATGCGAGAAGCTAAGAAATGGCCCCGGGGCCGAGGGCTGGAGTGACGTTAAAGACACCCAAAGGATGTGCTCTCCCTCCCGGATGCCAAGGGCAGCTGGAGGGTCCTTGCTGAGCTGCAGGGTCCAGGCTGCCCGAGGTTCGGAGGCACTCTTGGGGGGCTCCAGATGGCCATTTTCCAAGGGCCGGTGAGGACACTTCACCTTGGGGGAAGTCCCCTCTCGAGGACTGTGGGAGCCATCACCATGAACAGCAGCTCCTCAAGCCCAAAGGCCAGAAGAGGTGGACTCTGCTTCAGAGCGAATCGGAGCCCACGTCAACAGGCAGAGGCCGCTTGTTAAGGGTGGACGCTGATGAGGGTGGGAGGAGGCAGGCCTGGGTGCCGGCACAGGGCCGAGGGGAAGGGGCTTTGGTGGAAGCTTGGTTCGAGCGTAGGAATTTGCCGACGACGTCCCAGCACAGAAGGCCCACGCTGGGGGCGGGAGCTAACCACTGTGGTCAATGGATAGAGCTTGTTCCGGGGGTTTCCAACCAGGGTGGGGGCTGCCCTGGAGCTCAGCCCACGACCACCCTGGAGGGAGGAGGGGCCGTGGGTCAGCCAGCAGCCCCGGGTCCGGTCAGCCAGATGACGTGGGTTACCTGCCTCCGATGAGCTTTCATTTCAAGTCACGTGAAACAAGGGAGAAAATCCGAGGGGCATAGCCCACAGGCCCCTGGGTAAGGTGGCCCCACTCCCTCCGCAAACCATGTCATCCCTGACGCCCTCGACAGGTCTGGTCTCGGCCTGTGCTGGGCCCAGGCTGGCCGGGCAGCTGCCCCTTGGAGACGGGCATCCCCTGCCCAGGTGGGCCTCCTCCTGCCCCCACCCCTTCTTTCCTTTGGAGCAGGGGAGCAGGCCAGCCGAGAGGCCCAGGTTGGACATGGGGTCTGGGAGATGGACACACAGACCCCAAAGATGCTAGTGAATTCTGATGTCACCTTTCCAGCCGAACATGGGCTGCAGGTTTCAGAGAAGGACCTTCCATGCCAAGTGGGCCCTTCGCCGGGAGCCCGGCTCACTGCACGCTGCAGGGCCTTCCTGGGGGCGAGGGCAGCACCACCAGCGTCGGGCAGCCTGACCCACCCGGCGAGGTGGGACATCAGGGCACCCTCCTGGCCGCTGGGGTGAGGCCACTGCCCCAAGGAGCCCCCGTCCTCGCCGCCGCTGCTGCTGCAGGGCCTTCTGCCTCCTGCTCCTTTCTGGAAGCCCCAGGTGTCGTGCGGGAAGCTCTCCGAAGGGCTGCTGGACTGGGGAGTGGGAGACACCGGGACCACCAGGAGAGGCTGCAGGTGGATCTCCTGGTAGAATTTCCAGGACAAACAAAAGGAACCAAAATGGAGACTCCTGGATGCTCCCTCCTCTGGGGATTTTTCTCCCTAGGACCCCGATCGGGGTGGCTGAGGGAGGACAGCTCCCAGCTCCCCGTGAATCTCAGGAGAGCCGGACACGCTGTTGGAGAGACCCAGGCTGGGCCTCAGTTCCCCCGAATGACGTCAGCAGTTCTCCCCAGTTCCCTGCAAGCCCACAGGACGTCGGTGGGCTCCATGGTTTGCCAAGGGTTAGAGGTGCTGGCAGACCCACGGTGATGCCCACAGTGGTGCCCATGGCTGGGCCTGGTGCCCGCCCTGCTCCACGGCTCCTGACCCTGGAGGTGGGAATCAGACCCCAGGGGCAGTCTGGCCCCCCCTCCTCGCCGTTCTTGCCACCCTGAAAGGAAACCCACACTGGGGGTCTCGCCAGGTGGTTCTGCCTACTGGACCCTAACTCTGAACAGAGGTGAAACCCAGAAGCACCCACCCTAATCCTGGGGGGCCCTGCTGACACCTCCAAGTCATCTCTCTGTGCACCTAGGAGGGGGGCAAGCACATTCCCTTAGCTAATGAGTGGGTGGGGGGAGCCCTAAAAGCTCTGAATTGCTGTGGGGGGGATGGAGATGCGCGCTTTCCTGTCTCAGAAACGACAGCCGGAGTCTTCTCCGCAAGCTCAGACTGAAGAAAGCGTCCGCTGCGGCCCCCCAGGAGGGCCCTCGGGGGTGGCAGCGTGGGTCCACATCGAGCACCAGCCAGGCAGCGTCCGTAGCCATCGAGGGCCTGCCCTGAGCGACCCTGGGGCTCAGACCCAGCTAGTTCCCCGGACGCCCGACACGAGTCACCTCGTCAGGACCCACCCCAGCCCTGCTCTGCCCCGAAACGATGCTTCTGCAATCAGGCCCCAACGTCCCTTCCGTGGGTAAAGCCAACGTCCCGCCAGGGCCCACGCGGTGCTGGTGTGCACCAAGCTGACGTCAGGGTGCAAGCTCCAGGTGGCCGGGGTGGTTGGAACCTTCCAGAAATGAGATCCTGGGAAGAGGGCCTCAGCCCCAAAGCACCACCTCTGTGATCCCCCTGTCTCCCAGAACAGGCAGAGCCAGCCAGCGGCCGAGCGAGGGAAGCCGCGAGCCCCGGCACCGAGTTCAGCCCTGAGGTAGCCAGGACCTGCAGGTCGTGTCGCTGCCGTTATTTTTATTTATTTCCAGTCTTGCTCACTCTTTTGGCAGGAAATTTCACTTGGGCCTTGGAGGAAGCCAGGAGCAGGGGAAGGAAGCTGGGGGAGGGCCGGTTCCCGGGCTCTTTGGCAAACGTCCGGGTCTTTCTGCCCACAGACGGGCTAGCGCCTGCCCGGCGGGTCCAGAGGTGCCCCTGAAAACGAGGAGCCAGCCAAGCGCCCTAATCCCCGTCCGCCGCTCCTCGCAGCACTCTCTCGGGCCTCCGCTGAGAGCCGGGGCCGGAGCGGAGGCTGATAAATTAGTCTGGAGAGAAACCAGGCCGCGTCTACTTGTAAAAGGTCATTTCGACTTTGTTCTGGGTGAGGGTTTATCTCAGCAGCTGCGGTGACAGACAATGCCTCGGGCCTAAATGGCAGAAATCTTAGCTCTGCTCGTGAAATTACCACGCTGATAAGCCGGAATGGACTTTAGAAAGAGCTAAATGGGGAAGGAGTGGATGTAGGTATTTTCGAACATGATTGAACAGGGATGACACAATGGGATGTACAATTAAACTGGGCATTAGCCCAGAAGGCCGGGGCTCACCTCCGTCCCCAGACAAAGGGGGCTCCTGCACCCTGCTTGGGCTGATGATCCCGCCCTGCCCTGCCAGCCGAGGGGTGCAGCTGGGGGCCCCGGGGCCAGACAGAAACCGCCAGTGCCCCTGGGCTGCTGCCTTTGAGGGCTGGTGCCATTCTGCAGACAGCAGGTGACAGCGGGTGACAGTGGGGAATGGGGGACAGTGGGGGAGATCAAGGGATGGGGTGATGGCAGGGACAGGGGGTGATGGTGGGGGACGGGGGGCCTGGGTGAGAGCAGGGAATGATGGGTGATAGCAGGCAACAGTGGGTGACAGTGGGGGATGGTGGGGGATGGTGGGGGACAGTGGGAGACAGTGGGGGACAGTAGGGGGTGGTGGGGGATGGTGGGGGACAGTGGAGGAGGGCAGGGGATGGGGGAGGGGTGGGTGACAGTGGGTGACAGTGGGTGACAGTGGGGGATGGTGGGGGATGGTGGGGGACAGTGGGGGACAGTGGGGGACAGTAGGGGGTGGTGGGGGATGGTGGGGGACAATGGATGAGGGCAGGGGATGGGGGAGGGTTGGGTGACAGTGGGTAACAGTGGGTGACAGTGGGGGACTGTGGGGGATGGTGGGGGATGGCGGGGGACAGTGGAGGACAGTGGGGGACAGTAGGGGATGGTGGGGGATGGTGGGGGACAGTGGATGAGGGCAGGGGATGGGGGAGGGGTGGGTGACAGTGGGTGACAGTGGGTGACAGTGGGGGATGGTGGGGGACAGTGGGGGACAGTGGGGGACAGTAGGGGGTGGTGGGGGATGGTGGGGAACAGCGGATGAGGGCAGGGGATGGGGGAGGGGTGGGTGACAGTGGGTGACAGTGGGGGATGGTGGGGGATGGTGGGGGACAGTGGAGGACAGTGGGGGACAGTAGGGAATGGTGGGGGATGGCGGGGGACAGCGGATGAGGGCAGGGGATGGGGGAGGGGTGGGTGACAGTGGGTGGCGAGGTCGGTGGGTGACAGCAGACCACATCCATGGCCTCAGAAGAGGTCACTCTGGCTTTTAGCTCCAAGACCAACAGCTGTTGCAGCCGGGACCCCGCCGTCCCCACCCCCCATTTCATAGGGGTTCACGGTCAGTTCCCGTCCTCCCCGCAGGCTGGCTCCCAGGCGAGGCTGTCAGTGAGCTCGAACCCAGAGCTCGAACCCCGCGCCAAAGAGACACGTCTCGCCTCTCGGGGAGGAGACACCATCGGATACGCAGCTGCGCATCCTGGAAGCCGATGGAAAATCGTCACTTCCGGGCCGTTTGGTGGACGTAGGTTTTGAACAGTGTGCCATGCCCAGCGGGGCCAGCGTGGGAGCAAACTTCCGGCAGTGCCCGGACTCCGGCTCCCAGCTCACACACGATCCGCGAGGGACCCCTGCAAGCCGCCCCTCGGCCGGCCGATCGCAGCGCACCTGAGCTGTGGGGTGGGGGCCCAGGGACAGGCCGGGGTGCTGGGCCGCCCCCGCCGCCTCGCCTCTGGCCAGCACTGGGTGGCCTGCGAGGGGCGCGGGCAGCACGGCTCTGACCCGGGAGGGGGAGCAGACGAGCCCGATAAGCCACCGGTGGAATCTGCTCTGCACGCAGGGGCCAGCTCACGTCCTCGTCCCACGACCCGCCGGACCTTTTATGGCCTGGAGCGCCTGGGAGACTTGTCTGGCCGGCGGGAAGGAGGCCCCGAGGGGCCGGCCCGCGGCGGGGCCAGGGCATTGCTGGGATTCCCCGCGGGGCCCCCTGGAGAGCCACTGCCCACCCTCGGGGAGGGCCCCCGGCCTCTCCTGCTTCCTGCAAAGCTGCTGCTGGAACATTCCGCGAACGGAAGCGGTTCAAGGGCAGAGGACTGAGCAGGCACCCCGGCCCCAGGGTTCCGGCTGCTTCCCGCCCGGAGACCAAACCCCTCTCCCTGCAGGGGAAGCCCAGAGGCCAACTTGAAGAGCAAGCACAGACAGACGGACGGACGGACGGGCGGCATCGTGGATGCAGAGGCAAACGAGACAGTCAAGAGGCCGCGGCAGCTCCCGGCCTGGCCCGAGCAAGCGCCAGCCTCACAGCCTGGCTCCCCGGAGGGGCCCAGGGCCACAGGGGTCCCCCAGGAGTGACCAGGGCGGTCAAGCCCCTGCGTTCAGCAAGGACTGGTCATGGGCCCGGGGGGGGGCAGCACACAGCACAAGGAGAGGACACTGGCAGGGGGTCCCTCTTGGGGGCTCCCTGTTCCCACCTGCACAGTGGCGAATCAGTGACCAGGCACCAGGCAGCTTCCGGAAGGCTCTCCGGGGCAGCCCTTCTGCGGGTGCAGCCATGGACGGCGATGTTGATGCCCAGGTGTTTGTTGGGGGCAGGCGGCGGGACCCCCTCGCAGCCCATTCTTTATCCTCCCCGGGCCCCGGGACTCGACCTGCAGCCCCCCTCTCTCCAGCCCGCTTGGATGTTCCCCACGCTGTCATCTGTTTCAGCCACCTGGTGCTGGCAGGTGCCTACCCGCCTGCCACACCTGCAGGAAAATGCCTCTCAGGGCTCCCCTGGGGATGGGCAGTACAGGGTGGGGAGGGAAATCCAGGTTAGGCCCTTTCTCGGAGCTCCCTCTCCAGGTGGGCCCTCCAAACCTCCTTAGAGGATCCCGCTTTCCAACTGCTTATTGGAATGCAGATTCCAGGTCAACCCCCAGGACTTCTAACCCAGTAGGTAGGGGTGGGGCCTAGGAATCCGCATTCCCAAAGTACCCTGTGGGGGTTCTTAAGTGCCAGGCTTTGAAAAACCTCAGTCCAGGGAGTCCAAGAAGGCAGCAAGCAGAGGGAAAGATGCCCTTTGGTTTGGGGGTGTCTGGACTTTGTACCCCCAGGCCTGGCCTGGGCACAGGCCCAGCGGTTCCTGCCTGGACACAGCTCTGCTCTGTGGGAACCCCCCAGCTGGACCCCCAGGGAAAGTCAGGCCCCAGGCCATGCTGTCAGGACAGGCAGGTTTGGACACGGCTCCATCCCCTGTGGGCCTGGGAGGGTCCGGCCACCACACCGGGCGCCGCTGGCTCACACCTTCCCTGCTGTCCCCAGCTTTCATTTTCCACCCAGGTCTCCTCCCAGCTTCCTCCCACCCCAGACAGCTCAGGGAGGGGGCAGGGGCAGGAGAGAGAAGGGGTGGCGGCCACTGCTGGTTCACTGAGTGGGCCCCCCCAACTCCCCCAGCCCCCCACTTCCCCCAATCCCCCACCCCTGGTCACACTGCCCCTGCCTAGAGGGACACAGAAACCCGCACCGTCCTTTCCACTTTCTCAGCCTTTTCCACTCGGCAAAACGAAGGTGGCCACGTCCCAGTCGCAGGGCTGCAGGGAGGGCCACGAGAAGAAAGAGCTTTGCATGGATCCCGGCGCACAGTAGGTGCCTGGGAGATATCAGTGCACAGGGGGAGCCCAGGGATGGCGGCGCGCAGTGGGAGCCCAGGGATGGCGGGTGCACAGTAGGTGCCTGGGAGATATCAGTGCACAGTGGGAACCCAGGGATGGCGGCGCGCAGTGGGAGCCCAGGGATGGCGGTGCGCAGTAGGTGCCTCGGAGATATCAGTGCACAGTGGATGTCCAGGGATGGTGGTGCACAGTGGGAGCCCAGGGATGGTAGCGCGCAGTGGGTGCCTGGGAGATACCAGCACACAGGGGGAGACCAGCAAACATCAGCACGCAGTGGGTGCCCAGAGACGGCTAGAGCCAGGCCCGCAGGGAAGTCTGACCTGCAGTTCCCCAAACCATCTAGTGTCCAGCCCGGCTTCCTTCTGATAAACCTGGCATTACGTCCACGTCCCTGGTTCACAAGTGACCCGTTCCCGAGTGAGGGAGGGTCTCAGATTGTCACTGGTGTGTGCATGTGTGTGATGCAGATGACAAAATACCATTTAAGAAGTTGGTATTCAGGGACGTCTCTTAAATACGAAAAGAAAATATTTATTTCCTTTTTCGCTTGTGAATCAGAATGCTCTATTTAAAGAAAGTACCCTCTGCTGGGTTGTGGCTGGGTTATTACCCCTTAAGGAAATAAAGGAGCACTATCGGGGAGGTATTCTTAGTCACTCTCCCTTTTTTCTCAAATTCCTTATATACCCGCTCTCGGAGCGGGCCAAGGACAGTGCCAGATTCCATGCCATTCCTGGGCTAGAGACGTCTGGACCTGATGTCATGGAAAAGGGTTGGGGACTTGATTCTCTCACTTAGCTGTGAGCTGTGCCACGAGAAGTGGGCACCCGCGTGCCCATCACCCCCAGGCCCTCCCACGAGCACGTGAGTGGGCTCGGGTGCAGCCCCTTTCTGCCCGGACACCCTCCTCCCCAGCTCAGGGTCCTGCACGGCCTGGGGAGAGGACCCCCAAGCCTCACCGCCACCACCAGTCCCATGGCACTCACCCTGTGGACACACACTTGGCGGCACACAGAGGATGCGGGTGCTCGGCCGTGTGTGGGTTACACTTCCATAAGCACATTCAGAAAATCATTAGGAGAAAGGAGCCCTGTAGCGTTTCTCGGCCTAAAATAAAACTGTCCAGACAGCCAAGACAGAGGATGGGGCAGCTGGGGTTGGATGAGGGAGCCATGCGGAAGGGACAGAACACAGAGCGAGCTTCCCGGGACAGGCCCCAGCCACACCGCGAGGATCACCAGGTGGGTGAGGGGTGCTCCCGGGAGGGGCCTCCAGCGCTGGGGAGAGACGACCGTCTAGGAAAGTGTTGGCTCTTAGATGATAAAATGGGGGGCTGAGAATCCCAAACCCTAACGTGTGTGGCTGTGGGGCGCTGGCGGGAAGCTGCAGAACGGGGCCTTTATATTTTTAGACCCGTCCCTGCCCCCTCTGCAGACTCCCGGCCACCACACCCCGCAGCAGCCGCGCCTCCTCCCCCTCACGGCTGGCTGGGAATTAAAAGAATAAACACTAATGCGATGGTTCCAAGAGCTGCGTAAAGGGGAGCACGGTGTCCCCCCAGGTGTCCCCCCAGGTGTCCCCCCAGGTGTGCCAAGAGGAGCAGGTGCCAAGCTCAGCTCCTGCGGGAGAAGCCCAGAGGAGCCAAGCCTAGGGCCCCATGTTGGCACTACGGGCAGGTGCCTTTGCCGCCAAGCAGGAGGCTCTCCATGTATGTGTGTGCGAGTGTGTGTGAGGGTGCAAGTCCACACATGTGAGTGTGAGCACGCAAGTCCATGTGTGTGAGTGTGATTCCATGTCTGACTGCGAGCCCAAGTATGAGTGTGTTAGCCCATGTGCGAGAGTGTGTGGATCCCTGTGCAAGTCCATGCAGGTGAGAGTGAATGTGTGAGTGTGTAAGCCTGTGTGCAAGTGAGTCCTGCACGTGAATGTGAGTGTGTGAGCGCGTGTGTGTGTGCAGTTCATGTGTGTGAGTGGGTGAGCCCATGTGTGTGGGTCTGTGTGTGAGTCCCGTGTGAGGGTGTGTGAGCTTGTGTGTGAGTGTGCATGTGAGTGTGTGTGATCATGCATGTGTGAGTGTGATTGTGCCTGTGTGTGTGAGTGCAATATTGTGCAAGGGCTGAGGGTGAGGACAGAACTGGACATCGGGCACAGGGACACTCCTCGGGGCAGCGCCCGCATGGAGCCGGTGACCGCAGCCCACACCTCCGCATGGCGAGTGTCCTCGGCCAACAGCCCCCAGCAGGACCCCACCCCTTCACAGGGGCCCTGGAACATGCGGGCAGCGGGGTGGGGGCCCCGTGGGTGAAGCCCCCAGCCTGTCCCAGATGCCCCCAAGCGAGTGCAGGAGGGGGGCTGTAAAAGCTGCCCCCTCTCCTCTCCCACCTGGTTGTTCTCAGTGCCACGGCACGTTGCAGCCCCGGGAGCTTCCCCAGGCGGGCGGGTGTGCCCCATGGCCTGACCGGGATGGACGCTGCCCAGGATGCCAGACCCACTGTCCTAAACAGGGCAGGAGATGGGAAGGCGGGTGCCACCGTCGGGCCGCAGCCCCGCACCCTGAGGTGGGACCTGGCACCGGCCTCTCTAACATCCCCAGGGCACCTCAAGATGAGAACCACCAACCTAGAACTCTCCCCAGACACCCGAGAAAGACTCCACAGAACATTCCTGAACTGGCTTCAAGTACAAGCAGACATAAACTGCCAATTACAACTTTCCATCGTATGCAGAACTCTGCATCCGTGGCCGGGGACCCGAGTCTAGCAGCCCCCCAACCCCAGGAGCGTCCGGCACCCACCCGGCAGGCACCCCACGCACAGCCAAGCTTCCCCCTCGCCAGATGCCGAGGCTGCGGGGCCCCCTGGGCTGGATGGGGGTGACCAGGCCTGTGACCCCCGACAACGGGGTGTGCCCACCTGGCCCAGGCCGGGCCCTGAGGACCTGCGGATCCCGCCCCGGCGCGGGCTGTGGCCTGTGCTTCCCCTGGAGGATGTTTCCTTGCTGAGCCTCGGGGCCACGGGCCGCCCCGGGGACCGCGGCTGTTTTCCTTGGCGCTGCCTCCTGGGACCGGCTGCGCCTGGGTGCGGAGGGGGTGAGAGCTCGCCACTGGTTCCCCCAGGGCTGGGCAGGAGCCCAGAGCCCCAGAAGGTCAAGATGGGGGCTACTGAGGGGGACTGAACATCTGGGGACCCTCACACTTTCAGCAAGCCCTGAAGCCACCCCATCCCGAGCTGGCTGTGTCCTCTGGGCTCTCTTCCCAGCCCCGTCCTTCCTAACCCTGAAGGGCACGGGACTCACTCGGGGTTGCTCCAGTGGCCCGAGACGCCGCGTTTCCAGCAAGCACCCGGAGATGCCGGTGCGGCCACACTGTGCATCGAGGGTCTCTGTGGCGATACGTGACGCTGATATGGCTGTGTTCAAGCAGACCCTGACTTCCTGTTTGGTCACTGTGCAGGGTGTCTAGAAAGCTCTGAAGCAGATTCCCAGTGTCCAGTCGATCCCAGGCCGGGAGGGAGGTGGGTGTTTGCTTGGGAACAGGGTTCACCCCGGCCTGTGTGCCGAGGGCCGAAGGAGCTGCACACGACCCTCAGGCTCGGACAGCAGAGGCGGCTCGGTCTGGCCCCTGCCCCGGCACCCAGACCGGCCATTGGGACAGTCCAGAAGGCGAAAGCCCTGGCCCTCCAACCCCACCCGCTCCCCACGGCCCCTCCCTCGGTCCCTCAGGGGCCTTGGGGGACACGCAGGTCATGGTGGTCTGAAGGAGGTGCTGGCCCTGAAGCCTGGTAACTGACACACAGCCTAGAAGTTTCTCTCCAGGTTCTGCTGGCTCAGAATCCAGCCCGATTCACAGGTGCAGCAGCCACACCTTGTCCTCCCTGACATGCCCACATCAGGCCAGTCCCCAAAACGGGCAGACCCAGGCCTTGGGCAAGGAGGAGCGAGCGTCGGGGGTAGTGTGTGTGTGCTTGAGAATCCACGTGCACGAGGGAGGGTGTGGGCAAGACGGGGCCACAGACCCCAAATCCGAGGCTGGGATTAGGCCTGGCCAGGGCAGTGAGGGTGCAGCTGGGTCAGTGCAGCCGGGTGGGAGCCACCAGCCCAGCCCCTGCAGACCCCCCTTGCCCGGAGCCCCTCTCCTGCCTATGAGCCGGAGCCTCCTGCCATGTGACAGTTTGGTTTCAGCCCCGGACTCGGTGTATTTTCCCGGAATGGCCTTTCTGTGCCTGAGCCCCATGCCTTTAAAAACCCCCTCTCTCCATTCCCCTCTGGGCTGTGGGGTGCTGGGGGCCCAACCCCCCTGAGGTTGCCACCCAGGGGTCTCCGAGACCCACGTCAACCGGCTGCCCCTGGATTTCATTGTTGTCCACTACTTTGGACCAAAAATCACCCTCCAAATGTGCCTTGTTTTAGGTGTGCTCAGCCAGCACCACCCAGCGAAGCCAAGCATCACTTTTCTAAAACCTCATGTCAGTGGAGAAGCATGCTCCTGGAGAAGATTTATTTTCTCTCGATTACATGCCTGTCTTCAAGGCCAGGGTGTGGGGTAATAATTGAATGTTAACTCTGCAGAAGCGTCTCAGAATCTGAGCGATCAGGGCTGGGGCAGCCTTCCGCAGCCATCCCCAGCCCAGTCCACCGGGCGGCTGATGGCTCATGGACCCCTCGTGGCCATCACCGAGACCCCCAGTGGACTGCGGGGATCCCGGGGGAGACACCTGGGGGCCATATTGTTGTAAAGCTGGAGAACTGGGGTCCCCTGAGGCCTCCGGCTGTTTCCCTGTAACCCAGAAATTCCCGCAGGCCCCAGCTCAGAGTTTGTTGATTGAATCATCACGTATATAAAATTCAGTGACGAATGCCAGGGATGAGGTAACACACATAGGCAAAACTTCAGAAAACTGAAACCCTGCCCATGTGTGTTAATTGGCACCCCCAGATCCTTAAACAGAGGCCACCACATTTATTCAACAGCTGAGGTTGGGGTGCAGCTCCGGGAACTGGGGTAGCCATGTGAACTGGCCCTCCAGGGGTCTCAACGACACAGAAATGCAGCGCACACGTGTGGGAGGCCATCCCTGGGCAACTGCAGAACGTCGGTGTGGAAACTGCTGGCGACCACCTCCCCCAGACCCCCATGTCCCCACCCGGGTCCCGTACCTGGTCCAGAGCTGTAAGGGTGTGCAGAAGGGGTTCTGGGGGTCAGAGGCACTGGATCAGCCGAGGGGCAGGGGGGCTTTAAGGAGAAGCTGCAGGCAGGGCTGGGCCTTGGTGGGTGGGTGGGATTTTCAGTTTGGGGTCCGAGGAGAGGGGCTCCATTTCCCGCGAGTGGGGGGTGGGGGGTGGGGGTGGCAGCACTGACCTGGGCTGAGCGTCACCGCAGCCATCACTGCCCGCCACGCCAGGAGCCCCAGGGCAGGGGGCTTCCCAAGGAGCCCCTTCCCCAGCCCCTCTCCCTCTGGGCTGTCACACGCAGCCATCACTTAATTAGCAAAATAAACAGCACGATGATAAATGTCATGATTTACTCAACTAATGATGGAAGTCATTGCCTCGTTCAGACCCCAGGGGCGATGAAATGCAATCTGGGGTGATTTATTCCGGGCGTGCTCTGCGGCGGCAGGTGGGCTGCAGGAGAGCGCGAGCCCACCACGTCGGGGTCGCTGGATGGCTGGGAATCGGGGGGCCCTCCTGGAAGGGGGGACAGACCAGCCCCTCTCAGAAGGCTCCAAGGTCCCACCCACCCCCACAGGCATGGCCGGTCAGCCCAGAAGGGGGATGCTGGGCAGGGGGCATGCTCCAAGCACCAGGCCAGGGAGGCCGCAGCCCCCCCGAGCTCAGCCAGCTCGCGGGCCCGCGTGTGCCCACCCTGCCAGCTGGGGTAGGAGGGCGCGACCTTGCCCCTGAAGGTCGTAGCCGCCATGACCCCCGGGCCAGGGCTGTGGCCGGCACCCCCAGTGGAGGGGTCAAGTCTCCCGAAACCAGGCGCGCTGATCAGCGACACGGCGGGATAAAGGAAGTGGGAGCTCTTCCTCTCGTTCCAACCGAGGAGCCCAGAACAAGAATTTTGTTCTGAGTGGAAAGAAAATGGTTTCCATGGTGCCCGAGAGTGGCGGTAGATTAATCAATTTAACATTTGCTGGAGGCCGGGCCTGGTGAGAGGCTGCCCCTGGGCCAGGGCGGGTGTCCTGCTGGGGTTTGGCGCTGCGGACCCCAACCCAGGCCCCAGAGCCACAGGGACGGACCCCCTGGGACCCGAGTTTCCATCTTGGCTAAAATGTCATCACCTGTTGTTTTCCAGTAAATGAGTACCGGGTAAACTAGTAAAATCCAATTACTCCAAATTATACATCTCACCGGCCAGTGTGACGATGCACCATTTTATATAAGTACGGAGAGGAATCTGGGGCGCTTGTGAGCGTCCCCTCCTTCCCGGCCATCCCCGGCACCCAGAACCTGCCCTGACAGTCCCTGGCTGGTACCCGGCCCCACGGCCGCTGACACCTGCTCATGAACGAGCCGCTTGGCTGTTTCCCACATCCGGGCCCAGCTGGGACAAGCGCACACCCAGGGGCGGTCGCTCCGCAGACACACACACGCTGGGCATGGGGGGCGCGGCCAGGCCCGTCCCCATCGCGTCAGGCACTCGGGGGCTACTAGGAGGCCCCTGTCTTTGTCGGGAACCAAACAGAAGGGGCAGCAGAGCCCGGATTTTCCATCTCTAATCTCGGGCCTTGTTTGCAACGAGTGATAAGGAGACACGACAGGCGGCTCAAGGACTCCTGGCGACGCAGGGAGCCAAGGAGAGTGCCCTCTCCCCCCGGCCGCCGAACTACCTCGAGGAGGGCGAGAAGCAAAGCGAAGCAGTGGCAACCTGCTCCGGGACACACGTGGAAAATTCTGGCATGGCTGCCTGAGAGCGGACAATCGATTTTCTGCCCCCAGGACCCAAACGGAGGCACAGGAAGTAGAAGAAGGAGATGCCTCGTCCTTAACGACTTATCTCTGGTGGCCGTGGGTGCAGCCTGGACTTCCGGGGTACCTGCTGCCTCCTCTCCTTCTTTGGGGGACGTGGAGGTCTCCCCCCAAACTCCGCCACTGGCTCGCAGTAGCAATGACGCCCAAACCCCCTCGATGGGGGGCGACCAAGATGGGTCAGGAAGACAGGTGGAGGCGCCCGAGCTCACACCGAAGAGAAGGTCAGCCGAGACAATGCTGGGGTGCGTCCAGAACAGTACGTGAGGGTGCTGGATGGAGGGCAAATATTTTCAAGCTCCAGCGTGCCCCGTAGCCATCAGGTCACGATCACAGAACAAAGCACGCTGTGGAAATCCGAGGCCTGCTCGGAACCAGGCGCTCCCTCATGTACCCGGGAATAAATGATATCGCAGAGTCAACAGCTGCACAGATAACTGCCGCTGCCTGTACCAACCGGGCCCGCGGACCAGTGCAACGGGCGCCCTTTCTTTACAAAAAAGCAAACAGAGTCTTGTATCTGCACAGACAAGAGCAAAGTCATCTCAAGGTCATCCGAAGCACTACCTGTAGGATTCCTTTACCCTTTCCCATCTAGAAGCCCCCTGCTAGTTCCAGGTTTCCGGAGCTTTCTGAGCACTGGACAAACACCCTTGAATTCCCCTGCACATAGAGGCATGGAAGGGCAGGACACTTCTTCAAAAGCCAGTTCCGCTGCCCAGTCAGGAGGGCTCACCCGCCATGGGTGGAAGGAAGGCTTTCCTGCTCTCACGGGGCTCCCTGTGGTCTGTAAAGTGGTGTGTGACATGCCCACGGGGGCTGCCACTCTGAGCCCTCCCCATGCCAGCCTCACCGGCCCCCGGCCCCCACCAGTCTGTTCCGAGGGTGACCCCGGATCCCACGGGGTGCCTCTGCCCACTCGGCCACCGCCTGGGGACAAGAGGGGACATGCCCAGGGCACACCCCAGCTTGCTGGGCAGTGACACCCACCACTGGGGGTGGCATGGGGCCTGACCCGCCGAGCCCCCTGGCCTCCCCACTCACTGCCAAGCCCATGGGCAGAGTGCTGGCCCAGGAGGGACGTGCCCGTGGGCTCTGTGTTGGTGACCGCCAGCCACCGCTTGCCTTGGCCTGCCGGGAGGTCCCAGGCTCCCACAGCACCAGCCTCACCCACAGGGACCCTGCCCCCCTCTCCTTGGGACGGGAACATGGGCTCAGTGCTGCTCGGTGGGGGGCAGCATCAGGGGCGCCCCGAGCATCTCAGGGGGGATTAAATGCTCCTGGGCCCGGGGGAGGTCTCGGGGCCTCCAGGAATCCCAGGACGGAACTTTCCAGTGCATTCTCTGCCCCTGAGATAAAGAGGCATAAGACACAGGTTTCTGAAAACAATAAAGTATTGCAAGAGGGACAAAGCCAGAACCGCATTTCTGCTTACTCTATTGGAACAAGAATGAAATCGAGAACTTTCCCAAAGGCACCTAAATGTCCGGAAGGAGGAGAGGGGCAGCCCCAGGACCCCCGCCCCCCCACTGTGGCTCGCTCCTGCATCCTATGCTGCCGGGTGTTAGCCGTCTCATCTCTCAGCTGCGATATCAGCCCCTTCCTAGAAAACTGACCTCAATCCAGACACACCTGATGGTTGTGAAACACGCAGCAGGAATCTGGGTTTGCCTCTTCCACCCAGGCAGGGCCCTGCCAAAAATCCTGCAGAAGCCGGCCCTGCAGGGCTGGTGGGAAGTTCACGGCCAACCAGGGGGCTCTCGGCCTTGCGTGTCCACCTGGAGAGGCCAGAGGGCTGGGGCCGAGCATCCCAGCAGTCTGAGTGGTTCTCCTCCACACACTACGGCACCGAGCCATCCTGAGGGGCACCCCGGGGGCTCCAGCACCCCTCCTCTAACAGGCCTCTGCGTTCCCATCCCACCCCACAGCAGGTCAACCCCACGTAGGCTCCGGAAGCATGAAGCTGGTCAATGTCAACCTCGTCAACATGCACCGTGGGCGCCGTGCTCTGCAGAACCTTAGAGAAGCAGCCCCTCGGGGCAAGCGGGAGGCAGACGCCTTGGCATGGGTGTGTGCGGGGTGCTGGGGGGGCACGGCCCCCGGTGTGTTCCCCGAGTAGCCCCAGGCTGCCCCCAGGAGCACCCCTGGTCCCCGGACATTCAATTCTCTCCCCATTCCCAGCGCCCATGACCCGAATGGAAGCACGGGGCGTTTCAGACATGAGCTCACTGAGGATGCATTTCCGGGTAGAGAGCTGGCGCGGCCCGCAGCGGACGACGGGTACCCACCAGGCCCGCCGACGTTTCCTGGATGGCGTGACGCGCGCCTGGGGGAGCCGAGCCTGGGAAAGGTGGCACTCGGAGGCCCCCTCTGCCCACACCGCCCGCCCAGGGGCCGCTGCTGCTCAGCCCGGCTTTATAAATAGATTGAACACAAGATAAATGGCCACGATCAATCTCACTCATCCGGAGAACGCTCACCTCCCAGCCGAAGTCCGTCTCCTTCAGCGCGGTCTGGGCCGCCACCGTGTACGGGCCGAGGCGCCGTCCGACTTCCATCTTCTTCTTGGCCCAGATCCCCAGGCCGGCGCCGGGGACGGACGACTCCCGCAGCTCGAAGTCTGGCGGGATCGGAATGTCCTCGGGAATGTAGACGGGGGCCTCGTACGGCGAGCCCTCCTTGGGGGTGAAGTCCTCGCTGGTGGGGAAGGGGGAGGGCGGCCCCGTGGGGATGGGGGACAGGACGCTGTCCTCCGTCTCGTCCTCGGCGCTCTCGCCGGCCAAGTGGTCAGGGTCAGGGTCATACATGTTATTTACAACGTCGACGTCACCTAAAGGAGACAACACAGCGCCTTCAGCTCAGCAGCCACATTTACCCCGGGGTGCAGGGTTCGGGGGATCCCTGGGAACCGAGGGTACCGAGAGCCCAGAGACCCCGGACCACCCGGCAGCACCAGCTCGGCCTCACCCCGAGAAAAGTGGCAGTTACTTCCCGTTAGGGGCTCCCCAGGATGAGGCCCCACCACACCCTTTTGGCCACCAGCTCGAGGACGTGCTCGCTCCCTGCTCTAGGTGGGCTGAGGGGGTCAACGAGGCTGGGGCTGGGGTGAAGCCGCTGCCCCCCGGCACCCACCCCGGGGACAGTGGTGAGACTGGTACCCCCGAACTGTCTTGGGGTGCGTCTGTAGCTTTGGAAAGCACAGGCCTGAAGCTCACCCAACATTCTCAGGGCACATGGAGATTTGGCACCTGCTTCCCCTTGGGGTGATGTGAAAGTTGCTCCAAACTGTTCTCCCAACACTGGGGCCACTCTGGGCAGCGCTGTGGGGCCAATGGGGCCCCAGGAGCGTTTCTGGAGGTGGCACACTGACCACTGTGAGGACAGAGGCCGCAGGGCGGAGCAGCCCCCGGGCCAGCCAGGGAAGGTTGATGCCGGGCTGGGGCCACCACGGGGGCCCGGGCGGGGAGGGGGCAGGAAAGGAGAGGGCTGGGGGCAGCAGGGCTCACAACCGGCTCCCCCTCTGCGTCCGCAGACCCCACCCCTGATCCGGACACTCCCCTCCCTTGTCGCCATGATGGTGACCCTAAAACCGTGGGTTCTTGGGCCCCTGCCCAGAGGCCCCGACTTGGCCGCCCGCCCCCTGACGTTGCCTGGAGGAGCAGAGGCTCCTGGGAAAAAGAAACTTGGAGGACCAGGGAAAAGTGGCTCCAGAGCCCTCATGCTGGCTGCAAACAGATCAGCTCAAGAAGTCACGAGTGTTTTCTTTCAAAAGAAACCAAAGTCTTGAGAGAGAGAGAAAGAGAAATCAGGGGATAACACTTATTTAATTTAGCAGCATTCACAGAAGTAATTATGAGGTTTCGAGGGGCCAACAGCTCCTTTCTCAACACTCGCAGAATCTTTTCAAAAACGCAGCTCCGGAGCTGGTGGCGCCGGTTCCTGCACCCCAAGGCCCTGGGGCTGTTTAGGGTTGAAGCCACCCCCATAAACCCTCCCGCGTCACTGCCACATAAAGGTAAATTGGGGGCGCAATTAACACGCCACCTTATTATCTGGAGCTGAGAACTGTGGAGGGGGCTCGCCCACAAAGCCAGGTCGCCGGGGGCTCCTCGCAACGTGCTCCCTCCCCACTGCGAGAAGCGGGGGCCTCGGACTTCGGGGCAACTGGGAACCCGCACTGCTGCTGTCGAGAGCCCCGCTGGAGGGAAAGTGGGGGAACACCCCCCCAAAACGTCCCCGTCAAGAGGCTGCTCATCCACGGTGCGTTTTCTGTTTTCCGCTTGAATCGTATGTCCCCAACCCCTCCGTGACCGGGGACACGGCCGCGGGGGCTTCATCTGCGGCCCGGCCCGCGCTGGGGGGAAAGGCTGCGTCCCCCGCGGAGGGGAGGACGCGGCCGGGTCATGGGGGTTAAGTGGGTGCCCGCGGCCTCCGGGAGAACACCGGGTCTCCGTTCCTCCGACCTGCTCCCCACGGCCCGGGGAGCGAGGGCTTCTCTCAGGGTGGGCGACGGGGGGCTCATGAGGGTGTGGAAGACGTTTTCAGAAAATGAGGCGCCGAGAGCCCCGAGGCCCTGCAGCGGGGAGGGCAACACACACTGCTCGGCTCCCCGGGGCCCGGGCACCCCGCGGCGGGGAATTCAAAGGTCCGTTCCCTTCTCCAGAACCTCCTGCCGGGCTGGACGGCGTTCCCGGGAAGTGGGCGTCCCCGGGCGAGGCTGGCAGGGGCTGCGTCCGCCCCGGGCCCACGGGCGCTGTGACCCGGCCTCGGCGACGGTGGGCGCAGGCCGGGAGGCAGCACGAGGAGGAGGAGGAGGCCTCTTATGACTGGAAATTCCGGCTGCACAGCATCGTGCCCACGGCTTCTCAGGAAACCCCAAAGTCTTTATTTGGGTTTTGTCGTGTTCTCAGGCTAGGGGATCCTAACTGAGCCCGTGATTCCTAGAAATTCTTTCAGGAGACCTAGCAAATTAGTAAAAGCAAGGAGGAGCTGGGCAGAGAGGGTGCCGGTGCAGGGGAAGGAGGGCAGAGGGGCCAGTGGTGGCCATCTGGGGGGTCCTGGCTGCCGGCACCGGGGCCTGGCGGGTCTCTGCCTACTCGGCTAATTCTTGTTGAAACCCTGTCTGGAGGTTTGGCACACGGTTGCTGTACGATCCCGTAAAATGGATCGGAGAAGCAGAGAATCCCGACTGGCTCCCCAGCTCCAGGACCTTGCCGGCTGGTGGTTCACTGTCTCCATGGCCCCGGGATCCTGCCTGAAATCATAGCTCAGAACGGGGTCTCTTCCAGCCACACATGGGAAGCTTCTGAGCCCAGGAAATGGGGCGTCACCCCTGAATGGAGTCACCCCACCCTTTCCCCAGTAAACACCAAACCTACTGCCAGGACTTCAGTCTGTAGGGAGAGGACGGGACTGGCCGGTGGTGTGGGGGGCTCGGCCGCCTGACGGGGTCCCTCCCTGGGTTGATGACTGCCCGGTCCATGGAGGGCGGGCATCGGTGTGTAAGGACCCCCAGCCCTTCTCCGAAGCCCGTGGTCCTGGCCGCTCTGCTGCAGGGCGGGCGGCTCGGCTTTAGACCCGGTCCTCAGGGGAGGCGGTTTTCCCGAGTCGACACCTGGTGTGTCCCAGCATCTCCCTCACTGTGGGGCGAGGTTTCCAGGAGAGGCCGTTAGAAAGGCAGCCCCATCGCGGTGGGAAAACCTGACACCCCAGCAGGCTGGGGCAGAGGTGGGAGGGGGCTGGCACCCCGTGAGTGTGCAATCAAGTGTGTGCATGTGTGAATGAGTGTGCAGGTGTGAACAAGTATGGTGTGTGAATGAGAGTGAGACCCTAAGGATCAGTGTTTGGGTGAGTGTGTAAGGGCAAGTGAGCACATGAGCGTATGAGTGTGAGTAGTTGAACAAGAGGGTGTAGACGAGCATTTAAGTTTGAGTATGTGTAGGAGTGCATGGATGAGTGAGTGTGGAAGTGTGTGTGGAAATGCGTGAGTATGACAGTGTGTGAGTGTGTGCGTGTGTGAGTGTGCAAGGGGGAGGGGTTGGCCTGGGACCCTGAAGGTGTGCCCAGGCCCTCGGGAAGGGAAGGACACGGCTGCCTCATGCCTCACGTTTGTTGGGCCCGGGGCCGCCCGGACCCGGCTGTGCTCGGCCTGAGCCCGGCTGCCTAGCCCAAGAGGGCCCCCAGGGGCACCCCAATCCCTGGCCTCTGAAGTCACTGCCGCAAGCAGGCACGAGGCGCGTTTCAGCAGCAGGCCCAGACCCACGTGCCCGTCAGCCTCTCTCCCCAGGGCTGGCCACCCTCCCTGGGGCCAGGAGCCAGCTCTGCCTCCCGGGGGTCCAGACAGCTCACCCCAAGCTCACATTCCCCCCAAAGACACCCAATTTGCTGTGGGAGGATTTCACCCCCAATTCCCCTTGGATCTCACATGCACGAGCATTTCCTCCAGAGAAGAGAGCAGGAGCTGGCACCCACACCCCAAACCCAAATCCAGCTCTGAGTGCCAAGTGCCCATCCCAAGTGCACATGGCCTAGAACAGTGCACTCTCTGGCTACAGCCGGTCCAGGGCTCGTCCGCTCTACCACCCTCGGCTGGTCCGCTCTGCCACGGTTCCCTTCGCTCCCAGGAGCAGGAGCTCCCACCGAGGGGAGGAGCAAGAGGCTGACCACACTCCACACGACCAACACAGGTGCAAAGTGCCACCTTTAGGGGCCTTGGTACAAATGGGGGGGCAGGGGGCTTAGGAGGGGGCAGAAGGGCAGGGTTTGTGGGGGCTACCTCAGGACAAGCGTGTGTACCGGCGCTGGGTGTAGTTACAAAGGCAGCATGAGGCACCTGTGTGGGAATGCAGCTTCCAAGGTTTCATGGTGGGTACACAGACCTGCAGGCACACACAAGCACAGGCCAAAGTGTACACACAAGCACTGGCTGACACACATGTGTACAAGCACAGACTGGCTTGTGTGCGTAAGCACAGACCTACATGTGTGCACAAGCACAGACCTACACGTGTGCACAAGCACAGATCAGCACGTGTGCACAAGCACAGACCTACACGTGTGCACAAGCACAGATCAGCACATGTACACAAGCACAGACCTACACGTGTGCACAAGCACAGACCTACATGTGTGCACAAGCACAGATCAGCACATGTGCACAAGCACAGACCTACACGTGTGCACAAGCACAGCCTGGCAGCACAGAGTCACCAGAAGCACAGAGGGTCCACGGCCCACTGTAGAAATCTGAACCCTAGTGGCAGGTGGTCAGTGCCAATATCCTGGGAGTTTGCAAAATGGTGCCAGTGGGGAAGTGGGGAAAGGAGGAGAACATCCAGGACCCCCTGCAAGCCCCCTTACAGCTGCATATGAACCTACAATGATCGCAACAAAAATTTCAATTAAAAAAAAGCTCCTACTTACCAAAAAACGGCCTGTCTAGCGAGCTGTGTGCACCCACGCGTGTCTGCTCGCTCGGCTCTGTGGGTTTAGAGAACTCGCTCATTCCCCCTATCCCAGAGCCCCCGGTGTGGGCCTGGGTTGCCGGGAGGGGCGCCTTCCAGACAAAACCCTGGAGCCGACTTCTGATGGCAGCAATTAATGCTCGCGAGAGATAAACGTGGGAAGCACCCAGGAGCCGTCTGCTCGGTGCGCCTTCGAATTTCAGGTTACAGAAAAGCAAAGGTCAGAACCAGGAGAGGGGAAAGGCCAAACTCCAGGTCTTATTCCCACCAAATACTTTCCTCCGTGCTTCCTCCCTTCGGTGAGTTTCTTTGTCGTGCAGACAATGCTCATCCTGCCAGGGAAGCAGAAGCAAGGTCTACAGGGGGGAGAAAGCAGGGGACCCGCCGCCTGGGCCCTGCCCCTCTGTCCGACATTCCTGGGGCACCTCACACCCCCGTAACCAATCTTGGCCTCAGGTACTCCTCAGCACCAGGCAGGGCTGGGCCAGGGGCAGGCAGCGGGGGGCCAGAGGCAAAATGCAGGCCCCGAGGGTGCCCGCGGCCCGGCGCCCCACAGCCTCCCCCATCATCCAGCCTGGCCCGGCTGGAGCTCGGCCTCCCTCAGCCTCTGGCCGCCGGCTGGATGCTGCAGAGCACGGGGCTTCTCTTGGCCTGTGCAGCCAGCTGTCAGGACGGGCCTAAGCGCACGCGTGCTGGAAGCCCGGGCTTTATTAGGAGACGCTGGGTGGATCACAAGCCCGTGTGATCACTGCTATCCCCGGCCAGGGGATCCAAAACGCCACTGATCACTCCTGGCCCGCAGGGAACCCTGAGTTAAACCCCACCTCCCAGGTGGCCCGAGGGGTGCAGGGCTGGGGAATAGTCCCCAGACCCTGAGTGGGGCCGTGGACAGTGGCTCGCTCCGTGTGAAATCTGTAGCTTTCCTGGAGAATCACAGCTCAGGGCTAGGCTCCTTGGAACCCCCAAATCCCTGCTGGGAGTCGCCACACATGGCACCTGCCCAGGAGCTGCCCCAGTGCTTCTCAGGAGCCAGCGGGCAGTGCAGAGGGCAGCCTGTGTCCTGAGAGAGGCCCTGTGCCCAGCAGACATGGAAAACGGATGAGCAGGCAGCACCTTGCCCAGGTCCATGGGGCGATGTCAGGGCCCCAAAGAAAAGGACCCCTGACCCCATCGTCAGTGCTGACCCTAAGTGGCGTCCTCCCAACCTCCTGAGCAGGCTGCCCCCAGCCCCGCACTGCCTCCCTTGAGGGCTGCTGCCTTCTCCCCTTACAGAGGGAAACAGAGGCACACGGAGGTGAGAGTGCTCGCCAGCAGCTCCCCGTCCGCACCACCACACCCCCTGCACCAGCACCTGGCTCCCAGCCCTGACTGCCCACTCCCGGACCCCAACTCCTGGCCCGCCGGGCTGCCCCTCAGCACACCCTCTCCCCAGCCAGAGCAGCCTCAGCCCCTAGCCGCCATGGCCGAAAAGTCGGGGCCACACAGAGGCGCGAGCTTGGGAAGCCCCCGAGCACCTTCAGAACTGGAAAGAGGTGAGGGCTGTGGCAGCTGCTGCCTCCACCCAGGCCTGAGGTCAGTGGGTGCCCCACAAAATGCAGCACAGAGCGCCCATGCCCCCATGCCAATATGCACATACATGCACACGCAAACACGCAAGTACACATGCACACGTGCACATAGTTATGCCGCACATTCCACACACGCACACACACGTAGCACGTCACACCTTTCACATATGCACAGGTGCACACAATGCTCATGTGTATACACATACATGCACGTGTGCACACACTCACACATGTGCACATACTTATGCCAAACCTTTCACATGTGCACATGTGCACACACTTATGCTGTACCTTTCACACATGCACACATGTGTACACATGCATTGCACACATACGCATGCACACACACAACTTTCACACATGTGCAAGTGCACACACACATTCACACATGTGCCCACACGTCACACCCTTCACATATGCACACATGTACACACAGCGTACATGCTCATGCACACAGATGCACTTGCACACTGCACACACAACACATGTGCACACACTTATGCTGTACCAGTCACACATGCACACGCGTGTGTACATACATACGTGCACAACTCATGCGTGCACATGCTTGTGTTGCACCTTTCACACACACCTGTGCATGTACACACTTATGTCACACCTTTCATATATGCAAATGTGCACACACTCTTACATCACACCTTTCCTCCCTGAGCTAGAAACATGCATATTCCAGAACCCATGTGAGCAGGCTGTCCTGGGGGAGCTGCCAGGTGAGCAGTTGTCTGACTTCACTCCTGGCGACACTGCAGCCACCCAGCAGTTAAGATCAGCAGCGTGGCCACACCTCTGAGAGGAGGAGCGATGTCACGAGAGGGACAGCAGGACACAGGACAGCAGCAATGGCCGGAGGGGCAGGCCTGGTCGGAGAAGGGGTGCAGGGGCTTGACCTGCCATGCGAGGGCCTCCCAGGTGAGAGCGATTGTCTCGGGGTCTGGGATGAAAACTCAATGGCCCTCAGCTGATTTGAAGCTGACCCTTATGTCGGCAGCACTGCCCCACCCAGAGCAGGGAAAGGACATTGGAACAGGGTGGGGGGTGAGGGGGCGGCAACTGCCCCACACATGCCATGCGCTTGGAGGGACCATCGTGGGGCTCCCCACCGTAGACCCTGGCAGAAGCTGCGCTGGGCTCCAGACTTTGGGGTGCTGAGGAAGTTCTGATGGTGAAGGGCTGCCCTCCCTTGTCCTCGCCCGCCCCCCGCTGGCCCTGCCCAGCGAGAACTTGCAGGCAGCAAAGCAGGCCGTGCCCTCTGCCCTGCCCGCTGGGCCGCCCATCCATGGCCCCTGCCCCACAAGCCACCAGCTCGTCCTCACCCAGCAGGGGTTGGCCACAGACTCCACAACTGTCGGAACTGGTCCCTGAGGTTGTCAGATGTGTCCACCCACAGGCATCAGAGATGTCCAGAAGGAAAACTGTCCCAGTGCACCCCCCAGCACAGAGCAAAATTCTGCTTTCAATGGCTGTCTTCAAACTGTCTCTCATCTACAGCTCCTCTCTCAGCTCCTGTGTGTCCTTCAAAGTGTCCCTCTTGGCTATAGCAAGCTCGCTCCTTCTGTCTGAGCTTATATAGTGCTCCAGTAAACTAATCAAGGCCCATGCTGAATGGGTGGGGCCACACCTCCATGGAAATTATCTAATCAGAGTCATCACCCACAGTTGAGTGGGCGCATCTCCATGGAAACACTCAAATTCTCCTGTCCTTGATCAGGTTGCAGCATCCACTCCACTCTCCTGGTAGGAACAGATGGGGGTGGGTTTTACCTGAGACCCCGGGGGCTCAGGGCTTGGCGCCCTGGTCTTTGGGTGGCAGTGGACATAGGCTCACCTCCTCTGTCCCCACAGGACTGGCCCTGGCCCAGGGTGAGGGTGGACCCGAGGTGGCTGCCACGGAGAGGGTTTAGAAGCGACACGGACCCAGCAGTGCTGGACGTCGGGTCTTCTAGCCCAGCAGTTCTCAAGCCTGGGGATGGGTTAGAACTGCAGAGTCTTGGGTCCCACCCAGACTTGCTGAGCCAGATTCTGTGGATTAGACAGTGCCAGGAGCACTTTGAAAAGTGCCCCACGTGTTGCCCTGAGTTTGAGGACATGGCGGTGGCTCAAGCAGGTGGGGCGGGCTAGCATGGGTCAGAAAGTACCCAAGTGGCAGGGGTGTGTCCTGGGGGGCACGAGCTGGCACAAGACACAGCTTCGTCTCCTTACAACTTTCCAAAGATCAGCCTGCACATCTGGACTGGTTCCCGTGCAGACCCCGACTTAGATCTAATAAGTGCACAAACTTGCAATTTAGCCAAAGAAAAGCAATCAACGGTAACTGAGCTTCCGGTAACCCTGTTCTTTCATTTCTTCATATCAGGAGCATTCAAGGGAGGTCACTTTTAAAGAAGCCCCATCTCCACAGATTCTGTTTCAACTCTAGTGAATTCCACCTTTGCAACTCTGGTCAGAGCTGGGCAGAAATGTTTGGAGCAAGTAGCTGCAGAAACAACCATGGGAAAATTTGGAAAGTATTTCTAAATGACCGTGTCAAGTTTCCCATTGCCTCGTCTGTGTAGACGTGGTCTTCAAAGACATCAACTCTAGACCCCCACCATTAACTCCTTTCTTTTATTAAAGGATTCTTGGGGGGCTAAAAGGGGCCCAAAGTCTTTGACAATACTTCCAGAATGTTCCTTCACTTTCTCCTAGTACAGCTGGCAGGGACAGCACCCTAATACACTCCACTGAACGCTGGGGCTATGTTTCCAGGAAAAGCCAAGCTTGGCCAGGCTCCCCAACTCTGTTTTTAAGCAAAGCCCCCTGCAACGAGGCCATCGGAAACCTTGAGCCTTGTGTCTGTCTTCGGGAAGTGACCCCTCCCCAGGTGTATGTTAGTCCCGGACCGGAAGCGCCCAACGGGTCAACCAACAGGAGGACGGCGTACGAGTCACCCCACCCCGAAGTCCAACTCAAGGTTTATTCGCACCTCAGGTAGCTCTAAATGTCACCAGACCCATCAGAAACAGCGTTAAAAATTTAATGCTTGATTTATAAAGTTCAGATTATAAAATAAACGCAGTGGCAGAGGTGAGGCCAAGTTGAGGACAGAGAACGCCTTAGTCAGGGCTCCAAGACTTCGAGGAAGCACGGTCTGTGGTGAGGCCCGTGGCCGTCCTCTTTCCAGAACTGCTCCAGGAGTGACCCTGGAAGCCATCGGAGCACCTGAGTCAGGGCTGGTCGGAACATGGTCTTCTCCCTGGCTCTGCTGCGTCGGGGTGCGGCTGCTCAGAAGGGACCGACCTGGTGTAGCTCCCCTCTGAGGACTTGCTGAGCTGTTATCTCACCGGCTTTGTCACCTGTGAGTGACTTCCTGGGGGCCACACAGCTGGTCGGGGGCTGGCCTGGAAGCCATTCACTCCTGATTCTAAAGCTCTCACAAGCCGGGCTGTGTGATCTCAGTGTTCTCACGACAAGGAGAAAGCAACAGAAAAGTGTTCCTGCATTTAGTGGTCTTCTTCCTCATGCCCAGTGGAAAGTACACCGGAAATGGACGGACGGATGGACGGATGGATGGATGAATGGATGGTGTTCCAGTTTGCTGATGCTGCCAGGATGCAAAACACCAGAGATGGACTGGCTTTTATAAAGGGGGTTTATTTGGTTACACAGTTACAGTCTTAAGGCCATAAAGTGTCCAAGGTAACACATCAGCAATAGGGTACCTTCACTGGAGGATGGCCAATGGCGTCCGGAAAACCTCTGTTAGCTGGGAAGGCACGTGGCTGGCGTCTGCTCCGAAGCTCTGGTTTCAAAATGGCTTTCTCCCGGGACATTCCTCTCTAGGCTGCACTTCCTCAAAAATGTCACTCTTAGTTGCTCTTGGGCATTTTTCCTCTCTTAGCTTCTTCCAGAGCAAAATTCTGCTTTCAATGGCTGTCTTCAAACTGTCTCTCATCTACAGCTCCTCTCTCAGCTCCTGTGTGTCCTTCAAAGTGTCCCTCTTGGCTATAGCAAGCTTGCTCCTTCTGTCTGAGCTTATATAGGGCTCCAGTGAACTAATCAAGGCCCACACTGAATGGGCGGGGCCACACCTCCATGGAAATTATCCAGTCAGAGTCATCACCCACAGTTGGGTGGGCGCATCTCCATGGAAACCCTCAAAGAATTACAATCTAATCAAAACTGATACGTCTGCCCACACAAGATTACATCAAAGATAATGGTATTTGGGGGAACATAATACATTCATGGATGTATTCATGGATAGGTGGAAGGCTGGCTGGGAGGAAGGATGGGAGGATGGAAGGATGAGTGGATGGATAAAAGGATGGGTGGATGGATGGAGGCAAGGGTGATCCTAAGGGCAGTTTTTCACGGGAAAGGTAGAAAGCAGGGACCCACCATCCCCACTCCTAACTTTCCTTCCCTAAGGATGGAGCCCATGAATGCTCTCTGGCTCCTCTCCACCCCTTCTCTGGTTCACCTGAGAAGGACACCTGGGCCTGCTCTGCCTGGCTGCCCCCCACTTTCCTCCTGAAAGGGGCTGGGTTTCTCTGCAGCACCTCCAGGACTGACCCTTCACCACCGTCCCTCCACCCATGAGGGGTGGTCTGCCCGGTGCAGCCTTCTAGGGATGGGCGGTGGGCACGAGAGTGAATTCTGGGGTTCAGCCATGGGACTGCCAGGCTCCCACCCTGAGCTGCATCCTCCACCTGAGGCTTTTGGGGGACACAGGTGGGTCTTCGGCTCTCTGCCATCTGACTCCTGTTCTGCTTCTCAGGACTGGGGCGTAGGAGGAGCCCCACATGTTGGGCCCCGCTGAGGTGCCAACAAAAGACAACCTTGTAGTGCCCCAAAGTCACATGAGCCGAGTTCCATGAGGACCATCCCACCCGCCGTGAGAGTGGGGGTGCGGGGGCGCGCACAGCCAGTGCAGCTGGGTCTTCGGCGGACGCCTGGTAGGACAGGCATCAGCAAGGGCAGACCGGAGAGGCGGTTCCCGGAGAAAAGCCGTGACGTGCTCGTTTCTACGGGAGGGTTTCTGCACGGCCACGTCCGCCCGGAGCAGCAGGCATGCAGGAAGCCTCCTCTGAGGGAGGGACATGGAACGGCAAAGTGTGTCCCGAAGATGGGCGCTGGAGAGGGAGCCACGGCACTGGGGGTCAGCCTGTCATGGCCCTTTGGATTTGGGTAACCCCCAGGAGGCCCGACAAGCCGCCCACAGCCCTGGATCTCGGCTGTCATGGGAGGCCTGAAAATGCCCCAGCTCCAGACAGATGCCGCCCGGGGCTCCCCCGGCCTCTCGCAGGGTCTCATTGCCGATTCCCCTCCACAAGCAGCCCCCGAGCCTCGGGAGCTGTTATTACCGCAGCAGATTAATAGCACCGGGAAAAGGCGTTTCTGCAAACATGCTAAATATTAATAATAATCAATCGCCGTTATTTTCCCAACCTGCGCCCGGGACCTTGCCCGCAGGGACTGGGGAGCCACGAGCCCCAGCTGCAGGGCTGATGGAGCCGAATTGTCATTAGCGCCCTGGAGAGCCCAGGAGGGCCCGGGGCCAGTGGCCGTCCTCGGAGTCTCCTGGACACCGACTCGGGGCCACCCCACAGCCCCTGAGTGGGGAGCCCCCTGCCAGGGGTGGGTCCAGAGATCTCCAGACAATGTCAGGCTTCCTCCTCGGCGGGCCAACCCCGCAGAGTGCCACTTT